>NC_139294.1:11800000-12264108 GCF_050947815.1 Fusarium sambucinum | reverse complement strand
CCCTAACCCTAACCCTAACCCTAACCCTAACCCTAACCCTAACCCTAACCCTAACCCTAACCCTAACCCTAACCCTAACCCTAACCCTAACCCTAACCCTAACCCTAACCCTAACCCTAACCCTAAGAACAATATTGTAAAGGGATCAATTGTTTTTAGTTCAGTCTACCATGGTCTAACTGGGATTCTTCTCAATCACGCGGGTAACAAGGTCACTGCGAGTGTTAGTTAAATGTTCGAAAACACAAGACTTCAAGTAAGGGCAACTCACGTATCCATATACGCCCTGACTGTGGAAATTTTACCGCTATCGTTAAAACCAAGGACCCATGTATATTCATTAGGAAAAGGGTCGCCACTTTTGGTCTTGACATCGACAGCTTTCAGCTCGACGGCCGCTTGATTCCCCTCGATGATAACGTTCTGGATCACAAGGTGCAGAGGACCGGCCCAGGTTGATGATAAAGCCCTGGTACCTTGCTGGAACTCTTCAATGGAGTGGTAGTGGCCTGCGATCTTGCAATGGGCACCTTCACTTCCGATTAGCTAGGCCCAAGCTTGTAGGAAAATGGTATTACCTTTGACAATCCAGTCAACGTTAGGTTCAACATGGGGCCAGAAGCTGGACATGTCTCCTTTGGCGGGGCCATCAAAGATGCTTCGGACGTGCTCGTGGGTAACCATGGTGAAAGTTACGTTGGCGTTCAAGGTTAGAGAGTGAATATCTTGTGGTATCGAGTAGTATTAGGTGTCTGAGTTTTTGTTGTCAGGCAAGTAAGAAAATCACAGTATCGTACAACCAGTTTTTAAATAACTTATCTAGAACTACAATGTGGAGTTACATGCGTCTGAACTGAAGTTGTGGGGTAGGTTCTCGCTCCTGTGTTTCTTTGTATCTCACGGAACGGTTGATTCGGTGGGTTCACAGCTCCTCGTCGTAGCCGTGTGGAGAGGGGCCGAGCTGGTGGGAGCAGGTGACAAAAGCGGACAACGCCACGGCGGAGAGACGTAGATGCAGCCGGTGGAGCCGAGCCTGTTTCCCCATACAATGGCTTTTCTTAGTGGCACTAGTTTCGTTAGTATGTGCAGAGCCGTGTGAGTGCGAGCTGTAGACTGGATAATCGTAAATGGAAAGAGAAAATTTGATGATGGCTACTTGAGTGTTTCCAGAGGGGCTGGAGATGTGAGAGCGTCATGGGACTGAATGCTGACCAGTATTATAATGGTGGCAACCCATTGGCAGCCTCGATGTAGCATATTGTAGTTCATACCAAAAACGCATTAACTTTTCAACACGTCTACCACAAAAGATCACCGACATGCCTTTAAACGTGCTTATTGCTGGTGCAGGATTGGGGGGATTGGGCGCTGCTATCGCTCTGGCGCGCGCTGGCCACAATGTCGAGGTATGACCAGTTGTTGCCCAGATCATGCAGAATACGGGGCTGACGTATCCAGGTATTTGAGCAATCTAGGTTTATGAACGAGATTGGCGCCGCAATTCACATTGCCCCCAATGCCAGCAGGATTCTGAAGTCTTGGGGCATTGACTTTCAAGACCTTCAGGCCGTCTTCTGCAATGCCATCAAGCTTTATGACAGTACAGGAAAGCTCATGGTTGTAGCGGTGGTGGGTCTTTGCAACAAAATCTCCCTTGCTTGAGTTATGCTAAGTTTGTGTGCTTGACGTAGGACACCGACGAACTCCAAAAGAAGATTGGTTCTGAAGACGAATGGCTGTTGACACATCGCGTGGACCTACACAACACCCTACATGAAGCGGCTACAAACAAGTCTTATGAGGGCAGAATCAAGATTCACACTGCCAGCAAGGTCGTTTCGGCGGTATACACATAGCCCGTTTCCTCTTACTTGCTTCATGCTTGTGTCTAACACCATATTAGGATGCGGAAACTGCAGAAATCACCCTTAGCGATGGAACCAAACGCAAAGGTGACCTACTAGTCGGGGCGGACGGTGTTCACGTAAGCACTACTTCCGCCTGCTCAAGGTACCCGAGTGGTTAACAATGCAATATAGTCCAAGGTTGTCATCTCTGTGGCAGGTTATGAACCTCAGCGCATGAGCACGAAACAAAACACGTTTAGGTTCTTGGTCCCAATTGACAAGGTTTTCGCCAATCCGATTACCGGACCCTTCTTTGGGAAGCTGGGATTCGACTGTCAACATGTTTTCATCGCACACGATCGAAGAATGGTTATTTACCCCTGCCGTAATGGCACATTGCTCAACATTGTCGCTGTCCATCCAGCTGAGAATGATGGCCTCGAATCTGAATCTTCGTGGTTGGCAGGGGGCAATGTGGAGGATCTTCTTGAGGTCTACAAAGAATTTTCTCCTGTACTCAACGAGTTGTGCAGAATTGCCGAGGACTTGAAACTGTGGAGCCTGGCCACGAGGGATCCCCCTTCAAAGTTCTACAAGGGCAAGACCGTCTTGATAGGCGATGCTGCTCATCCCATGCTTCCACGTATGATCTCCCTCTCCCAAAACCTCCTTTGACATGACTAAACAGTATGCAGATCAGGGACAAGGCGGAGGGCAGTCATTTGAAGACGCTGCGGCCCTCGGGATCTTATTCCCAGCTGATACAACCATCCAGGACATCCCTAGGCGCCTGGAGCTCTACAACCAGCTTCGATACCCACGAGCAGTGACTGTGATGTTCATGTCCAAGGTCAATGACGAGAGACGTGGGTTAATGATGGAAGATCTTCGAAAGTTTGTACCTGGCGCGGAACTACCTCCGGATATGTTTCCGTATCTGTGGAATAATTTCGTTATCCAAGATGCGCAAAAGACGCTCGCTTGGGAGCAACGTGGTACTCTAGCGCAGCTGTAGAGTGATTTCTATAAGTAGTGAATTTAGCAAAGGAATTTACGACGCTGAGATCACATGAGTTTATTTAATTTGCTTGTATACTTTACTCGCGTTTCCGAATGCCTTAATCTTCTATCGTGACAGACTTCGATCGTCCCCAGCTTGAACTACGAGACGGGCTATAGTCACTTGGTAAAATATGAAATCATGGGTCTATTGTGCTTGCTCCCGAAGACTGCTTTTTCGGATGTTATAGACACGGTGAATCAGGTGCGTACTTATGACGTATGCAGTTTGTGTGTCTTAGCAAATGGTATCTGTCAAGGGTGGAAAACCATGTTAGAATGAGAAAGAAATGCTCGCGCTCGCGCTGGAATCACACTTGCCGAGCTCCGAGTCCAAGCCCACGGGTGTATGCTTAGTAGTTACTCCGTGCTGACACATGCCGAATGGGCACCCGTGCCACCAGACTTTCGGAACCATCCCCACCGGAAGTGTCTCAATCTTCGGAAAAGAGAGTGAAATATGCGGTAGGAAGTTGGATATCTGCTCAATGAAATACAGAGGCTGGATCACTGACAGAATATCTCACGGAAATTTTAGCCCTCCGAACACAACATCACCCTATCACCTTTTCGCCTACCTGAAGCATTAATGAAATAAGCACTGAATTACTCGAAGCCATGACTGTCACAGCGCGACAGGTTGACGAAACCTTCTCCACAGCCAATTTGGCCAAGGACAAGTTCACTCCCTTCGATCATTCTAGTATACCTTTTGAAAAAGAAGAATGGCCTGTCATTATTATTGGTTCCAGCATGGTGGGCAAGACTCTAGGTCTTCTCCTCGGCTACCACGGGTAAGTCTGATGGAAGACGGTCTGGTGATTCGACAAGATATTGAAGTTAACAGACCACAGTATCAAGTCCGTGTCGTTTGATCGTCATTCCAAAGCAGGTGCTCATCCCAGAGCCGCCGGGATTAACTTCCGAACGAGTGAGATCCTCCGCCAACTTGGCCTAGAGGACTTCACTCTGGAGCAAAGCGGAAAAGAGTTTAACCTCAATGCCGGCATGCTCCTAGTGGAAAAACTTGTTGGCGGTAGAGTGATCAAGCATATGCAAGAACACGATCCCGAGCATGTCAAACGTTTCACCCCTTCAAACTGGGTGTGGATTTCGCAGCGCATGTTTGAGCCAATCCTGGGAGCATATGCCGACAAGTTCAACAGCGAGCAGCGGCACGGCCATGAAGTTCTCCTGTACGACGAGCAAGAAGATCATGTTATTGTGGTTGTTAAAGATCTCACCACTGGTACCGTCAAGAAATACAAGACACCGTATGTGGTTGCTTGCGATGGCAACCGTAGCCCAACTCGTCAGAAAGAAGGCATCAGCTGGGAGGGGCCGGGCATCCTCCGAAACAGTCTTGGTGTAGGCTTCAAATCGGATTTGAGCCCATTCATCGGTAAGAGAATGGTGCACGGCGTTGTCTACGTTGCAAACAAAGATATTGGCGGAGGATTCCGCTTGGAGAATGAGGGGAAGCAGGGTATCATCATGGTCAACAATGTCGGGCCAAGGACTAGCTTCGATCCAGGATCTGTCACTGTGGACGATGCGAAGGACTACTTTTATCAACTATCTGGTCTCACGCGCGACCAGGTCACTCCTGAGATTGTATCGATGAACTACTGGACCATGGCAGCATACACTGCCGGTAGACTCGACAGCAAGGGTGGCAGAGTCTTCTTGGCTGGAGACTCGGCCCACACAATGCCGCCGACTGGAGGCCTGGGTGGAAATACTGGAATAGCCGTAAGCCTTTCTGCTACCTTCACAAACTTGCTCACAACTGATGTTTTACTAGGATGCGCACAACCTTGCCTGGAAGCTCGCCTATGTCTTGTCTGGAAAAGCCTCACATTCTCTTGCGTCATACAACGTCGAACGACAACCTGTTGATGAGTTTACTGTTGACCAGGCCTACAAACGCTTTCAAAACCGCATCGTCATGCAAAAACCACCAGCCCTAGAAGCCCCAGACGAATCCATCGAGCTTGGTTTTAGGTATCCCAAGGGCGGAGCTTTTGTTCCAGAAGACAATTATCCAATTTCTAAGGAGAGCTACGATGACCCTGCGCATCCCAGTGCAGTTCCCGGATCCCGGTTTCCCCATTCTTATATCCAAGAGACCGGAGGATCCGGTGACACAATTTCCACGATTGACCTAGTCAAGCAGAACTTCTTGCTCATTACGATTGACGCTGAGTCGCCCTGGGTTCGTGCAGCTAGCCAAAGCCCTGTTACACTTGATGTGTACGTTCTCAATACGTCGTCATCTCCGTATAAGGATCCTGCGAGGGATGTTGAGAAGAAGTGCCGCCTGGGGCGAGGTGAGGCGATTATCGTGCGACCTGATGGCTTTATCGCTTGGCGTGGTACAAAGGCAGAAAGTGGCCATGAACAGCGGTTGAAAGATGGACTTCTTGCAGTTTTAGGAAAGCATTAGGCTATGTAGCTTGTGATGAAGGTAGATGAGGAGTTAAAGTAGTATGTGTTGTATTTGGGCTTTTAAGACACCTAGTTCATGAAATTTATATATATCTCTAAATACATCTGCCATAAGATTTACTAGATATAAAATATAATTTTTAACTTATATAAGAAGCTTAGGGATATAGCGAGATTAAGAAACCCTCTCCTCTTAGCTGCTTACTTTCTAGAGTTAAAATTCTAGAGACTTAGCTTTCAGTTAATATAAAAGATTACTTTTACAATATGATTAAACACAGAACAGGACAGAGACCAAGATACTAGACACCTAAAGGTAGATACATAACAATAGACCTTTTATACAGTAGTAATTCAAATCTAGATATAGAATCTAACTGTCTATTAAATGAAATACAGTGTACACATATGTTATAAGTGACTTACTATAATGCACTAATGACAATAGTATTTTCTCTTTACATAACTCCACGGCCTCTGAACCCATTTGACCCATTACCTAGGCAAGGGGATCCAAAAGAGGAACGACCAAGTAACTATCCGAGTCACTTCCAATATGAACAGTATGGCGGCCCTTGTTGGCGTGGCTAGCTCCATGCAAGAAGTCAAACTCCATGAAGCTCATGTAGTGGCCAGACACCTTCAATGTCAAGTACTCACCCTCCTCAAAGACGATGCCCGTAGGCCAGATTGGAACCTCTAGCTTCGCGACAGTACCAGCAGGAATGGCTTTGCGCGTAGTGTTGGTGTACTCGGGCCACTCTCCAGTGAATCTTCCGGGAGTGGGATCAACCTTTGTGATGGCATGGCTACCTCTCAGCGATCCAGTAGGTCCCAGATACTTGAGGAAGCATGTATCAGCAGCCTCTGTGTGATGGCTGACAGGAGGGATGAGCTCCTTTGTAGGAACATTCATGTTCACTAGCTGCTCGCCAGAAGCGTCCTGCTTACCAATCTGGGCGAAAACGTCAATATCGTCATGACTGTCGTTTGAAATGCTAATGTTTAGCCATGAGTAACCAATCAACCATGTCTTCTTGGGAATCTTGTATCTGAAAAGTAGTTCCTCACCACCCTGCAGGGGGTGTTTAGGAAGGTGTGTAGCATCATACGATAGAGCTTGTGCCTCCTTCTGAGGGGACAGCACAAGTTTCTCCGCAGAACCTAAGTAAAGCTTGGTATTCTTGGTTTTAGGGATGGGATAAGACTCGAGGGGGATGTTGACGACGTTTGGCTGTACATGTTGAGTCAGAGGATTTGTTTGACATTAAAACTGGGGCCTCTGCAGACTTACCTGATTGAAGCCAACCAGTGAGCCTCGCACTTTCTGTGTGCTTGTCCAGTCGTTCTTGATACCTTTAACAAAGTAGTCATAGAACTTGGTCAAGTCATCGACGTTATCCGGGTGGTACAAGTCAGACCACTCTTGTCGAGCATGGATACGAAGCCTGTTATATTAGCACTTGTAGTCTCTGCTGAGCGAATTGGGTCAGCCACAACATACCACTTGTCTTTGGAGGAAATATCGTGGTAACCTCGCACGGAGCCAGTTGTATGGAGCGCAGAAGAGAAACTAGCGAGAATGTAGGCTGGGACCTTAATCTTCTCGAGCTTGACGTTCTTGTCATCCCAATACTCGTTGTAAAGAGGATACTGTTCCAACATGTTGATGGGAGCCTCAGCGCCGTTGTGTCCGACCATGGAATCTTGCAGTACCTTCCACATCGCGTCGTAAGGATATGGAACACCGCCGCGGACAAGGGTGTCGCGGTAGAAATCTGCGTTGCCCTCCCAAGGTGCAATGGCAGCCAGGGACGGAGGATTCTGAGATGCAATCTGCCACTGAACCATGGCAAGCCAACTATTTCCTCCCAGTGCAACCTTGCCGGTACACCAAGGAAGTTTCGCAACATGTTCAATGGCATCGTAACCGTCTTCACCATCTTGCTTGCCAACCCAGCTAATTTGGTTAGCCTAGACCCTTCTTGAATGAATTCACAGTGACGATGCTGATCTTTGTCATGTCACATGAGATAGTACTTACGGAACTATTCCTTCAGAGTCCCAAGACCCTCGCAGATCAACATTGACAATAGCGTAGCCCCTGGCGGGCCAGACCGCAGGGTCAAGACCTTCAAACTTTTCGTAGCCACTAACTTGGCTCTCAGGAACTCCGAATCTACCAGGAATCATACCGAGTCCGTGAGGACCTATTTCCCAAGTTAGCAACAGCCCAGCTTAAACCGATAACACGACACCTACCATTTCCCGTCTTGCCGTAAGGGCTCCAAATTAGGATGGCCGGGACCTTGTCATCAGTTTTGGGACGAAAGACGTCTGCGTATAGCTTCAGGCCATCACGCAGGGGAAGCGTGATGTCCTTCTCGAAAATGGTATCAGCCTCAAAAGCCCTGCTTACAGGAGTACGCTTATGGCCCTTGGGTAGTTCTTTGACTGAAGGGTTCAGAGGATCGTAAGGGCCACTCTCCTTGGCCCCAGGCTTGATAGCTGGGGATACCTTAACGTCGAAACCATTAATGTTGAGCGACATTGTGGGAGTAATGTTTATATGATAGTGTTATTCTGATGAGACGTAAAAGTAGGTTCCAGACTCTATCAATTGAATTATATTTTAACTTATTTGTGATAATAATGTACCTTTCACTGTATCTAACTAGTTGAACTAGTGTAGCATCTGTGAAGGCCTGTGGGGCCGGGACTCCAGTGCCGCTGTCCGAATACATATATGTTCGGCTCGGGACCACATCTCCACCTTCGGAATCATATCCAATAGTACCGAGATTAGTTATGATTCAGGCACTTCTCAGAAGTTTGGTAAGATATAGAGACAGACCAGTAATACTATGGTGGTAATGCCTTTATGCCCCCAGACCCTCCTAGCCATTCATAAAACAAATTTATATAACGCCATGTCATATCATGGACAAACTTAAAACTACTTGTATACTACCCCACTGAGTAGACCTCCAGCAACTCTTATCTAAGCTCTAGCACTCCCAGTAGTCACTCTGCAGAATAATTGCCACTCTTTCATTTTATTTATGCACCCTCAGTAGTAGCTATAACCTGAGTAATTGTCCGTAGTGACCGATCTATAAAAATATTTTCTTCACTCATACCATCATTCGGTCTGTTCCTTCTATATCGTATCTTGACGTCTCGGACACATTGACGCACTCCAGGCATACATGCCACCCATATACCTACACTGATCTCAATGTTGGTCCAAAGAGTGATTCCTACAGCATCCGCTAGAACAGATTAGCTTCCCTAGATGTTCATATGGTCTCAGGCCAAATCGGCAGCATACCTGTTAGGTTCCATGACTTAGAATAGCAAATAACGCTAGGGAGACGAACTACACTAACAATGGTAAGACTGTACAGCTTATATTAGATCAAGGACCACTAGATAAGAGGAGATATGCAAACTTACAACATGCCGACTCCAAACATAGTAAAAACTCCAAGTTTTGCCTTCGGCTTGATTCCAATGTTATAAATTTGAGTTATTGGAAGAATAAACATCCAAACATCCAAAATGATACTTGAAACTCCCTTGGATATCAGCAGATGGTTAACGTTGACCCTAACCCCTTGTTGTGTTCTGTCTTTCCAGGTCTGCCAGAGGGACTGGATAGGTTGTCGTTGGACTAGAAAAGCCACGACGTAGACAACGGTGACGACCATGATAAAGGCCATGGTAAATAGTACTATCGTTCGGAACCTATTATCAGGAAATGCGCGGAGAAAGAATGCCAGAATTGATAATCTGAGAAAACCCATGGATAATGTGTAGGTGATTTCGCATGTAAAGAATGCCTAAAATTGAAAGAGTTTGAAAAGAAGGAGATGCTTCTAAGAGTTACTGACCATAATAAATGCACGCACATCCTCGTCCTTCACATTCCAAATGTCAAGCCCAAGACCCTTTAAGAGCACTGACACAGCGCGAAGTCGAATTAGCCCAGTCCTCGCCACGAGTAAGATCATAAACCTACGAATTTGACAAAGAACACTGGATGCTATGGAGACTGGCTAGGTATTCTTGTCAACAGACTGGCGACTATATCAGGATTGAGTAACATACCACAGCGGTCAGGTACAGGAAATCATCCCACCCTATAATGACAGATCCATAGATTCTGGAGAACCCTCTCATGGCACAAAAAATGGTCGTAGTAACAAGAGTAATGCAAGCAACAAGCTGGACTTCAAGGCGACGATCAGTGATTTTTATTACACATGCAACTTGAGTGTTGTTCTTGAAACCTATCAATGTTTAGAAATAATTGTTAGAACAAAGCCTGGGACTATCAGCGACGGCGCCTTGAGTGACATACTCCGGATCTCCGGGATACTACAGTCGCGGATAAAACAAGACTCGACTCCATCTAAGAACATTTCGTTTTGACATATACCAAGGGAGGGTTTCTCGAACTGTAACATGTCAAGTCGCGCATGCCGAAAGCATCTCGCCTGTAGTTGTTAGAGACGGGTAGAAGATACATGTGTTTATGTACTTACAGCACAGCCGCTTTCCGTTGCTAAAGGATTGGCTTCAGAAGTGAGCGAGAATATACACAGTGCTAGCACACAATGAAGCCAACGGAGGGGCATTGTATAGATTGCTGCATGCAAGGTAGTTTTATTGCCTTTCTGTGACTTGGCAAACCTGGGCTCGAGCAAATCCTAGCTGAACATGAGAGCGGATCAGACTCTAAATCAACAATCCTGACTGACAGTGGCAGTCCTTGCGGGGTTACCAAGAAACGCCTCCGCCGATCATTGGAGACCATGGATTGAATCTATTGTATGTAAGTGTCGATTCGAAACTCAGACTAAGCGCCACATTCCCTGTCGCCAGATCCCCATAGAATAGTGTCAGAAGCACTAGAAGAATTTCTGGAACAGGTCTAATGGTGGACCTAGAGATTTTAGCACTAGGCTCTAGAATGTTGTGGCATTCTAAATCGCCGGGCAGCTTCTTGGTGGGTGCCGTAGTTATTCGGGAAATTTGTCTGATGTACCGTTAAGCGTGGGTTAGGTGACTCTTAGCTCATTTGTTGATGCAAAATGGCAGAACAAAAATCCAGAACTTACCTCCTATCCCTTACTAAATCTCACGTTTGGAATGGGTATTCACACATTAAGTTCAGGCACACATTAGAATTATACTAATTTCGCGTAGATTTAAAATACCTAGTTCAAGAATCCTCCTTCCCGTGCGTTGACTGAACTGCCTGATGATGTCAGAAAATGTTGAATCTTGGCTGAATCATTTTCCTTATCGTTGATGCCACCTTCACGCCATTCAGTTGATGCTACTAAACCTTCTTCATCATGGTCCTCATTTCCTATAAGCGAATATGGATTTGACGGGCGACACCAGGTTCACGTACGGATAATGGGAGGATCACTGTTTGCTGTCTCGGGAACGCCACTGACAGCGTCCCTCATCGCGAGAAGCGCACGTTTCTTCCGATTCTCTTTAAACGCGAACTCGAAATAGTGAATGGGCTACTTTTGAGTGAAGGATTCTGTTGATAGTGCTCTGGTCAAGAATATTCAAGACGGGTGCGGAAGGGAGGGAGACAAGTTGACCACATCCAACTGCAGGCTGCTTGGAATCGGCACCAGGCGCCCCTGGGGTTGGAACGCTATTATCGAGCGCAGCGCGGGTCGCACACGAAGGATGTAGTCAATGTCCTTCTCGTTAATGATGCAAAAGTTCGTATGGGAAGTGAAAGCCTGCGGCGGCTTCGGATTTGCGGAGAAACTGCGTGTCGAGATGATACACGCGAGATCAGGGAACAGGGCGTCATGAGACTGTGAGTGTGTTTTATTTCCGAACAAAAAAACTTGCAGTCGCAAGACTAATCAGAAAAGTCAATCGTCTTCCAGAGTTACCCTAACATTCTTCATCCCCAAAAACCAGCTTAGCAGCCAGTCCTTATCTGCGTTAAAACCTTGTTAAAAACTGATTAAGGAATGAAATAATTGGCCACTATTGTCGGCAGCCAGCGGAAGATAGGCTTAACGCTGGACGACGCGATGAACATATGAAGGCGCCAGAATGAGGTTGTGAATAATTACATTTAATGAAAATAATGTGTGAGTTAGAGAGGAGCCAATTTACATGTCTGTTTTGCTGACGCTCTTTGCTGTGCTATAACCCCGGTTTTATGGCTTCCGACCAGCCATTATCTATTCTTGGTGCACAGCCCCTGTTCCAATACAGTCGGTAAAGCCTGGCTTGGCGGTGCCGGCCACACTCTATATGAGCGGGGACGCGTTCTTACGCATTTGTTCTGATATAGAGTTCCTGCTGAAATCTTGTATTGTGAAGCCTTGTGGCCTTACTGAAATTCTTATTATTCACCTTTATTGTTAAAGACTTCGGATTTTATTAGGAAAGTTACCACTCTAAAGTCAAACTGACGTTTTAAGATGTAATAGCACTAAGCTATATCATCATGGTAACAAAGTATTTTGTTAGACTTTATCTTACCTATTGGTAATCCCTATACTAAGTACCTTTAATTAGCTCTCATCTGTACAGTTACCTGTAGCAATACTAAGATGTATATAGAGTATGATCTTCCTGCTACAGTAACCTGGTATGCTACTGACGTCTTTGCGGCCTTGAAGAGATTAGTTCACAAGTATATACTTCTTTATTGGTCCACGTATGCCTAGCTCTAAGACACAGTAGGCCAAAGTGGTCTACAAAAAACGACATGTCATTGTTTCTGCACTTCTCCGTTCTAAGAAAGACTGATTTATGAGGATGTATTGGTAGATAAAGACGGGGCAATTGCCTGCTGCTATCTTGGCTGTCAATCATCGGCGATCAACGTCGGCCGACCCGATAACAGCTGAAAGCGTCAGCTGTGTTTTGCTGTCGATCACCGAAGATCAAGACTGGAATTGGTCACCAAAACTCATCTCACCTTAGCTTCAATGCTTTCGTTCTAGAAAAACTGGCAAATAAACAGTTATGAGCATTATGCAAGGGTAGACAAGAACATGATATGATAAGAGGTTAAACAATCCATAGATCTCAAAGGTATAAAGAGGCACTGTAGGTCGAATAAGTCCTACATAATCTCTCATCTACCACCAGTTACCTACTTAAACCATCCACCACGACCAATCTTCTTTTCACTCTAAAGCACACCAACAAAGTTCCTCGTCATGGGTTTCACATTCGACGGCGTCAAGCGAGACAACAACAACGCTTACTACTATAACGATGGCGACGTTGACAGTATTCGCGTCCCTCTCTCTAATCAGTGCTATGGTGACATACGCATGAGCCACGAGCAGCTTAACCAGTGGTTCGGCATCAGTGATGACACACTGCCTGACCTCCCAGCCTACTACATCAGCCCCCGCCTTGATAGCACATGGGGAGACTACTATTATAACGGTAGTAATAGGGGTTGGTGGAAAGTCACGGGAGATATTGTCGTTTATAAGCCGATCGAATGGGTTCCCTCTGTTGCCAGAATCCGAGACTACCCTAAGAACAGCATCCTTACTACCATCGAAAGAGAACGTGTTGAGACAACGACGTCCAAACTCTTTGCCAAAGCAGAGTTTGCTCTAGAAATCTCGGGCGGGGGTAACTACATGGGGATGAAGGCAGAAGCCAAGGCAACGGCGTCCACAGGCGTCGAATGGGAAAAGGAGGTTAAGAATACAAACAAGTACACCGAGAATGGTGTGGTTGGCAAGGAACCACTTACCGAACTTGTAGTGGGACTGATGCTTCGGGTTGAAGAAGTCTACACTCATAACATCGATATCTGGGTCGATGACCGAGGTGAACAAGACTCAATGGGTTGGTCTGGTGGCCCCGGGTGGAATGATATTTGGATCCCATCTCGGGCCCTCAGACGAGCGGAAGGTCTCCAGTTCTCAGGAATTAACATGTCTGGAAAAGGATACTCCGGTGGTCTGTATGTCCAGACTCTTCCCGTGTTTGACGAGAAGAAACAGTTCAAAGACATGCACATCGCTCTGAGCAATGTTGGTTGGACCGATTGGTATGCCTATACTGTTGGCAAGAAAGGGAACAGTTCAGGAGGGAGACAGCTTCTGGCCTACCCCAGGTACAACCCATCGGCGACTTTGGTGCCACTCAACAAGACGCCAGACAAGGCCGAGTAAGAGGACAATTGAGCAGGATATTACGCGCTAGCCAGGCCCAGATACAGACATTCTTTACTACTACTAAATTCGTTGATCAAAGAATGGGACATTTATTTCCTGATACATGCTCGTGAGTCTTGATGTCATCTCAAATCGGGAGGGTCCTATTGATAGTTAGTACATGAAATAATACGTAATATTGAACCCTGTTATCAAACCTTATTACATTTCAACTGGGCGCATATGTAAAACCACCTACGTAACAGAGTGATGCTGCTTTGGCAGATCACACACTTTGCCAAGTAGCTAAGACAAAGCTCAGCTATATTAGTAAGTGATTAGCGGTCTGGTTATAGAAATGGATAGTAGGCTGACGATCATTTCACCACCGTACACAAGCTTTGGAAGAGCCCTAGGGTATATAATGACGCTGTTGACAGCCAGCTTATGTATACTCTCTTTACTCCTTAGACAGTCTTCGTTTGATCTGAGAATACCCGACTGCCAATAAATTAACAAATAATTCATGCGTTCAAGATGCAACTTCGCTACCATACCCTAATTCTTCATTTCCTATTTTTACTTTACTTTACTTGTCTTTCACGATCAATCAACGTTCTGCAGCGGCAGAATGTACGTCATCAGCAAGTTTTGAATCAGGTGAACAATAATGAAGACCTCATGATTATTGGTGCACGTGGATATTGGGGTATTTTTTCCAAGCACATCGCCATCCGAGATCGAGCAGGGAACCTGAAATGGAGTTGGTACTTGGATATGGCCCAGGAGAAGGACATACCTAAGAAGGTGAAGAGTTGCATCCACTCTCTAGACTCAATCACGGAGATCAAGCGGGCTGCGGGTGGTGACAAGGTCGTTGCCATTGTTGGTGATGCAATAATCGTCTTCGACATGCCTTCCTCAGCAAATGGCTTTCTGCCTAAAGTTCGTTTTGCCAGCTGCGTGAATTCTTCTCACACAGCAGAGTTGTTGCCAGACGATTTCCTCGCTCTCGCCACATCGGGCAACACCCAGTCAGACGGCCTCTATATCTTCGATCTTCGTACCTCCGCCCCTACTGTTGACGTACCTGATCCACGCCCTGTCCAGATCATCAACGGATTTCCGGCTGTACATGGCCTACTCTGGGACGAGGCCGCTACGAAGTTATGGGCGGTCGGCAACGACAGGGCTCCAGAAGGCGACAAGCCAAGCCAGGGCCTACTCCGTGGCTTCAACTTTGCCCCAAATTCTGACCGAACTACTGTACTGCACCCTTCGAAAGAGGACGAGTTCCTGATCGGTGAACCAACTCGTCTGACGACTGAGTGGGGATCTAATACTAAATGGTGGAACGGTCCCCATAACCTCGTCGGCATTCCTCACACAAGGAAGGTGCTTGTAACCACCGACTTGAGCGTTTTTGGCATTGATCTCGGGTCCCGAGGGTTCTTGGCTGAGTCGGAAGTGGACAAGATCTTAGCGGGCTTTGAACCGATAGGGAATCGGCATGGCCTTCCCCGGTCCGATATCAAGAGCTTGAGTATTAACGGACAAGGTCAAACCTTATATGTCCAAGCGAATTGGGGGGAATATTTTAGTAAGGATGTGATGGTTATTGAAGGAAACGGTGAAGTTAGCAAAGTAAATGTCGGTTCTGTTTATAAGGCGCGTTGGTTTACAGAGATTCCAGGGTGGCCAACAGCTTAAAATAAAACATTATACTTATAACCTTCTACTTAATAAATATATATTCACTATCTATTTTAAGTACATAGTTATTTAAGGTATACTATTTCTTATATTTAAGACCAGGAGCTGTTTGGCAAGATAGCAACTACTGTTAATACAGCTAGACGACAGGTAAAGACCCGATGTCTAACCAGATAGATACACATGTAAACGTCGCAGAGAATGCAGGCCTTGTTTCTTCTTTCATTCTTATAGCAGGGATAGCGTCTCATGTTTTAAGAAGGCAATTCACCTACATTGGAACCACGAAAGCTGTAGGCATGATGAGCAATACACAACAAAAGTAGAACGTCAAAGTCCACATATAATGCAGTAAAGAAAGATTAATGTCAACACAACTCATCAATGAGGCAGGTCGGTGTTATTAAGGAAATAGAACAATGTGTCGGTTTGAACTGTACGACTTGCAAACTGACCTTCAAAAATCTCAAATAGAAGTAAATACAAGCCGGGCGCTTGGAACGGGCCGTCGGGGAAACACATTTCGGAGCGATTGACACATCGTATGTTGGATACAAAAGTCCCGGCTCGTAAATCAGGTAATATAAAGAGCCCCCAAGACATTAACACCCAATTATAGGCCTTTGATTCTCTAGAGCCCCAGATTATCAAGATAAGATGAGGAGAACCCCTGCTCTCGATCTCGCGATTTGACGTCGGCCAAGGCTGTGAGCTGAGCCAGGCTGACGCTAATCCTTGAGCGCTAAGACACATCATCAACTTTGTGCCTAGCTGAGAATCCTTCGGTCCACAATTAAACTTGGCATTACCTTGGGACAACAGTCAGTACTGGGTCTTATTGCTTCCATTACGAGGTGAAGGATTCAGTCCAGCTTACGGTGATGTCACTTCATGAACATAGAAACTTGACTCGGCAACTTCAGCTTTCGGCAATTGAAATGGATCTAGGAGCGTATACATAAGTATCGATCATCTCTTCAAATTCTAGGGCTTCTCACTCGTTCTCAAATACAAACCCTCTCTATTAAACCACTACAAATAAACTGATCAACATGCATTCTGCCTGGGTAGGCTTTCTAATCATCAAGATATCTTCATTCAGAACCAACTAACAACTATAGACTCTCGTTACCTTCATCCTCGCTGCCTCGGCCCCAGCCGCTCTAGCCGGAAAGTGCCAGGCACCACGTGGGGTAGGCGAGAACCCCAACTGTCTAGGAGGCGACTACCCGTCGTGTGTTAACAAGAACAACGCCCTATGCTGGGCTGAATGCTCCGGCAATCCGGCTGGAGGAGCAGGCGCTCCATGCCATACAGGCTGCACTACCAGAAACCAGCAGTACTGCGCTGGTTACTGCATGGCGATCTCCAACTGCGATGACTGCATTGAACATCTCAAGCAGATGGGTGCTGCTGGCAATGAGGATAACTGGAGGGAGGCATGTAGCCAGGAAGGTGAGTTTTGGCAAAGAATGGTCTACAAAGAGGCATAGTTACTAACGGGATGACAGGTGACTCTTACTACTGCAACTGTGACTCTTAGTGGCTTGGGTATTCTTTACAACATGGTTCTCTCGGTGGACGAAGGGTGAGACTTTGTATTTGTTTATTTAACTCTAAGTAAAAGATACGATTTTATAGAAACCCAAATGTTCCCATCATATCTATTTCTCTACTGAATGTCTCAAGATACAATCCACGCCATGTTCTATGAAGCTAAAGGTCACTGCCATAGAGAAATGAAACAATCGGACCGTATCCCTACTTATGGAAGTAATAAAACACCATCACATGTCCCATTATCACCCCACCTATCCAGTAATGTGCAGAAGGAAAACTTTGTAACTCACTGGCACTCACCAAATAATTCCAAGATGGTCACGGCACTGCAAGTAAAGTCTGTTGCTATTGTCGGGGCCGGCGTATCAGGTAATGCTCGCAAACCCTTCATAAATAGGACTAGCTTACTGACTTTATCAGGGACCGCTGCTGCTGCCGCGCTGAAAGCGGAAGGATATTTCGATAAAGTTAAGGTCTTTAAGAGGAGAGTGAAGCACCCGGTGGGTCATAGTAAGTTCAAGCAGTCAGTCTGAGACGATCCATTGACCGCTTTCTTGGTCTCCAGGCTGTATGATAAGGAAGATAAAACGGGATTGTGAAATCTTGAGTTTCTGCAGCCGATAGCGGAACAGGCACTCAGTTACCTGCTAGCAAAACGCCCCGCAATTTGTAATCTAGTTATGGCTCGATATGTTAACCTTGTTCTGTTTTGTGATTTGTAAGCAAAACCATGAGTATATCTTGTGGTTGCGGAGACATGGTAAAGTAATAAGATTTAGCATGCTGTGAGAACAAGTCATGATTTAAAGCATCACTATCACAAATCATCCCTCCACCCGCCCCAGTAAATTCATGAATATCACCCGCTGACAATAATCGATCGCAACAGTGTCTGCCAGAACAGAGAACCTAAGAATAACACACTCACACAACCGATATTCTATTCTCAGAACAAGACATGAAGGGCAAGAAAATCGTCATCACTGGTGCAGGTCGCGGTCTTGGTCGTGCACTGGCGATCGTGGCCGCTGATCGAGGGGCAATTCCGTTGCTACTAGGGCGGTCCGAAGAGGCGTTGCAGCAAGTCAGCGATATAATTAAGAGACGAACTGGTACATTGGCACCAGCATTCGTCTGCGACCTCTCGGATACTACATCTGTCACGAATGCAGCGAACCATATCGCATATTCCCATCCCAACATTGACATACTGGTCAACAACGGCGCTCATTTCACGGAGGGTGCCTTTGAGAAACAGACGGCCGAGCAGATCACCTCTGTGGTCAATTCAGCGGTCACAGGTACTATGATCCTAACAAAAGAGCTGCTGCCACTTTTGAAGAAGAGAGCACACACGGACATTCACAACGTCGTGTCTATGTCGGGTCTGCAGTATGCACGATTCACTGGCGCCTCGCTACCTTTCAGAACGGCCAAGGCGGCCCAGGATGGGTTTACACAAGGCCTGATAGAGGAACTGAAGGGCAGCTGTGTACGAATCACATCGGTTTATCCGGGTTTGATCGAGGATGTATCGCCGACGGATGAGGCATGGGACAACCAGCGTGATGTAAGCGAGGGCATCACAAACAAGGACGTTGTGGATATAATACTATACGCACTTTGCGCTCCCCCGAATGTGTCACTACGCTCTATTGTTATTGAGCGTACTCGTTCAGATTTCTTAGTATAGAAGATTGAAGGTTCTTTCTGCAACACGGGGAGTTAGTTGCGAGACCAGATTGAGTGCTAAAACGGTAAGTAATGTAGGTTTAGGCGGTTTAGTGTTAAGATTGGATGTGAAGTTTACAACTATCAACTGACAAGATACATCATCTGAGATTGAAGATGGCTGGAATACCACAAGATAGTCTAGGAATTTGCGGTCGACTCGGTCTATCAGTGAAGATTGAACCCTAGAAAGGAACACAAAGCGCGCGCGTCAATCGATAATGACAAAGATCTCATAGCATTCCACCAGATATGTGACCTCCTCGCATTTCCCCTCCTTGCATTCCTGTATTACATCAGCCACCTTTCAGTTGCTATTTACGCCGCCGATCATGCGAATCATTACGCGTCTTGGAGCTATCGCAACAAAGTACTACATTTTAAGCCAATTGACGTCTGACCGTCAGCTCTAAAGTTTCCATACCTCTAAGTTACGATATCGAGCAATAAGCGGATTCATCTGTCTAAAACCAATTCGTCCACCACGAACAACAGGTCCAGTCGATCGATCTATATCCTCCCACGAGAATAATTCCAACCCATTAATCGAGAACGTAACATCTCGCTTATCGTGAACAACCTCAACCTTGTAATAAGCGCCCTGCGTATCCTCCACATTCGGCAGTGGATCAGCTCCCTGCGCCACAAGATGAAATCCAGGCGACTTTCGCAAGTTGGCAAGATGAAAGGATCTCTCCTCCGGCCATCGGCGACGGAAATACGAAGCATGCAGCGTTCGGATATCGCTGGAGTGATATTGCGGGTAAGATCCATTTCGGGGTTTAAGATCCTTGTCGAAGATGCTACCGCCGTCTTTGGCGGCTGCTGCGCCGAAGAATATGATAGCTAAGCCTGGTTCTTCAATTGGTGAAAATTCCCAGGTGATCCGGATGCGTTCGGGGAAGACTTCGGGGACCCAGTAGACAAAGTCGCCTGGGGCAGCTAGTTCGAGAGTGTTGTTGAAGACGGTGGCTTTGACGGGACCTTCGGAGACCCAATCTGCAATTGCATCAGTGTTGCTGAAGGTATTTTTGTAGAGAAGCTTTTCGGCCATGGCAGAAGTGGCCAGGAGAGCGTAAAGGGGGAGACTTCGCATATTGATTTTGTGAAGGGCAGATATTTCACTGTCTCTCGAGCATGAGTATTTGGTGGCTAGCTCTAATTATATAGAATTGTATTTATTTCTTTCGTCATATTATTTCCCGACGTTCTTATACTTTAATTTCCCATTTCGGTCGTAGATATGCCGAGGTTAGCAGATGCAATCCTGTTATGTTCAGGGATTTGAGAGCGGATATGCTACTGTATTAGGCTTAGGTACCACCTTGCAATGCAATTCGATCATCCGCGAGCAAAAGACGTGATTTAACAGTGAGTGCCGATCCTTTCCGATGAATTGAGTTCATCCTTAAATATCCACCAATAGAAGTGTCCGTGTTATTCAATGTTATTCTGACAAGACAATCCGGTGCATCTCAGGACGACATACCTACCAAGGGTCAGGAAACGACAGTTCTTGTCGAATAGCCGCCTGACGTGTTTGCATCAGTCTACACAGTTTAATTACCCGCTCTCCAGCTTCTTTGTCCGATTTTATAGCTGACTCTGGCCATGATTTGTCTTTGATTAAACCAACAGCTATACTGATAATATAATATTGGTTTAAGCCGTTCAAGGTGAGCGAAATCCGCTTTTTAAGAATGTTATAACATTTTCAATAGGTAATATTAAAACTCAAGGGAATATTGTCATAGTGATTTAATTGCAAACTTCATGTATATAAGCTGTTATTTACTCTTTTATTAAGATATAAAGCAGTTTATCCTTATCTTGAGAGAACCTTTAATTTAAATTATATAGAAAATTTAATTTGCGCAGATAGATTAACCTTTATTAAAAACTTAAGAGGAAATTAAAAAGGCCTAGGCAAAAGCTTAAGTGCCTATAAATTTATAAAGACTAAACTAGAATTTAAATCCTAGTTAAGAATATAGGTAAAATAGTATTAAAATAGCATTTACTAATAATAAGCTAGCCTATTATTATTTATACTTTATAGCTACTATATAAATGCCTTATTTCTTTTCTAAGAACTTAAGTTAAGCCTTCCCTGGAAGTTACTATTTATTTTAATTAGTCTAGCCTAGGATAATATACTAATATAAGTTTTAAGACTATAAGCTTTTCTCTATTAATTAACCTATTTTAGCTTAGTAATAAGCTAGTATGTACTATTAATATAATATAATCTTATTAAGAGGAGAAACCTAAATATAATATTTATAAATAATACTAGAGACTTTATAGGAATTAAATAGAAACTATTAATCTTATTACTATCTTAAAGTAGCTTTATAGGGCATTACTACCTTATTCTTTATATATCTTAATGCAGCAGAACTATCTATAATGCTATAGAACCTTATTATAGCTATTAAAAGTAATAGTATAATTGTCAAGAACCTTATAACCCGCCAACTAGCAGAGCAGATCAGAGAATATCTCAAGTCTTATTTCGACTCTTATATTCCAGACTCTTCTAGATTCTTCCCTGTTATAACCCAAAGAGGGACTGGTTTATTTAGGGTTTCGGCCGCGTATGCTGAACTTACCTGTAATCCTCTCTACATTAATATTGTGCTCCTCGTCACTGACGTATTAAGAGCGGGATAATATGATTGATGTGAGGGAGAAGCCGATTACCCGACTGTGGCGTTTTGGGTTAACCCTGGTGGCAAATAGAAAGTTCTATGTTGAGATGATAAGTGAGTATAACGTTCTACTACAGTCTAAACTCAGTCACGGCACAATCTTGCATGGTGCATTAGTTTGGAATAATTTTCTAATTAGACTCAGTAACTATAATCCTTATAACAAAGGACTCTCAGTTATAATTGGCTACGTGGCCGCTCTTACCAAGATTACCAGAGAGAACGGTGCCAACATCGGCACCCCAGGAATGCATTTCTAAGAAAGCAAGCGCTGACCCGACAATAAAGAAGTTATGCATGCGGTGTTTGAACCCAGCAACGTCTCCAACCTTCTGGGCAACCTCTACCATGCTAGCGGGCAGAACATCACGCAGTAAGCAAGAACTAAAATTTTATAGTGTGTCCATCCTAGATGCATTAACAGAATTGAGTCTCGAGAGACATTAGGTATCTTCCTCTGTTAACTATATCTTTAGGCTATAGAGGAACTAATAAATCTAAGAAACTACTTAGTATTATATAACCTACGACTCTGTTAATATAAACTCAGAATGGACTAGTTTAGTCCTTAGAAAACCCAACCGTCACATGTAATCACAGTCATAATGCCCAGTCTCTCAATGCATGTTATTCGACATACCCTCCCATCTCTCAAAGTTACCAGCTTCCAGACCAAATAAATCCAGCAATCGGCCAACCATTTGAGCTAATATATCCTCCACTGAGCTCGGCCTTGTATAGAATCCAACAACAGGAGGTGCAATAATTGCGCCAGCCCGAGTAACTTCCGTCATGTTACGCAAATGGATTTCGCTCAGGGGTGTCTCTCTCAGTGACAATACCAGCCTTCTTCGCTCTTTGAGACAGACGTCTGCAGCCCGAGTGATGAGGTCATCGCAGATACCGGCATTAATGGCGGCCAATGTCTTGACTGAACAAGGAGCAACAATCATGCCATTGATATGAAAAGAGCCGCTGGCGATTGGTGCGGCCAGGTCGCTTGGGTTATAGACATAATCTGCCAGCGCTCGAACGGCGGCTGGTGTGTAGTCTGTTTCGTATTTGATGGTCTCGGCTGCCCATTTGCTGATGATCAAATGTGTTTCGACGTTTAAATGTCGAAGCGTTGTCAGGATTTGAATGCCTATGACAGCACCAGTTGCACCGGTCAAAGCGACAATAATCTTCTTTCTTGGGCTTTTTTCCATTTTGGGTTGAGAAACAATAGAGGGAAGATAGTTAGACTCGGTTGGAGGTGAAGGTCTTTTGAGATGTCAAAGATGAAATTATAGCTGCTGAAGATAATACGCTTTCAATAACATGTGTAGAGAAATAAATAATCTTGTTGATGTCGTTCTTCGGGCCTATTTATGAACAGAGTTTAAAGGGCAATGATGATCAACTCGGATTCATTCGGTAGCCTCGGACGACCCTCCTGTTAGATGTTGTGGACACTCGGTGGGCTCGGCATATGTGGACCAGGCGGAGTCGGCAGGTTCGGGGGACTCGGACATCGAATCATCAACACAGTGAACCGAAAGATCATCAGAGCATGTCTGCATACCTGAGTTTCTATAAGAAGCGGAAATACCAATTACTTATTTCTATCTTGAGTCAACTATGACCACGAATCTTCAATCATCACTATGTCGTCGCAAACCCTTCCTCATATGGAATTTCGCAGCTATGTTGAGGCACTCGAAGCTGATGGTGATCTTGTCTCAATCAATGAAGAGTGCGATCCTCACCTAGAAGTCGGTGCTATCATCAGAAAGGTTGTCGAGAACAATGAAAAAGCTCCTCTATTCAACAAGCTGAAGGGGCAAGACAACAATGGCTTCTGGAGGATTCTCGGCGCACCTAACTCACTGCGATCTGACCCCAAGCAGCGTTACGGCAGACTTGCCAGACATCTTGGGCTTCCTGTGGAGTCATCAATGAAAGATATCCTGGATAGGATGGTTGCTGCCAAGACCGCTACACCTATCCCACCCACGATTGTCGAGTCCGGTTCTTGCAAGGAACATATCTTGACACCTGATCAATTCGATCTTACAAAGCTCCCTGCACCATTTCTACACCAGTCAGATGGTGGAAAATATGTCCAAACCTACGGTATGCACATCGTCCAATCTCCTGATGGAAAGTGGACAAACTGGTCTATTGCCCGTGCCATGGTTCATGACCGGAATCACCTCGTTGGTCTTGTGATCAAACCTCAGCATCTCTGGCAGATTCATCAGCTGTGGAAGAAGGAAGGTCGCGATATGCCTTGGGCTCTTGCTTTCGGCGTCCCGCCAGCTGCCATTATGGCTTCCAGTATGCCACTTCCAGATGGCCTGTCAGAAGCTGAATACGTTGGCTCGCTCGCAGGTTCCTCTCTTGAAGTTGTCAAATGCGAAACTAATGGTCTTTATGTGCCTGCCAACTCGGAGATTGTTTTTGAAGGAACTTGTTCTGTAACGGAGACTGGACCTGAAGGGCCATTTGGAGAGATGCACGGGTAAGTCTCAACAACTGCTTATCTTTTACAAGTATTAATGTACTCCCAGCTATGTTTTCCCCGGGGACACACACCCTTGGCCCAAGTACACGGTCGATCTCATCACACACCGTAAAAGCGCAATTCTTCCGATATCTAACTGTGGTAGACTGACCGACGAGACTGTAAGCACTCTTTCCTTCCTCAGTCTTGTAAATATCATTACTGATTACAATAGCATACTATGATTGGGCCTCTAGCTGCTGCAGAGATTGGTTTCCTTCTGAGGTCTCATGGTTTACCAATCAAAGAAGCCTATTCTCCGTTTGAGTCTCAGGTCACATGGGTTGTCTTGCAAGTTGATACTCAGAAACTACGAGAGCTCAACACCAATCCCGAGCAGTTCTGCCGCAAGATTGGAGATTTAGTTTTCCGGCATAAGGTTGGGTACACAATTCACCGCCTGGTTCTCATTGGCGACGATATCAACGCGTACGACTTCAAGGACGTTATGTGGGCTTTCTGTACCCGCTGCCGTCCCGGTATGGATGAGTATCATTTCGAAGATGTTCCTGGCTTTCCTCTGATTCCATACATGTCGCATGGAAATGGAGCACCTAATCAAGGCGGCAAGGTTGTGTCTGACTGCCTGATGCCCATTGAGTATACGACTGGGAAAGACTGGGAGGCAGCAGACTTTGAGAATTCGTTTCCAGAGGACATTAAGGAGAGAGTTTTAAGTCGCTGGCAGAGTTTTGGATTCGGAAATTGCAAGTAGATTGAGAGAATAATTTTTACATGGCTGAAAGCATTGGCTCTGAGCATGAACATAATAAGCATTATAGTGTGCAAAGTTGTGTCATGATCTGGTGAACCAGGTAGGAACTACACATTTGCATCTGGTGGCACTTTGTCCGACATGATGAGGTTATATGATTCCAAGGGAGAAAAGGCGTCAAAATCAAAGGTGCGAAGCCATTCGTCCATGTTGAGCATACTATACAAAACTTCAGTCAGCCTTTCGGTCACCGTAAACAATTAGCGCAACTTAGACCTTTGATCCTGAGAGGCATTCAAGGAGTCGAAAAGGGTATCGATTCCATCTGAAAGGATTGCTGGCTGACGCTCATCGGAAGAAAGTAGAGGCTGGTCTCTATTTTCATCTTGTTCTGCTAATCTTTGTAAAGCTTGTATTGCCTTCAGCGCCTTCTTATGCGTAGTGGAGAATCGTCCTACGTCTTCGCTGCGCTCAGTTAAACTCTGCATTAATTCAATCTGAATTTGTCGTGTTTCATCAGCATCGTATTCATGTCTTATGAAACTCAATAGTAACGCAGAGGAGAGACCATTATGGATGAATGCCCATGATGATGTAGTATGAGTCGATATTGAACGTAGCTTGATGAATGCACGAACACTTCGTTTCAAAGCAGTTCGAAACCGACTCAAGATCTGCGAGCATTCCATGTCAGAACAAGATCCCTTTGTCTTTGTTGACAGGATTGGCCGGCAGAAGGTAGACAGCACAAAATTTCGATGGAGCTCTAGGCCGTAATACTCTTGGAGCTCTTGAATAGAGATGCAGTTCTGCCAAGCTTCCAAATGGGGAGCGATAGATGCCTCCAATTTGTTGAAATCTTCAATAAAGATGGCACAGCGATCTAACCACGGCCCTTCCGAGGAATTTCGTAGATGCTGAAGCGTAAGATGGCACAGCCAATTCATGGCCTGTCGATAGTTCAAGACTTGGTTAGGAAGAGCATTTGGAAATACATTTGGCAGATCTGATTCGAAGTTCATCTCTTGGGAGGCAGGAGGACGATCAAAAGCTAAAGACAGGAGAGAGTCCTGCCAGACAATTGCAAGTCTGTCGCCGAGCTATCCGTCAGCTTAGGAAGGCATAGGTTATGACGAATAGTACACAACTTACCGCAGATGTCGTCGTTCACCAGGCATGAGGTGGAGAGTGTCTGGTATCGTATCAGGCTGGTGGAGACCAATAGATAATGCTAGGCGAATGGTAGTTCCTCCTAGGATCCAAGCTGCATGGGGATTCATGTCATTTTGTAAGACATGTCCAAGAATGAGTAATGCTTGGATAAGCCTCTTCGATGGTTTCCATAAAAAGTCAAATGATCCGAGATGGCCCAACGCGCACTGTACTGGTTCGTGTGAGCGACCTTTTGGGTGGGTTAATAGAGTGAGTACTTACATTCTTCTCGAGATTTAGACGCTCGCGCGGCGGCGCTCAGGTCAGAAAACTGCGCCCCAGCCGCGAGGATGGCATGAAGTAAACAGAGGTTATGGTTGTCCAATTTCCCATATTCTATATTTCGAGTTACCAGAGAGCATACAAGCTCTTCTATCTCAGAAAGATCGTCAATAACAAATTGGAAAGGGTGCACCCGATCCCGGTAGAAGCTGAAGAGCGCTATCATGTCCTGGTCATCAGCGAGCTTTAAATCCGAAAGCCCAGAGTGAGGAGTTTCGTTATTATCGGTGGCCTCATTTATACCTAGTAAAGGGAAAATTCCTGTTTCGAACGCAGCACGGCGCTCATTGTCTGACTGTTGCTGGACGTTGTTTTGGCGTGCTAATGAGATGATCGAGTTGCCGCCAAGTAAGGATGAAGTTGGGATTGGTGTCCTGGCATTGTGGCTGGTGGAGTTTGCTGAAAATGCGTGATTGATTTTGCTATGATGTAGATCTGTAGCTGCTGGTTCGACTTGAATGACTTGCCCTACACTCTTTGGCCCTGAAGCTTGATCATAAAAACAGAGGTCGGAATGACCACGTTTGACGCAGGTTTGACAAGGATTTTGGTGATTGCATCGGACCTTTCTCTCTCGACATGGTAAGCAGGCTTTGCGATTGCGTGCCAATTGTCTTTCACGCAGTACTTTCTTCAGATCTGTTGGCTGGGCATCTGCAGCCTCATCTCTGGAGGCGCTCGGATGACTCGGATCATTGTATTTACCCAGTAGGGATGAACTCATTGCGGATGTGTCATGTGCTGGCTTTGCTTGTACTGGTACTATATGGCATCTCCGCGATGAGTTACATTGTAGTATGATGTTGGAAATTCGACCGACATACCAATGGAGTTAAATGTTAGCCTCAGGCACTCAGCAGCCTGTGCTATTGCTTGTCGGCCCTAAAATTAGGGAACGTGTTGTCTAAAATTAGCTTGTTATAATACGTCATCTCCATGAGTAGAATAAGTGGTTCAGTTAATTTCTCTAGCCATAATGTTAATCACAATCTATTCCCATAAGATATTTCACGCGCTCAGGTTAGAGAAAGAGCATTGCGATAGTCTATAGAGACAAATGGCTCAGTGGCATAATTAACAACTCCATTAGACATTGCATACTCTAATGGATCAACATCATCTCAGATTCTACGTCTAAAATCTCGCATGCTAGAGTACAATGTCGCTTAGCTTGGCTTCTGGAATACAATAACTGTATCAAGATTCTCAGCATCTTCACCTCAACCCAACACATTGTAAATAGCAGCGAGAGACGCGCTCTGGTGAGGTGCTTGCTCGACACGCTTTTTAAACGGATTGGGTTAGGTCGATACGGAGCAATACTCGGTGATTTACTCTAAAGATCCACTTGGTAAACAGGTACGTTCTCAGTCACAAGATTAAAAATGCTTCAAGGTTAGGTCAAAAGATAAACTCAAGCTTGGCCTGTCTGAGCTTTACTTGTTGAGCCCAGTGTCTTTATTGTGCGGTTTATTCTCTTTATTTAGTAAAATAAAATATTCAATTAATGAAGAATAAGAGTACAGACATTAAAAGAAGCTTCTCTAGTAAGACTGCGATGGAATAACGATAGGAACTTCTCAGTAGTTGACTTCGTATAGGGTAAGATATTGTTGGAGATGCCACTCTCTGAGCCAATAATAACATGAGTGGAGACTTCGGGGAGAAACGCGTCCATGTCCAGGAAGTGGCACTGTATAAACGCGAAGTCCGAATCTGGTAAAGATCAGACACGTCAATGACGTGTCCTCCCAGAGCCCATAGTTTGAAGTTATCTCAAAGCGACAATTTCTCAAGCCTTTGGCATGACTGGATGATTTCCGTTGCTAGTGCTATAACCCTCAAGGCTTCTGATGAGCGAGACATATATAGTTGGACGTGCAGCTAGCTTAAGTATGAAGGCTTCCGGCAAGAGCTTTTACTGATGACTCTTTGAATCCTTCTTACAGGCTTGTGGAAGGACAACCGGGCATTTCGTCTTTTGAAAATGCGAAACTGAGGTGCAGCTGGTTATGGATTTCGTGGAGCTCCTTTTACGCTGTCCTGAGTATCGCCTTCTTTCCTATTTGCTTGGCCCAAAACAGTTTCGTATCCCAGAAAGTGGCACGTAGCCGATTGATATTCAGAACACTGGCCGTATCATTTCATTAAATATGAACTCCTTTATGATCTGAAGAAGAAGTTCGCTCATGTATCGTCGATCAGTTCTTAAACATACAACCCCTAAACATTCACTTGTCTTGTAGCAATTACATGGGCCCACGTCACCAAAGCCCGTTTGTCCAGTAATAGTAGTCTTTCTTACTTGTAATACTGTTCTTGAAAGAGGCACGACTAATGATTTCTGTTGGCTGGCAACGACACATATCCACTAACGCTGCGAGCACTAAAGCTAGCAACGCAATTGCACTTCCTATCGCCACAGTTACCATTTCGACTATATTAGCAGCAGGTAACAGCGATCATTTTGTCGCCTGCTCTGCTTTAGCAGATATTGTGCGTACTATTGAACAGGCTGTTGAAAAATTAGGTAGTAGTAAACTCTTGGATTTGAAAATTTCAAGCAGCTTGACAGAAAAACTTCTATCTTACTTAAAACACCAGCTCGGATTCTGGAAATAACAAGCACTATATGGTGCAAAGTTGAATTATAATCTAGAGTTAACACTTACTAATATTGCAGAGTATTTTTCACATGGGGTATCCTTTGAAGGTCTTGGTTGTTACTAACGGATATAATAGAATTCGATCATGAATTGATAGAGGATCTTACGACCTAACTCCCGCCACCACCTACTCAACTACTGACCAGCCTGAAGTTCTGTAGTCTTTGCCATTCTGCCTATTGCCTAGAGATCTATGGTGTAAAGACAATCTCGCCGGGTTCTTTATGGTCCTTCACATACTTAAAAGCCTCCTCCCACTGTGACAATTTGAAAGTTTTGACAGGGCCCATTTTAGCTCGATCCCCAAGAGGTAAAACCCCAGTCTCGACCATCTTTATCAACCTCTTTGTCTGCTCTGTCTTGCACATCCAGGTTCCCTTGATTGTCAGCCCTTTCACCATGATATCCATATATCCGAACTTGACGTCAGAGACAGACCCCATGAGGCTTACGCGGGCCCCTTTGCTCAAAGCTCGCAGGCAGCTTTGGAAGTGAGATGACTCGCTAGCAGCTGCAGGGGACATGTCAAAGAACGCTTCGATAGAACCTTGGGCGGCTGCGACAATCGCCCTGGTATCTTTCTCTACATCGCTTGAAAGCTGCACGGTCTGAACCCGAGAACTCACGCTGGAAATGTCCGACAAGACGTTTCCATTCCTACCCACAGCAATGACTTTGGCTCCCATAGCC
This sequence comes from Fusarium sambucinum, assembly GCF_050947815.1. Taxonomy (NCBI): domain Eukaryota; kingdom Fungi; phylum Ascomycota; class Sordariomycetes; order Hypocreales; family Nectriaceae; genus Fusarium; species Fusarium sambucinum. Next base: position 12,234,752 of record NC_139294.1, on the reverse strand, counting down.
AGAGCGAGGTGGACGGCTGCACTTCCATACCGCCCCGTAGCCGGCGCAACAATGACAGTCTCTCCAGATTGGACATCAATGTCGCTCAACCCGCCGAACGGGATTGTCATATTGAACAGATGAGTAAGGTCGTCAATGGTATAACCCAAGCCTCCACTGTCCGACGATGTTAGGAGTCGCTCGTCTATCGCATGGCAGTTCTCGAGAGGGACTCTCGCGTATTGTGCATAGGTGGAGTCGCGCCATATCTCTTTGGCCAGTCTACCACTTTCTTCATTGAACCCTTCCATGAGTCCACTAATATAGACAGCGTCGTTATTATCTCGTCCGCGAATGTAGTTGTCGAAAAACACTAGTCGACCACGCTTCAGGTTTGTTGCGTCAGGTCCAGCCTGGTGAAATCTACCAATGGCAGCGAAGCCTGGGACGAAGGGGACAGGGAGTGGGTGGCCACTTCCCGGGTCCTCGTATACATGAGGTGAGTTAGGTCTAATTGATGCGGCCAAGATGCGGATCACGGCGCTGCCGTAGCCTGCCTGTGGGATTGAGCGAACTTCGGTGCTCAAAGGTAGGCCTACATCGTCGAGAACCAGAACTTGATTTCCAGAAGCTTTATCGTTACTCATTGCATGAGATAACGTAAGTCAATATAATGGAGGTCGGTAAATTATTGTAGAAAGCTCAATTGAAGATTGGTGGCGAGATAGGGATCCGATTTATGGACTACATGTTCTTATATCTTCGCTATAGTCACTTTTTAACTATAACTCAGACCCTTTAGAAGCATTAAACATAAAAAAGCGGAGTTGCGGACTTGAGACAGAGCGGCGGAGATGGGAGGGGCTCCACAGTCCACTTAAATACATTTAGACATCTAAGCCTATATCTCGCGATCATCTTAAAGTCCGAACCGAGAGCTAATTACAAATTAGTTTAGAGCCTCTTGTACTGACTAATGACACGGCTTATGATGATCAGTCGTTGCAGCAAGGTACTTGATATAGAATTTACCGATTTGACAAGGACCAGCAAGGAAGAAATTTAGAAAGCCATTCTTAACAAGTCTATAAAGAGTTGCAGGCTCCTTTATTAACCACTTCTTAGATATATAAGGACCTTTATAGCCTATAATATTGACTGTAACCTTACTAAATAACTTTTAAATCTTAGAAATTACATTTAAGTAGTTATTACTTAACGCTATAATATTAAGAGAATAATAAGTCTCTTAAATAATATGTAATTTGTAAGTAGCAGTATTAAACGGTGAGACTATTATATCGGACTTCTCTTTCAATCCGACCCGGGTCTTTGTGTTATCTTAGCATCCAAGAGAATAACTTCCTGCCCAAATACACGAGGACTTAACTCTATTTCCTTCCCCGCATCCAATCGGCAATTGGCGTCGGTAACATGAATATCTCTCAAGAGTGGGATGTTAACCGCCAATATGACGTTCGGGTGAATTGTGGGATGTGGAAGTACTCATACCTTTGTGTCCAGGAAGCAATAGACGGATGCTCAGACATATGCACCCGGGTCGAGCAATATAAATAGCTGATGGACTAGCTGTAAATAACTTCATTCTATATTCTTGATCCCAACGCTCATACCATTCTGCTTTCCCCCCCCCTCCCACAAATTATTTCCCCTTCGTCATGTGCTCTCAATCACCAGATTCGTCTTCCAACGAGAATGCAGCTGCCCTTAACTTGAATGCCCTGGAGAGGAAGTACACCAAAGAAGCCGAGAAGCGTTTCCGATCAGATGGTAACACCCAGTACCTTGATGTGGGACAGACAAGCCGCTTTGGAGCGCTCGCAACAGATCCGTGGGTCGACCATGATTTATTGAACGCCCAACCTACCAACTTGAAGGACGGTGATGAGGTCAAATTACTCACCGTAGGTGCCGGATATGGTGGTCTCAGCTTTGCCGTCAGGTTTATTCAGGCCGGCTTCGATCCCCGAGATATCCGTCTTGTGGATGACGCTGGAGGCTTCGGTGGCACTTGGTACTGGAACCGCTATCCGGGCCTGATGTGTGATGTTGAGTCCTACATTTACATGCCGCTGGTTGAAGAGACGGGTTATATGCCTAAGCATAAATACTCTTATGGCAACGAGCTACGCGAATACGCCAACTTGGTAGCTGATAAATGGGACTTGCGTGAAAAGGGTGTTTTTCGGTCCAAGGTCAAGAATATGGAATGGGATGACGAAACCAAACGCTGGGCCGTTGAAATCGAGCAGAACCGAGGCCCTGGTCAGCCCAGCATCCATATGAAGGTCCGGTCCCAGTTCGTGGTCCTCACTAAGGGATACCTCACGCATCCAAAGGCACCTAAGAACCTTGAGCCTTTCCAAGGCGATGTATTTCACACTGCTAGATGGAACTACAGTGTAACAGGCGGGTCCCCTCAAGTTCCAGCACTATCCAATCTCAAGGACAAGCGAGTGGGTATTATCGGTACTGGTGCCACTGGAATCCAGGTCGTTCCACAGCTGGCGAAGTGGGCCAAGGAACTCTATGTCTTCCAAAGAACACCAACTTCCGTCGGCGTGAGAGGACAAAAGGAGACGGATACAACAGAGTGGAAGACTAGTATTGCATCCGAACCCGGTTGGTACCGACGTCGTATACAAAACTTCAATGACATTATCTCCGGAGTCCCTGTCGAGCATAACTTGGTGGGAGATGGTTGGACTGAGTTGAAGGCGTACAAGGCCTTCCTCGGTGGCCAACACAAGCCATTGAGTGCAGAGGATATTCCCAATCATATTCAGACGATGAAGTTGCTCGATTTCGAAGATAAGGAAAAGACCCGTCGCCGTGTTGACGAAGTTGTCAAGGACAAGAAGACAGCCGACGGCTTGAAGGCCTGGTACAACACTTGGTGCAAGAGGCCAGGATATCATGATGACTATCTTGATTCTTTCAACCAGCCTAATGTCCATCTTGTGGATACCAATGGCAAAGGCGTCGATCGCGCAACTCAAGACTCGCTTGTTGTTGGAGAAAATCAGTATCCTCTTGACGTCCTTGTGCTCAGCACTGGCTATCAAGCTGCAGGAACCGACTTTGGCGAGCCATCTACAAAAGCTGGAATCACCATAAGGGGCCGTAACGGCCTTTTGTCTGAAAAGTGGCTGGACAAGGGTCCTGCGACTCTTCACGGGTATCTCACCAATGGCTTTCCCAACCTCTTCTTAACAGGTCCGGTACAGATCGGTGAGTTTCTCCCTGAACATCTCACTACGAATAGACAGCTGCTAACAATGGCCAGGTATCTCTGCTAATGTTACCAGCTTCTTAGATGCGCTTGCTCAGCAGTCTGCTTATGTCGCTTCGGAAGCGATCAAGCGTGCAGGTGGAGACGCCAGCAAGGTCACAGTAGAGAGCACAGTGGATGCCGAGGAGGCTTGGAGCAGTGTTATTGCGGCCGGATCCGGTTTCTTTACACCCATGATTGGTTGTACCCCTGGTCAGCTGAACGGTGAGGGCCAGACGATTAGTACCGAAGATGCTGGAAAGGTAGCCCGCGCTTCAATTTATGCCCAAGGCATAAACCCATATGTTGAGGTGTTGGAAGACTGGCGTGCCGAAGGCTCGATGGATGGAGTTTCTGTTTCTTCATAAGAACGATGGGTTGATATTAGTAATGCGTGGAAGAAACGTCGTCATGAGTACGTCAATGGACCTGTCGGGCGGCTTCAACAGCAGATTGCCAAGTTTATGGTTGGCAGTTCGTCCCTGCAACAACCCTACCTTTCGGTTTCGTTGAAGAGAGGCTTTGCTATACTATACTTTTAGCAACGTCAGAACCGGGAAAGACATGGTTTCTTTGCTTCTCCTTGATGACTCCGAACGAAAGCATTATGATTTTTATCGTAGGGTAATTTTCCATTCGTGGCCTTGAAGGAGTGGGTATGCCCCCCAACCTGGCTCAATTGGCGACAGAATTGACAAGTCTTTGATGTAATAAAACCCTAAAGAGCTCAACATCTTGGATAAACTAAACTTCTTCTCCACTGCTCTTCTGCTGCATGAATACGATTCTACCTCAACCAAGTTTAGTTGTGTGGCATGAAAGCTACTCATCATTCGTTTATTTATATCTGTAATGTTTCTCTTGAACCCCCGAACTGTGTGAGAAGGTTCTACTGAAGTAAAAACTCTTCATCAAGGAGGCACTGATGCATCGCAATCAATCTATTTAGTGGATCCTGTCATGTTTAGAATGCAATTAGCTTTTCGCCTCCACGCAATGTGGCTTGGCAATCGGCAAATGTGCCGAATTTACGGTCTTAGTGTAACTCGGCGTTGCTGAATTTTTATTAGTACATTGAGCTTACATCAGGTTTATATAATAATATTTATGATCCGGATATGTTTTAATGTTGTATTTCTGTGGATCTTGGCTTACTTAGAATAGGACAGTCAGACGATAAATCCCTCGAAAGGTGGGAGTTCTATCAAGTGTTCGGTATCCCACTCGTATCCCAGCTTCTCGTCTCTCAATAACCGCTCTCTAGTGCGACGGGATGGCGAGAGGATAATACAAGACACTGCTATTGAAATGGAGCCAAGAACTCCACATGGCCCGTTATATCCGTGTTAATAGCTTGGCGGTATAATATAATAATCAACTTTAATCAGATTCATCTTATCTGATCTTTTCTCTACCTACATCTGGCATGTTTTGCTGTTAACCGGAAACATCTCAGCATGAGTGCATCTACAGAGAAGGGCCAACCTAGGCACGAAGCCACTTCTCTTGAGACCCCTACAGCCGTATCAGATCTCGCTCGAGCCGAGACATCGCCAGGTACGCTCAACATACCCTTAAGCAGGTTGTGTAGGATTATTAACGAATTCCAGAAGATTCAGATGAAGAAGTGCTTTCGGCTGCTGGCGTTGGATTCAAGCCTGACGATCCCACATTACCATGCCTTACTCTTCGAATGTGGTTTATTGGCATTGCCTTCTGCCTCATTGGCAGTGGATTAAATACTCTCTATACACTCAGATTCCCATCCATCAGTCTCTCACAGTCTGCCATACAGTTCTTGGCGTACCCTGTCGGCAAGGCGTGGGAATATGTAGTCCCTGACTGGCATTTCACCCTTTTTGGAAAGCGACATAGCCTCAACCCTGGACAATTCAACCACAAGGTACAGATCTCCAACTACTGTCTCGAAATGAACCAAATTCATAACTGACCAATGAATTGCAACCCTAGGAAAATATGCTCATTTACATCCTGGCCAACCTGAGCTTCCTGACAAGATTGAGTGCTGATGTTCTCACCGAGCAGCGAGTCTTTTATGGACTCAAAGCGGGATGGGGCTTTGAGCTGCTCGCAACATTACAGTCCATTCTTTTCGGGTTCGCATTGGCAGGCCTGACTCGATCTCTCGTTGTAGAACCTAAGAACCTGATGTGGCCAGGCGTGCTTGGGAACACAGCTCTCAATGCCGCGTTGCACGCTCCTCGTCAGGAGTCCAAGGTTGGCAGTATGTCGCGATACCGATTTTTCATCATCGCCTTCTTTGTTTCTTTCTGTTGGTATTGGTTTCCAGACTTTATCTTTCCTGCGTTGGGCTATTTCACATGGATTTGCTGGATCGCCCCCAATAACGCTGTTGTCAATCAAGTTTTCGGCATGAAAAGTGGACTTGGGCTGTTACCCTTTACATTTGACTGTAAGTTCACGTCCTCACACATCGCTAAGTCGCTTTGTGAGAACATTAACACGATCATACAGGGAGCCAAATTGCTTACATCGGGTCACCATTGGTCGTCCCTGTCTGGGCCATCCTCAACGTCCTGGTGTCGCTTGTTATATGGATCTATATCGTTAGTCCTGCACTGTACTACTCCAACACATGGTTCTCGGCGCATTTGCCTCTGCAGAGCAACTCCATTTTCGACAACACTGGCCAAGTTTTTAATGTCTCGAGGGTTATCAACAAGAAGGACGACTTCACCTTTGACCCTCAAAAGTATGCCGACTACTCTCATGTGTGTATACCCAGTCCTCTTGTCTTCGTCTGCGGTCTAATATCAAATTTTCGTCGCAGATCTACCTTCCAGTTACCTACGCTCTCAACACCTTCGGCCTCTCCTTTGCCACAATCTCATCGCTCTTCGTGTGGCTTTTTCTTGAGAAACGCCAAGAACTCATCCAGACGTTCCGGAGCGCGTTTCAGCCACTGAGGGTAACGGAGAGAGGCTCCACACGTGACAAACTTCAGCCAAACTATGAACCTGTTCCGCAATGGTGGTACATGGCCTCGGCTGTTGTTGCCCTAGGAATTGGACTTTTCACATACGAGTATTATCCTGTTCAGCTCCGATGGTACGGCGTCATCTTTGCCATGGCGGTATCTTCCATCTTCTTTGTCCCGGTATGTGCGCTACTTTCCAGAACACGTATGAGCCATGTTGACTAACTATTGAAGCTTGCCTGGGTATATGCGACCAGTAACATTAAAATTCAGATCGACATCTTCTGTCGAATCATAGCCGGTTACGTCTGGGAAGGTAAAGTTCTAGCTAACATCTGGTTCTTCAATGTTGGCTACATCTCCGGTATCAAAGGTCTTGCCTTTGCTCAAGATTTGAAACTTGGCATATACTGTGGTGTAAGCACATTATAATCAATTTGTGGTAGCAGTTTCTAAAATATTCTAGATCCCTCCCAGAAGTCTGTTCGTGGTCCAGGTCGTGGGCCTCGTCGCTGGAACCTTGGGTCAAGTGTCAGTTCTCAATTGGGCACTTGGACATATTCCGAACGTATGCGATGCCAAGCTTGCCCCCAATGGTTTTACTTGTCCTTTCTCACGAACTCATTTCAACACAAGCATGGTATGGGGTGCCCTGGGACCGCGGCGATTCTTTGAGGAAGGCGCTCTTTATAGACCATTACTGTGGTTCTTCCTCCTTGGCGCTCTGCTTCCCGTTGCAGTTTACTTGCTTCGAACAAAAGTATTTCCCAACATCAACTGGATGAAGAAGATTCACGTACCTCTGTTCCTAGGAGGTCTGAATTACATCCCACCTGCGTCTGGCGTCAACTACGGTAGCTGGGCTGTGTTCGGTCTCTTGTTCGGTATCCTTGTCAAGAAACGCAAAGCCGTCTGGTGGCGAAGATTCAATTTTGTTCTGAGTTCAGCGCTTGATTGCTCAGTCGCCATTGCTGGAGTTGTTATCTTCTTCGCCATTTTCTATACTGGTGCTGCTGACAATTTCAGTTGGTGGGGAACTAAAGTATACAAGGTTAGTCCGTCTTTGAAGTAATATTTAGGTTCTTTCAGCTGATCATATCAACATTACAGAACACATGTGATTGGAAAAGCTGTTCTTATAAGTCGCTAGCTCAAGGAGAGACATTCGGTCCTTGAAATAATAAGTTGGTACATGAGTAGATAAATTGTTTGGCTGATATTGAGATGCTATTAATACAACGTATCACTTGACAGCATGATAATGCCAGTGAAATAAGAGTATACTAATATGTGATAAAGATTTCGTTATTAAGTCTACAGTGATTAAATCGAGTAGACATCAATTGATATCATATGAAACTGACTCTGCTGGTACCGTGCATGACATTACAATGGTATCTCTCTTCAATGTTCTTGTGTTTTATCTACAATATTACAGATCTCCTTCAACTTAGAAACGGTCGTATCTCCCTTTGAACGTATCGATAACTGCATAAAATTTAGATTGGTTCAATATCAACAAGTGCATTGCTTACCGTGACAATGTCTCTGATGCCCTCTTCACCAGCATACCAAGCAAGATCCCGCCTCACTCGGTTTTGAGCATGAATTCGCTTGGCGGAGCTTGTTGCCGGGCACCGAGACCAGATTAAAACAGTACAATCAGACATGGGGCACCGATATAAAGCCACATTCTTCGGGTTGGCAGACTCGAGGTGCTGGCTCAATGTATCAAAATAAATGTCTCTACCGAGGCTTACAAATTGGATCAACTCCTCCCCATGATCCACGACCTGTGACCAAAATCAGCGTGAAGGTGGCTGGCTGTAGAAAATTAATGTCTTACAAGTTGCAGCAAGTCACCTTCTTGCCAATTTTGAAGAGTCGATCGGATGCGATCCTCGAAATCGTAACACGGCACCGTCGCTGGTTGGTCTCTAGTGGACGGAATGTTGATAGTTTCACGTTCTAATGACTGTGGTGACATGTTGATGCGCCATTGATTTGTGGCAGAGTGAAAACCTCATTGTCAGCAAGTTGGATGATGGACATGTGATGCACTATGATGACAGACCCCAGATCGATTACCACTAGCTCAATTTCGGCGATATTCTCGGCTGGACCTTCCTGTCTCCAGGGTAGTGCAACAGAAAAGTTGGCTGATCGAGGTACATGACTCAAAATTAGCAAGTCTCAGACCATGGATTATGGATCTTGTTCTTTATGCCTTCATGGACTAGATGTGACATTTGCAACCACCCACGTGGTGTCAACACGTAATACACATACGTGACATCGTATTACTTTCACGAAGTTGATCAATTGAGACGTCTGCATTTGTAATTGACAATTGTTCAACTATAATTATTTCTATGTACAAACTCAATCATATATCATTTACTCGTTTCCATAGTGCATTTAGATTAAATGTACTCAAATACATCCTGGATCTCTTCCACAGAAAGCTTCTTCTCGAGCGCAAGCTGTAGTTGAATTCTGGCCTTTGAAGGATTCAAGTACCCGGCACCGATACCGAAAGGTCGCTCTCCGACATATCCCCAAGCGGTGCGACGGCTGACAACAACGGGAATGTCAGTCTCGTTCAAGACCTTCTTAATCTCTTCAGCAGCTTCTTCGGGCCAGCCACCAGCGCCGAGACCAGCGAGGACAATGCCCTGGGCGCCGCTATCGATAGCAGCTTGGAAAAGCTCGGGGTCCGCTTCTTGGTGGCCGTACAAGACGTCGACCTGAGGCAGGGCCTTCTTGGGTGAGCTGGTGCTGATGTTGAAATAGTGATGACCTAGTGGTCGGCTAGCAGGGTACCAGAAGACGGGCTGAATGTTTTCAAAGGCACCAAGGTAACCTTGGTCTTCGGCAATGAAAGTCTGGACAGAGTTTGCGTGAGACTTGACAGTGTAGCGTGCAGAAGCAATCTTGTCGTTGAGGACAATCATTGTGCCGCGGTTTTTGGCACTCTTGCTGCCAGCCAAGCGAACAGCAGACAGGAGGTTGATAGGACCATCGGCGCTAATGGCTGTGGCGGGACGCATAGATCCAACTATAACAACAGGTTTCTCACTTTGGACGGTGAGATCGAGGAAGAAAGAAGACTCCTCAAGAGTGTCAGTGCCATGGGTGACGACAACACCTTGAATGTGAGGGTTGTCAAGATCAGCCTGGATGCGGTGCGACAAAGTGGTCAGGATAGTAGAGTTGACGTCGCCGCTATCAACATTGGCGATCTGCACGCCCCTGACGTTGGAGACGTTGCACAGTTGCGGGACAGCGTCAATCAAAGCTTGGATGCCCAATGCACCAGCCTGGTAGCCCGTGGTCTGATCAGCCGAACCAGCTTCGCCAGCGATGGTTCCACCAGTTGCAAAGATGGTAATGTTGGGAAGACTGGCGTTGAAGCACTCAAAATCACCAACAGCCCGAGGGATGAGTTGAGGTGTTTGTGGCTCCGGAACCGGGGATGCAAGGGCTGCTGAGCCTGCAAGGGTTGCGATAGCTAGCAGGGACTGGAAAGAGGGAGACATGTTGGGCCAACACAAGAGGATACAACTCGGAGAGACAAGAGTTGGAAGAGAATGAGTTGGGTAGAGAACGAGGAAAAAGACTGCTCTTCATCTGCGAGTGCAGACATGTTTTATACTAGCAATGTTTTGGCCAAGACAATAGCTGTATGCTTATCATAGCTCCGAGGATATGCGTATAACCCACTCTGTTACCACATCGTTATCCAGCGTTGGCCCAGGGCCATGGTACAACCAACATAGCGGCACAGCCTGAGAGCCAAGACATACGAGCAAGGTTGATTTAGAGTAATGCACCGTCAAATCGGAAGAGCAGTGTGTCTAGAAGCTTTGGTCGCCCTGGTCGCACACTAATTACGTAGCGTGAGACCTTGTCAAGGATGCCGATCACACAAGAATGTGGAATGGTTCGAGCAGGTTTCTAGTTTCTTGACTCATGCATGCATTACATGAGAGGCTGAATAGAATTAGTCTCACCGAAAGTTCGTGAGTGGATTGTGGCCGCAATTGAATCGAAGAGTTGCGTTGAGTTGGTTGACTTGACATTGCCAGAATCTGGAGTTGCCCGTTTAGTACTAGCTCTCCTTTCTTCATGAAGCGGGGTACATATTGTCAAGAAGAAGAATGCTACGAGCCAAGCAAAAGCCAAGTTTTACCAGCCTCCTCCCAAAAAAAATCTGTCCTGACTCGCTTACATTTGTTCTGTGCAGGACTTCCACTCTTTGTTTCCATTATCTTTCTGTTACCTCATCCCAAGGAAACGGGTTCCTTATCTGGCCAATGCTCAACTCCACCCGGTTCTCCAGCCCCACGCGTGTGCGCGATTATCGCAATCTTGGATAACAACAGAATTTACTATCTTTCCTATCTATCCTGTCTACCTAGATATCTATCCCGTCCACACCCGCACAAGTCTCAATGTAATGGCCGACGATATTCCGAATCCACCCGCCAAGAGGTCTCAGGTACCGAGAGCTTGTCAACGCTGCAAAACTCTCCGCCGAGGCTGCAATGAATATCGCCCCTGCAGGAGATGTGTGGATGCAGGACTTGCAGATCGATGTGTCGGACAGTCCGGTTCTCCCACCATCCTTCAGCCTGTCCACGCAGCATTTCCGTACCCTTACCAATCATTCCCAAACATACACAATGGTCCTGCGGATGCCCTCGCCAAACTGACTGACCTCGTCCCTAGTCAGGTACTGGACTACTGCGTCGAGCGCTTCTTTGCAAGACTGTACCCTACGATACCTATTCTTACGCGCGACTATGTTGACCAGCTCAGATCGACTTCTTCATCTTCACTGGGCGAGAGGTTAGAAGCTTACTCTGTTCTTGTGGCCATGTGCGCCCAGGTCTTGCTTCAGTCTGAAGAGCCAGAGAATCTTCTCTCGCAGGGTCTTATCGCCCAGAATAACGCGACATATGGATCAATGATCGTTGATCAGACTGTCGCACTTCATCAATCAACTCCAAGAACTATGAGACCCCGGTTGAACCAATGCCTTATTGCCTTCTTTATATACGCGTGTCAAGCGAGGTTATCGCATCACAGCCAGACGTTCTTGTTTCTGCGTGAGGCCACGACACTTTTCTGTTTGCTGAGGCTCGATGACATGGATCATAACTCTAAAGCGTTAGCCCATCGTTTGTTCTGGGTGCTCGTGATATCTGAAAGATCGCATGCGATCCGGTATCGTCGTCCAATTACTCTGCAGATAACGGATGAAGCGCCGGAGATTGACATGAATGATCCTTCATTATCGGGATTTTGGAGTCTCTCCGCCCTGTTCCGACCAATTGATACATCCTTTGTCGCACTTCTCAATCAGGAAAGGTTCGCAATCACACCGCCTCTTTCGTCACTCGACTTTGTTGAGACTGCGGTCAATACAGCAATCAAGCCAGACGCAATACTCCATGAAACACAAAAAGCAAACCTGAGGATAACCCAACTCTGGCTGCGCATGACTGTTTGGAAACTACGTCTCCGACTAGGTCACCTGAGCGAAAACGCACAGCAGTACAGTCTCACATATCAATACCCTCTTGTGATTGCTAAAGACTTGACACTCTCAACACGAGATCTCTCCATCGACAGTATTAGTATACACGGCATAGGCGTCACAGAGAAACTGTACGATATTGTCTCAGCAGTAGTGGACGTACTTGCTCGCGTGCCCGTTGCACCTTCGAGCCCACAAGGTTTGGCAATGGGAACAGCACCTGAAGATGACTTGTTGTATATTCGAGATCTCATTACTAAGCTACCTGGTGGCGCAAGCACATATGATCCTCTTCTGGAAAAGCACATTCAACAGGCGTTACCAAGCCCTGAGTCGGATGTGTCCCGGAATAGTCCTTCAATACCAAGAGTAAATCCGCAATAATAAGATTATATCAGATACCCCATGTACATATGCTTCCCATTCTCATCCAGATGACTACATTCAAATATCTACTGAATCTCCTTCTCGGCTGTCGGATTGTTGTCAGATGCAACCGAATGGGAATAGGGATCAACGTGAGTCTTGGCAAATTTTCTTGCTGATACTCTTTTCTCGAAAAGCAGATCCAACTCTGCATAGGTCCTATTCCTAGGTTCAGGAAGCCTGAAGTAAACCCAAATGGCAGAAAGTAAACAGGATCCAGCCCAGAAATAAGCCGTGCGAGCGCCCCAGTTCCACGCTGTTGATGACAGCTGATAGTTGGTCATGACATTGACAAATATGTTACTAGCATTGTATGCAGCGCGAGCCATAACAATTGTCTTTGCCTTGAGTCGGGTTGAGGACAGCTCGGAGATCAATGAGTACGTGACTGGTCCGACGGTAAAATCGTAGACAAACGTGAAAACAATGAGCATTGCGCCGATTGCCCAGACTGAACCATTGCTGTTGGCGGATGACAGTGACCCAACAATGATGAGGATGATAAGTTGAGTGCATAGCCCACTGAAGTGAATAGTCCTACGGCCAACCTTGGCCATCAAGAACCAAGACCCAAACGTGCCAACCATGCCAAGAGCATATTGTGCCATGGAGAGAGAGAATGAGTTGCTGGGATCCATACCAGCTTGGGTCAAGAAATATGAGAAGTAACCCATGAGGTTTTGACCGCCAAGAGTCTGGACGAGCCAGATACCAACTACAATCTCTGTACGTCGGAGATCGACACCCTTGAAGCAGTCACGGTAGCTGGTACCCTCCTTTAAATTCTTTTCCATCTCGTTTGTGTGCTCGATCATGGCAATTGTTTCATCGGCGTTAAAGTTGGGTTGCTGAGGAGACGTGAGTCGGAGGAGAGACTTTTTTGCAGCGGCGCGATTGCCTTTTCGGACATGCCACCAGGGGGACCTTGAAGGCCGTCAGTTGAGTTTCAAGGAAGAGAGAATGATCTGATATCTTACTCGGGAGCAAAAATGACACCAGCAAGGATTGGGACAGGCCACACCCATTGTACCCCAAAGGGGATACGATAAGCCCACTCATCCTCCCGTCCAACAGAACCCTTGTTTACAGCAGCAGCAAAGAACTGCCCAATGACCCAACACATATTGATGAATGTTGTCAGGTATGGTCGGAGCACAACCGGTGCTACTTCGGACGCATATGCAGGTGTCACGCTCTGGAACGCACCCCATGGAATACCTGTCACATTAGCAAATGGGTAGCTATAGCCGATGAATCAATACATACCACAGAGGACCTCTCCTAAAACAAGAATCTTGATATTTGGGGCAAAGAACAAAACAAAGACAAATGCAATCATGAGAACAAGTGCTCCAACAGTAGTCATCTTGTATCCGTATCGATCAGACGCCCATCCCGCAAGGATCAGACCAATAATCTCACCAGCACGGGCACCGTTTGACAACCCAGATTGCCAAGCGGCTGAAACTGCGAACTTTTCTTTCTCGGGATTGTATGTGCCAAACTTCTCGTTGAAAACAGGAGAGGCATACAAATTACCCAGCAGAGCAAGATCGTAGCCTTCCATGATAAGAGTGGTTGACAGAAGAACGGACCAACCAATAGCTTTTGGGTATGTTTTGACGGCTTGCCATAGAGTCATGTAGCGCTCAGCCTCAGCAGCAACTTTGGCTTCCGAGGCGAGGATCTCGGGGGTGACAGCCTCATCATGTTGGGCGTCGGGGGCTTTCTCTGAATACGGTTTGTGAGAGGCCATTGTCAATGAATGAAAGAGGAGAGTGGGGTTTGGGTGCTGGAGCATTGGTAGGCATGCACAACAAGGGAAGAGAAAGAATCAGGCCTTTATATACTTTACCAACCGATGCTGTCTCCCACAACTGGACGGTAAACAGCTTCGGCGCATGTCCCCCAGAAAAAGGGAAACTCGGTTGGTCACTCGGTACTGCCCGTGGGGAAAAGGAATAAAAAACCTGGGGATGATTGACTGTGCAGTGTGGGGAGAAGCAGAAGATTGGATGATCAAGTTTGCTGGTACCTACTAACAGGAGACTCCGTTAGTCGCGCGGAGACTCCACCGTTAGTTTAGCATGTCTATTGGACGCCGTCAAAGAAAGCGCTAAAGACGGAGCAACTCCGCGATTTTCTCAACAGAGACGGAGTTTCCGCTTCTAGATATTAGCCACATCCTTGTCTTAAGACACGGAAATGACGCGAAGTCGTCTGATGACAAGAAAAACAACCATGGTCGATCTTTGCCTAAAATCACAACTTGGCGGACAGTCCGATGTCTATGCGGCTCTAATCGAGTTTGGATTATCTCCACATTCTGTCGCATCTGGCTGGGTATGTGAGAGTAATAAACCGCTCGTTTCCCCTCGTCAATCATTTCATCTCCTGTTCATCATTCGATTTCACCAACGCACTCTTCTCATTATCTCTATTCATAAATCCAATCATCAGAATTATCAACACTATGGGTTCCATCATTTGGGATCAACATCGTCAATATGCCGGTACCCAACCCTGGTGGAAGGCTGCATCTTTTTACCAAGTCTACCCAGCTAGCTTCAAAGACTCCAACGGCGACGGTTGGGGAGACTTACCTGGGCTCATCTCTAAGCTGGACTATCTGAGTGATCTGGGTATTGATGTTGTCTGGGTCTCTCCCATTTTTGAAAGTCCCCAGAAGGATATGGGGTACGACGTGTCGGATTACCAGAAGATTTACCAGCCATACGGAAACGTTGAAGATGTCGATATCCTTGTCAGCCAATGCCATGCAAGAGGGCTCAAGATTATCCTCGATCTTGTCGTGAATCACACGTCAATTGAACACGAGTGGTTCAAAGAGTCGAGATCCTCAAAGAACAATCCGAAAAGAGATTGGTACATCTGGCAACCTGCACGCTACGATGAAAATGGCCATCGTCAACCTCCCACAAATTGGAGGGGGTATTTTGCATGTTCTACATGGACATGGGATGAGCATACACAAGAATACTACCTCCATCTCTACGCCCCAGACCAGCCGGATTTGAACTGGGATAACGAAGAGTGTCGTGAAGCAATCTACGAAAACACAATGCGTTTCTGGCTTGATCGTGGCGTGGACGGGTTTCGCATCGACACAGTCAATAAGTATTCAAAGCGGAAGGCTTTCGTCAATGTCCCTGTGACGGATCCTTCGTCGCCTCATCAACCGGCACCTGAGATGTGGTGTAATGGACCAAGAATTCACGAGTTCATCCATGAAATGAATGAGAAGGTACTCGGTCCATACAATGCTGTGTCTGTGGGCGAGCTATCCAATACACCTCATCCATCACAGGTCATACCTTATGTATCTGCTGCAGCAAAAGAGTTGGATATGGTATTCGAGTTCTCTATGATCAGACTCGGTAACGGCAACGGCTTCGGAGACAAGTATATCTACCAACACTTTCCATTATCGAAGCTGAAGTCGTTTGTTGAACGGTGGCAGAGCTTCATCGAAGGAACAGATGCATGGACAACAGTCTTCTGCGAGAACCATGACAACGGGAGAGCAGTCGATCGTTTCGGCGACACGTCATCGACAGAATGGTGGTTAAAATCCGCAAAGACCATAGCGATGTGGCAAGCCACTCTCACAGGCACATTGTTTCTCTACCAAGGTCAAGAGATAGGTATGACCAACATGCCACGATCCTGGGGAATTGAAGAGTACAAGGACATTGAAAGCAGTAATTTCTTCGCCGAAGCTGTGGCATCGGGTAACGAGAAGAGAGTGAAGGATACGATGAATGGTCTCCAAATCATGGCGCGTGACCATTCACGGATACCGTTCCAGTGGGATGAGTCACCCAATGCAGGATTTTCGAGCGCACAGGCGAAGCCATGGATGAGAGTTCATGATGAATACCGCGACATCAATGTTGCCAAACAAGTCAATGATCCCGATTCGATCTTGACCTTTTACAAAGGCATTTTACGACTGCGCAAGCGTTACCAAGACCTTTTCGTTTTTGGCGCATTCAAGCTTGTGGATACTGAAGATGAATCTTTATTCATTTATCTTAAGGAGAGTGTTGTTCCAGTCAAGGGTGGCAACGGAGAGAAGAGAAAAGCCTTGGTAGTACTCAACATGAGTGAGGAAGAACGTCCCGTATCAGATTTGTGCAGTCATCTCAAGTGTTCATCGAATGAAGTAAGGATGCTATCATGCACGATGAACGGATCAGTACAAATAAATGGTGGGCGAACAGTGTTATCTGGCTGGGAAGGCAGAATTTATGTCAATTTCAATGGAGAATAGAGACTCTAATAAAGGATAAATACATGGAATTTTCTGTGTCATGAATATTAGCTTTAAAGTGTAACGAAGTCTGTATTATAATTAACAAATATCCAGCTACGAAACGCGGGATCTCTTCCCATTTGCCGTATTTCTTGAATGAATGTTAAGTGCGAAAATTTCAACCCTTGCTAGTATTCCTAATGTAAGCGAGCTGATGTCTCGTTGGTATAAATATTAGTTCAATCCGGCTGATCTAACTGTGACTGGTTTAGATTTCCAGCTTTTCTTCTTTAGATGGCAATAAAAAAACAATAGTTTCTTTCTGCCCCTGACTACAGCCAGCCACAATGGCGTTTTTATTCGCGCTTAGCTAGTAGGATAAGATTAAGGAGAGAATTGAAAAATCGTATTTATCTTAACAATTCCCACCATTGAGCCGAAACACGACCGTAAGCTCTCAATTATACCACAGCCTTCTGGAAATCAAACCAATATGTTAGCCAAAACGTTGGTCGCTGCTGTTTTTACAGCCACCTATGTTACTGCTGGGCCTTGCAAACCCGAGAGTCTTCGCTCCACCACTGAGCTAATAACATCTGTTGAGGCCACCACTTCTGGCCAGACTACAGCCCAGTCAGAAGGAGAGCCTACCACCGACTCGACCATTATTGATTCATTGACAACAACATCCTTTGTAGAATCGACACAAACAACAGAAGCACCCTCCGCAACCACCTCTAGCAGCCCTGCTGGCGATGCCATCATCCTGCAGGTTAACCCGCAGCGTCGCCTTGCGAAGCGCGATACCACATTCGTTGGAAACAACAACCCTACCTCTTGCGACCTCGCTACTGCTTTTCATCTTGACGACGAGAAATTTCTGCAAGATGGAGTTCCTATTTACTACGAAGAAGGAGTTGCATACAAAGAGCTTGCCTCTCAAGGTACACCACCGACCGATGCAATCACGAGATCATTCTCGATCGTTGGAGGCTACCTTTCATGGACGAACTCGGCTTTTGGAGCGGCAGGCTTTTGTCAAACTCCATCAGACGGCAAGATTTACATTACCTTTACTTCGAAGCCAACAGGCTGTCAGTCGGTGACGCTTACAGCCTATAGACGTATGACGGACCCCTTGGATCTTGAGAACACAGCTAACATCAGGACACAGAGAGCCAATGCCAGAACGGACAGATTATCGACCAAGAGACTACTAGTGCCGACACCACAACATCCGTTGAGCAGACTACTTCCGATACAGCCTCTCAATCTGCTGGAGTGACAACTTCTGCCAATGTCTGTGTTGCAGGTCTCAACGATCCAAACGGTCAACCTGACGTAGAGAGTCGTATTCAAGACTGCTCAGCCTACAATACTGTGACCGTCAGCCCATTCGCCTCGTAAATTCCTCCCCAAAGTACTTTACTCAAATTAGCGCTGACTATTTTAGAACTACAACCCTTGTGAAGCGTCGTGTGTATTACCAAATACCTACGGCTTGGGCTACCCCTCAGCCTAAAATCACGCGACGTGCCGATGACCCCACCGATACAACCATTTTCCCAACTGAAATTCCATCTTATGCTACATACTGCGACTCACCTTCGGAATATTATGAGGCTTGCTCAGAGGCTGGAGTCACGGCATTCACAACCACACTGCCCGAGCCCGATACCACAACCACCACATCTACCTCGAACGGCTGTGGACCTTTGTCTAAAATGAAGAGGGGCATTGAATATCTAGGATATACATTGTCTGAAGACTGGGATCGTGCAATCTTTACTGGAGTTGTCCTACATGAGAGATTCCATGACTAGAATAAGTCATATTATGTTATAAAGTATATCCACATAATTATATACCTCGATATTGAAGCACTCTGGAAGTATAATGTTACAATCACAGTAGCTTGAGGTGACTGAGACGGATAATGCAGATAATGCCTGTCTACACCTAGACACTAACACCAACCGCAACCAGCTCAACTTTATGCTCGGATAACCATGTCTATCTGTCAAGGGGCTTTTCGGCCGACACCTAAACGTGGCAGTTTCTTACTTTACTTTTGCAGGCAGGGAAGTGGACCCGAGTCAAATGCTGTCTCCTCCATTTGGTCTCAGCCCCACAGACAAAGAAGTCGAATGGAAGCTTTCCAGATAAAGCTAACGAGTAACCGACAAGTTGCACGGATTAATCCGAGGTGTAATATTGGTATATTTGTGTTGGCGAAGTGCAGTGCAGAGCATATCGTTGAAAACAAACTGCAGGGCCGGTTGAACTGGGGCGCTGGCACTCCACGTTTTAACGTTGTTACAGGTAGATTAGAGCTATATCAGCTAAAATGAGAGTTATTATCACTGTTGTATCCAGGGGATACCGTCAAGCCTATAAATATGTAGAAAAGCATTCATCCCGTGTATAACCTTCGCTTCTCTCTAATCTCTAAACACCATCTGCTTACCTTCTTTACAAGTATTTACTACCTTTTCTCATCTGGCCTGGCGCCTTTCCTTTTCTTATTCTCCAGCAATACAAAATGCAGTTCGTTTTAGTCTCGATTCTTTTCGTCCTTGGCGTTTATGCCAAGAATGGGTAATCCTGAACTTTTGAACCGTTCTATGTTGAGCTCTGCTCCATTGACACGCTATTCTAGTTGTGGATTTCCCGACGGCCCTGACTGCGTCTCACTGGGTAAGGGGAGCGATGGTTTAGAAGTCTCTCGTGATAATGGCGGCTGCTGTCTTCTCCCTGCCCGTTGCGGTAATGAAGCCGGCGTCAACTGCCGTCGCGAGAACGAGGGCCCCAATAGTCTACCGATCGATACAAAAAGGGTTGCACACCGTCGCAGCGCTCAGAAGAACTACCGACCATAGGTAGAGGAATAGGAAGTGACAGAAAGGTTATTAAATTGTGTATAGCAGAAATTTGTTATTACCATTGTTATCCGTCGGAACTAATGACAGCTTAGGTCACCTTGAGCTAAACTCTTCTGTTCAAGTTTTGGATCTTTATTTATCCGATCTATTAATAGCCTTTATAACGCATCCGGTCCCTCTTGTATATCTAGTTCTTTAACCTTCAATACACTCAAGTAACCTCATCACAACACTCCTACACCGATTTGTGATCCAAATGTTTGTTTTAACATTCGTCCATTCATGCGATTATCTTCATCATGCCCCCGTCATCCAAGTTATACGCTTTCCTAGGCGAAACGTCCCTTATTTAGGCTTACTTTAAAATACATTATATAAAATATAATGACTATGATGCTTGCCCTATGATAAGAGATAGACCTGTGTATGACAAACAGTTGACTAGATATAAGAACATCTCCTTCAGCTGTAATATTTCAGTTTATTTCTAGCAGTCTCTAGCTCAACATATCAGATGTACAGGGACGCCACTTTCATCCTTTCACCAGCTGAAAGACTGCGTCGACAATCTCTTCAGCCGCAGTAGCGAGAAACGCACGACTCGCCTTCTCAACTGCAACTACCCTGTTGATTGCCCCTGCAGCTGCATACGTCCCCTGTCCCGTTCGGGGCACAACACGACCAGCCCCACACACAACGTAACCAGCCTTGTTGTCTTTATGTCGGAAGAGACAGTACTTGCGGTTGCGCGCGGCTTCGGATGAGGTAGCCGTCTTGAGTTCTCATGAGAAGTTACTGGTTATAATAGTTGATAGTGAAATCTGGGATACGGTAATAAAAGAATCTATTGATCGTGGCTTGCGGGCGCCACCATAGACACCCCAAGGTCAAGCAAGACAAGGTGAAAATTTTAAACCACATGATTTTATGCGTGGAGAGATGTAACGCCAAGAAGCATCTAAGAGGTATTTATGGGGAACTGTTACAAGGGACAAGGGAAATTGCAATACGGTGAGGTACAATACTTGATATGTTAATGGGCTGAAGTCTGAGGAACTATTGATCTTCAGTCCAGGGGTAGATATTCCTATGGCCTCTTCGCCCGTTTGTAGTTAAAACGGTCTAGTTATTACGAACCCATATTGAAACATCACTAGTAAAGCAGGGTTGTATTATATCTCGTCATGGAAGCCGGGAAGACCCGCCGGCATCTGGCATCCGGATCAGATCATACTTTACTCCACGTCAAATCAAATTTTCACAAATGTCTCATGCTCCACGCCCATTGCTGGCCTACACAACAGGCCATTTCTTTTAGCTCGCTTCGTAAACCCAGATACTGCATACAGCATTTGTCAATTCTAGTCTTATTATTGTTACATTGTACAGAGTATGCCCTATCATCAGAGTACTTCTACCCTGGACCCTGGTTGACCGGTTGTGGGAGATCACCGCTGCAGACTACAAAAACAGTCATCCGCCACCTCGTCCACGTATCCCTGTAAGCCCATTATGCATGTTTCACCCGCTCGCCCTGTTTCTGCCTTGTGTCTTTTTTTCGTTTTTTCTTTCTGTGCTAGGTGAATGGCCAATTTAGGATGTCAGTAATTTCTCATTGCGGAGACTTTGGCCGAGCTGAACTGTGCCGACATCTCGGCACTGCGGCGTGTTGTACCATGTGCGTAAAGAGAAAACTGAGCTAATCAAACGAGCCTATCCACATCATATCACAATCTTGACGGTACTACAAGTATATATTCTTGTCAAACTGCACATATGTTCTCGAATCATTGCTCATGCCACTCTCTGGCTTCTGGTCACTATGCGATTAATCGTCTGCTTGCAAGTTGTTTCCCTTATATTTGATAGGAGAGTTTTAGCTCGTTCTAGCTCCGAGGGTCCAGCAGCGCGGTACCACTACCTGAACCGTTACAAAATCGAAACGTCACAATGTGATTCCGACAAGGAAGTTGGTGTTAAGGCGCCATGGAAAAATATTTTCCAGAGCCTGACAGATCAGGAGTATGCTGATGTTACTGCATATCTTCACAATCAGGAGGAACTTAACTTGACTGCTATTGTGAACTCAACATCGTGAGTCTTGAACTTTTCACTTTCTCCATCCCACAGACTCTACAAAAACCTTTTGCTCTATTGTCTACCTTCACACGCTATCAAGTCATGGCTAACTTTATGAAGTTGGGACAATGTCATCGTGTCTATGGACTTGTTGCAGCCAAACAAGACTGATGCCTTGACATATCTTGAAGGCAATGGACCAGCTCCAGCTCGGTATGCACGGGCCACACTACAATTCAACTCGCAACTGCAACCATACATCCAAGAGTACATGGTTGGCCCACTACCTGTCCAGGAAGGGTCCACTCGATACGAGGAGCTAAACTACATGTTCACATCTGGACGTGGCCGCATTAATGTGTACAACGCTGATAGTGAGGCCATTGCCGAGTTCAACCTCGTTGTTGGAACAGAGATACAGAACATAACCAAGCAGCTTCTCAATGGCGTACGTAACCGCTGTTCGACTGAATGTTCGACGCCACCCACGCTAATGATGTCAATAGACTGCTACAGGTGCTGAAGACGACAGCCTTCTGATCGCAGGCAGTGATCCTCTGATCCACAACGGTGACAGGGTCTATCAGTGGAACGAGTTTTACTCTGCTCACACTGGTGAATTCTTTTCAGAGACAATCCTCCCTACCAGCCTGCAATTCAAAGTTGATATCACCGGTCGAGATCCTTCCAAATGGGAGGTGGTCGGTT
Source organism: Fusarium sambucinum (assembly GCF_050947815.1). Taxonomy (NCBI): domain Eukaryota; kingdom Fungi; phylum Ascomycota; class Sordariomycetes; order Hypocreales; family Nectriaceae; genus Fusarium; species Fusarium sambucinum. Next base: position 12,212,609 of record NC_139294.1, on the reverse strand, counting down.
GGTATTACGACGGCAGCTATTGGCCGACGACCGACGAGTTCAAAGAGGGATCCAAGACGCTCAAGAGAAAGCCAGGACCCAACGTTGATGGGCTTTGGACCTCTACTGACCAGCAAGGTGACAAGTTACCGCTTGACCACCTGCACCCCCCTACCGCTGTCCAACCGGATGGCCCACGGTTTGGTCTGGACAGAGAGGAGAATTATGTTGAGTGGAGTAAGTGCACATCGTGATGCTTTCTTATTGAGCTTTAACTAAAAACTATTTAGTGGACTTTAGCTTTTTCATCTCAAATCACAAAGAGACTGGTCTGCAACTCCATGATGTCAGATACAGAGGCGAACGTATCATCTATGAGCTTGGCCTCCAGGAAGCGATGGCACATTATGCTTCCCAGGATCCGCTGCATGCCTCATCAGCATATCTTGACACTTCATATGGCATTGGTACCAGCCAATGGAATCTCGTCGACGGCTTCGACTGTCCTTCTCACTCCACCTACCTCAACACATCTTTTTACATCAGCGAGATGACTCACATCCACCCCAACAGCTTGTGTCTTTTCGAACATGATACTGGATATCCTATACAGCGACATTTGACAGGTACGCATGTTTCCGCGACCAAGAACATTGTATTCAATGTTCGCAGCGTTTCTACAGTTGGCAACTATGACTATTTGTTCGACTATACCTTTCATTACGATGGGTCTATCAGCGTCACTGTCAGAGCATCTGGCTATATCCAGGGAGCGTTTTGGTCCGGAGATGGTGATTATGGCTTTCATATCCATGACAACTTGTCCGGTTCTATGCATGACCATGTTATCAACTTCAAGCTCGATCTGGATATCAAAGGCAGGAAGAACAGTCTGTTAAAGACTGAGTTTGTGCCCATCTCAAAAGTGTAAGTTATTCTCCATCTACTATGCAACCATGTACTAACTTAAACAGATATCCCTGGTCTGATGGACAATCGATCAACACAATGAAGGCCAACCGGTCGTACATAACTAGTGAGGACAACGGCAAGATTACATGGGCCAAGAACGGAGCAGCTGCATATGCTGTTGTCAACAAGGATGCTTTGAATGACTTTGGAGAGGCACCTGGCTTCGCGATCTCTCCAAGTAAGTATCTTCAACATATTAACCTGGGCGACACTAACTGGTTTTACAGACAGCGGCAGCACAGGGCACCTAACAGTGCAGTCATCCTCAGCTCTTGGGCAGTCCGCAAACTGGGCCAATCACAACATTTTCGCCCTGCAGCACCACGACACTGAGCCGAAAAGCGCTTACGCTTTCAACAGTTATGATCCGCATCACCCAGCTGTAGACTTCAATAAATTCTTCAATGGGGAGAGTCTTGATCAAGAAGATATCGTTTTGTGAGTAACCCTTCGTGAGCATTACTGTTACCCGAGACTAACAGTTACGCAAGATACTTCAACCTCGGCATGCACCACCTACCCAACACGGCTGATGTGCCCAACACTGTGACGACGAAAGCCGTTTCGTCGATGATGATATCGCCTCAGAATTACTTTTCAGGTGATATTTCACGACGAACTATGCATCAAGTGCGTGTCTCCTACAACGAGAAGTCAAATGTCACTGGTGTCAAGATGTTTGGCATAAAGCAGCCTACTTGTGCATTTGATATGACCAAGACTGCACCCAAGTTAGATACCTTCGTCGGAGAGCTTCAGATTCCCAAATTTCCTTTTAACCCGAGTGGTAGTCTGCAGACGAACCCCGGTGGTTAATTGATAATAATAAGGAGAGAATCGAGATTCTATATTCTAGGAAATGTATTTCAATTAGATTAGCAACACGGAAGATGAGGTAGAGATCCATTTAGAAACAAATAGTTAGTATATAGATAACTTTCCTAGGGAGCGGCTGTTACAAAATACACATTTTAAGTTCTGCCGTCTTGAACTAGACGCCCTCACTTGTATTAACCGTGGAGCAGTCACATGTCATCATGATGGAAAGGCTAACTGGAAATTCTATCTTAAGACTATTGTTAATTCTCAAACCCCTCTGCCATCCCACCATACATGTCTATGCCCAGATCCCCAAGCATCCAATCGATATACTCACCTGAAGTCCCGGTGCCGGGGATGTTGTGTAAACAATTTGGGAAGGCACCTGGCTGCAGGCCCGTTCCTACATCTGGTATTGACGTAGTATCGGATGGTATTAGTGCAGCCGGTCCTAATTGACAAAATGTCGGGTCGGTCTGCTGCATCTCACGTACATAACGTGCCTTTGCCATCAAACGCTTTATGGGTCTCCATAGATTGCCTCGCTTCCCACTTTCCTTGACATTCCATCGATTGTGCACGATGCTCACACACTTCCAGGCTCGATCACATATCGCAGAGGAAGGGCGGGTACAGATCTCGGAGAGAACGAATATGGCTGCGTGCCATTGTATGTGGGTTTTGGAGTGCCAGGTCCACTTGGAGATTCTGCTGTTGTCCAAGAGAAAGCTTGAAAGTTCAAGAACTTCAGTCGACGTGGAAAATAGTAGGTCTCGAGTCGTTTTGCTCATAGTTGAGCTATTCTCTGGCTTCTGCTTGCTGGGGTAGTGAACTGCGAGACAGGTGCGTGCAATGATGAGACGCGCGACGGTAGATGTGAACAGCATAAACGGTACTGATTCATTGCAATGGAGTAGGTATTGTGTCTCCAAGCGGGTTTTGAGATCTTGGACCACTGCTTCACGATCTTCCAGCGCGCCGTCAGCTGTGGCATTTGATGTTGGCGACGCGTAACTGACCCTCCACCCAGCTCTCATGCCTTCGCAACGGACCAGACAAAATGTCATTTCTGTAGCTCCTTGATGCTCTTGTGGCGATTGTGTCATGAGGTGACTGATATCGCTGTCATTGATGTTCAAGGGAAGTCTTGTGTCAAACATCCCCTCGTGAACTATAGGCTCGTATCCATGAAATTCAGAGGAGCGCATATCGAGAAGACATATATGCCACCACAGACGCCGGCGTAGTTCTGTATCGAGTGGCTTAAGTCCAAATGTAGTTCCATCGCGGTGAAGACCCATGGCCTGGGCAATGTGGAAGATGAGCGACGTAAGGGACCACGTCGTTCTCGAATCATCCTCGTTACGCAGGCCCGATAAAAATAGTACAACTGCCTGAAGGAGAACGAAACTCTGCGTGTTAAGCAGGTTGGCTCGAGAAAGAGCTTGCTCAACTGCGAAGCGATACTTGTCGAGGGAGTCAGAGCGTGTTGAACCCAGTACGTCAAGACACTGAGTGTCATCCATACTGATAATGGCAGAGTAATAAATAGAAAACAGCAGCGTTTCGGTGTTTTTGTTAAGCGAGTCTAGCGACACAACTGTATCCCAGTACCACTGCTCAGTGGTGGGCATGTGGAAGATGTGCACCAGAGGAAGGACGTTCTCGCGAAAGATTGTCAACAGAGCCACAGACATCTGCATGGGTGGGTGGCATGGCCGAAGAGAATGGACAAGGGAGCGGAAGCCCAGCATAGCAGCGCTTGTTCCAAATGGTGAAGCTGTCTCGGATATGTATCCATTTGCGTGGTTGTAGTCTTCATCGTCCGAGACAGGGTCGTGCAACAAGTCGCGCAATTCTTCAATCTGAAAGACAAAGACAATGTCAGTAAATGATGCCCTTTAAATACTTTGGTATTGAAGTCGAGTCCATGCACACCTCATTACCCAAGTTGGCCCACATGATGTTACTGATATAGTAACTCTTGCTGTCGTCTATCATCAGACGGCCGAGTTGCTGGTCGATGGAAGCATCTGGGATCGAGCCGTTGCCGTTGGAGGTAGAGGGGTGCCCTCGACTGTGGTCGTGACGCGGCCCAACTTCGATCGCAGGGGAAGCTCCGTCCGTGGTATTTGAGGCATCAACCTGACCGGCCAGGTTCCTGATGGTGTCTTCGAGTCTCTGCAATCGATCAACAAGGGGAAGACGCCGTTTGGCTCTGCCCCGGCCGGCTGGGTACGAGCAGTCCAGCTCGAAACGAAGACAGTTGGAGCAAGGCTGCTGGCGATCGCATCTGACTTTACGCTGACGGCAGAACAAACAACTGCGTAGCCTGTCGGTATTACAAGGCCCAGATACAGACACAGACGGAGAGGTGCGATCGGGAGAATGAAGATCTGGCGTTGATTTGTTTGCCATTTCTTCAGCTGACATCCTTCCTTGGGTGTTGCTGGGGGTTGCTATATTCATGATACCGATCGACTGTACCTATAATTCTTGGATGTTGACAAAGTATTGGGAGTAAGAAAGGCCGAGGATGATGGGAAGTTGACCTGCAACTCTTGAGTTTCAGTAACCACAGGGCTGGGGACACTAATGATCGCTAATCACCTTGGCGGCACGGGGAATAGAAAAGGGCAGATGGCACCGACCAGGACGGAGTCGGGTAAAGTTATGCGTCTCCGACCTACTAACTTCATTGGGTTGTATTGTGGCACACAGCAGCAAGGGTCCAACTAGACATGTAGGGTAGGTAATCAAACACATACACCTGAGATCCAGGGCTAAGCTGAAAGCGACCGTGGTAGCTTTCTTGGGGCCTGGAGCAGTATTGAGCTCGGCGTCGGATCCCTCTCTTCACTACCGACCCGTCCGCCGCCGTCGTATAAGCACAAGCCGATACCGAAATTGTGGATTCCTGGACAGGCTCTGAGATTGAGAAATCATGATAAAAGGCCGTGGTAGCACAATACAGCATAACTTCTACTAAAGTCTCTTTTTCTTACATTGCCTCTTCAACACAATGGATTTGCCCAGACGACTGACCGTTACGATGAGCGACCGCGACACGATAGCACATGAAATGAGCTCAGACAGAAATAATCAGAAGAACGACATTGGTGAAGAATCATCAAGCTATTTGGTCACTTTTGACGGCCCAGATGATCCTTATAACCCCATAAATTGGACCTTTCGCAAGAAATTCATCACTACAATATCGTACGGTCTGACAACATGCTGGATCACCTTGGCTTCTGCCATTTTTGCTTCTGCCATTGAACCTGTCTCTGCCGAGTTCAATGTCAATACAGAGACATCGGCTGCAGCAACAAGCTTGCTTGTGTTTGGCTTTGGTCTTGGGCCATTGGTTTCGGCACCATTGAGTGAACTTTACGGCCGCAAGTGGACGATTCTCATTGTGAGTATTTTACCATTACCCGCTCATGTAATACTAACAGCGGAAACCAGCCGTACTTTATCGCCGCAGTCTTCTCCTTCGGTACAGCCACTGCCAAAGATATCACGACTATCCTTGTGACTCGATTCTTCTCAGGTCTTTTCGGTAGCGCGCCTGTTACAATCACAGGTGGTGTAATGTCAGATATATGGGCCCCTCACCAGCTCGGTAACGCCATAGTCGCCTATGGAGTCACTATTGTCGGCGGGCCGACCCTGGGCCCTATCATAGGTGCTGCCTTGTGCTCTAGTAGTCTCGGCTGGCGATCGACCGAGTACCTGATAGGCATTGTCATGATGGCTCAGCTTGCGATTAACCTTTTGGTGATTGACGAGAGCTATGCGCCGACATTGTTGGTTCGCAAGGCTCACAAAATGAGAATTGAGACTCGAGATTGGGCATTGCATGCCAAGGTAATAGCATCCACTTGTTTCAATTGTTCGAGAGCTTACGCTGCAGTAGCATGAAGAATCGGGTATGTCGTTCAAAGATTTGTATCTGAAATATTTTATCCGTCCTTTTCAACTCATGGTAAATCCTATCTGCTTTCTTATGTCGACCTACGCCTCGTTCGTTTATGGTAAGCGCTTATTCGCAGCATGTGGCACACACACTGATTAGTTGCAGGAATTCTATATGCCAATTTGGAAAGCTTTTCCATTGAGTACCAGGAGGTTCGCCAATGGGGGCCTGTGGTTGGTAGCCTACCATTCATAGCACTGTTGATTGGAATCCTGTGCGCAGCAGCCATTAACATATATAACAACAAGTATTATGCCAAAAAGCTTGTAGAGAATGGTTACAGAGCTGTGCCAGAAGCCAGATTACCTCCGATGATGCTCGGGGGCATTGTCTTTACATCCGGGCAATTCCTGTTTGCATGTTAGTCACCGTCTCAATCTCAGTGGCGGTTGCTCTTGAAATCTACGGTCAACTGACAAATACCAGGGACCTCATCTCAACATATGACCTACTGGCCTTCTATCATCGGCATCGCTTTGACCGGCCTTGGCTTTACAACCATCTTTCAGGCTGCACTAGGCTACCTTATTGACACCTTCACGTGCTACAGCGCTAGCGCAGTGGCGGCTAACACCTTTATGCGATCCATGTTCTCCGGCGCATTTCCTCTCTTCATCATACCTATGTACCACAACCTTGGAGTGAACTGGGGTACAACTGTTTTTGGTTGTATTGCCGCAGTGTTAATACCAGTCCCATTTCTATTCTTCGTCTGGGGAAGAAAGATTAGAGCTAAGGGAGAGTGGAGTAAGGGTAGTGTTTAAGAAAGTTTCTGTAGCCAGTTATGCAAAGGAGAGCTAATGCTTATATTATTTGGTGATACTTCTATCTTATGGACTATATCGTCCCTTGCTACTACAGCCTTGATTTTTATAAATGAACATTGGAAGGTTTTAGATATTTCTTGTCAGGGACCAGCGCTGAGAAAGTCAGTTAACAATCAATTGGCCAGACATCGCGTTTTAAAATAAAAGGGACTACGAATCACTAATCATAGCACTTCCTATTCTCCTCCTCCACCACCACCATCACCACCACAACCCCCGTCCCCTCCACCGAATCCAGCTCCTCCACCTCCACTTATATCATCATTTCTTCCCGTTCTCCTTACAACTCTTCTTTGCCTGACTGCATCTACCCCATTGACTATTTTGGACAGGTTGGTGCGCCCCACGTTTGGAGGAGCAAGCTTGGACGCACAAGGAACGTACTCTGTAAACCATTCACCGACTGACGTTCCTCTCTCGATATCTCTCGAAAATGCATGTTTCCACTCTTCCTTCGTGTATTTGAGAAGCACATCACCAGCTCGTGCGCCTGAATCTGGCTCCACCACCCATTCCGAATGCTCGCAACAAAACAGCCAGTAATGGGCTGGGTAAAGTCGGTGGGTTTGCCACAGGAGATCAATCTGTATGGTCGGGGGAAGCAAGCGGATGAATCGCGGTTCGACATGTTTTTTTGTTGGTTGATTGGTTGGACTAGAAACGGCTTGATTCTTTGGGTCAAGTTTCGACTTGTAACGACCATACTTGCCCTTCCTCCATAATACATGACATATTAGATCCATGTAGTCTTTGTAGTCGCTCATATGTTCAGCCAAACTATCATCAAAACCTGGTAACGTGTTCTTCACTTGGACTATAACCTTCCAGAACGATATCTGCTGTTCCAGTTCGGCTCGTAAATCTTGCAGTACCGGCCACGGCCGAAGTCCGCAAGTTGCGTTGAATTCTTCGTGCTGACTTTGATTTCGGCACCTTTCTTCAACACGCTGCATTCTTATCGCCGTGTATGCCTCGATGTCCCAAACTTTGAAACCTTGCTCTGGAACAGCTGTTCGACAACGAAGCCATTTATGCATAATCACGACCCGAGGCTTTTGGTTCTGGGATGTGCTCGGTGCTTTCCTATCAGTTCTCAAAGTCCATCGTGAGTTTGAACTTGGAGGTTGAGATGCGTCTCTACCAAAAACTGAAGAAACAACGTTCGAAGCTCGCTTTTGTTCCCAAGGAGGAGAAGACCACAGTTGGAATGGGAGATTTGGACCTGGACAAGCGGCCCGACCAGGTGTGTTTGTTTCCATCCAAACTTTCCGGCTTTTCCTCGGATACCACTCTCCTGAAAGCAACTGTGTCATTGGGAAGTGGCGATGACGGAGACCAAATATGCCATCCAATACTCTTGAACGGTTATCATAGATGTAATGGTGAAGACGTGATGGCGAAAGCATGTGCAGGTACATGATGAGTGCAACATCCCTGCTACTGTCAGTTATCAGTTCTATTTTGGATGAGGTGTACATACCATGGCGGTGGAATGTCACTCGGGGAATACCCTCGTGCCTCGATCATTCGTACGTAGACTATATATCGCCATTCTGAGTATGCCAAAGTTTCATCGCTGATGTAACCGTTATCATCACCCAAGTGCGCGATGAGTTTAAGGAATATATCAATTAGTTCAAGATGTTGCTAGTGTTGACATCAGCCTGGAGAGACTCTGAAACGATGGGTACTGATATCTTACTGCAGCAGCGTCTTCCAAAGGGATAGGTTTCTTAGACCATGGGTCATCGAAGACGGTTGCGAACTCCATGTCATAATATGGTTGTCAATTATAGTCGGAAGTGCGAACTTCACTTTCTACGGCAAAAGATCGAGATGGAGTGTACACTCGGTTATATGGTTTGGTGAACCACGGGGGCTGTGTGGTCATTATTATTGCTTGGCAGATGGTCACGGTTGGCCAAGGAATCTTTGGCCAGTGACTGTACGGGATTGGCGAGGACGGAATTGTTCCGGGTGACACATGACTTTATCCAGATGTTTCTTGGCATTTTCTAGTTATCTGTTTACACATGGGCTCTTTGATTGAACTCACTGCATAGATGCGTCTTTTTTATGCTTATTTGATTCTATGTTATTTGTAATTAAAAGTTCGGGGTGTAGAATGTTGCAACTATATAATGAAGCGATTGTTGAAATTAAAGAAAGTCTGTTGTTAAATGCTTGTCAACGTTGTCAACAATTTGAAATTACAAAACTTAAAAACGTGTCTCCAACAGGAATTGAACCGTCTCAGCCAATTAAAGTGGAGCAGGACGATATCGGAGCTTGTCCCAGGTCGGAGCTGAGTCTCATTCCAATTGACAGCATCCCAGATACCACCAGAAATGAAGTCTGAATGAACGTGACATCAATTGATACTTCTGAGTCGCTACTTTCTGTAACATCGTTCTTTTATGCCATTTTATCACGTCCTCTGCTGCTATCACAATAAGTGTTAATCAACAAAGTTCTGCTTAGTCATCTAACTTTTCACCCCGCGCCCCACATTGGCTCCGATCCAGAAAATTTCCCTTGACCTCTGACCTCATCGCACAAATCCAGCAAACTGCACGATATCTCAACACATCCCAGTCATGAGTGGAAAGCCAGAGCTCGGACTTCTCGGTGGTGGCCAGCTCGGCCGAATGCTATGCGAGGCCGCATCCCCTCTCGAAGTTGCAATCGCCATCCTCGATGCCCAAGACGCCCCGGCAAAGCAAGTCTCCCGCAGCAAGTACCATGTCGATGGATCTTTCAAGGACCCCGCCAAGATCAGAGAGCTTGCCTCCCACTGCAAAGTCCTCAGTGTTGAGACGGAACACATCGAGACTGCTGTTCTTGAGGAGCTGAGCAAGGAGGGCAAGGTTGTCGTCTACCCTTCATGGAAGACGTTGCGTCTTATCCAAGACAAGTACGAGCAGAAAGATTATCTTGGCAAGCAGGGAATTCCTATTGCTGAGCAGGTTGCTGTGCAAGCTTCGGGTAGTGATGAGATGCGCGCTGCCCTCAAGGACATTTCCAACAAGTACGGCCTGCCTTTTATGCTCAAGTCTCGAAAGGATTCATACGACGGACGTGGAAACATCAAGATCGCCAACGATAACGACATTGAGACCGCCGTGACCGAGTTCGGAAACCTACAATGCTACGCTGAAAAGTACGTTCCCTTCCAACGCGAGCTCTCCGTCATCGTCATCCGCACAGAAGACGCCGATGGCAAGACAAAGCGTCTGGTGCCGTACCCCGCCGTAGAGACAGTCCATGAGGACAATGTCTGCTCCCGCGTGTACATGCCTCCTCGCGACACTCCCGATGCTGTGTCCAAGCGCGCCCAGGAGGTTGCTGTTAGTGTGGTTGAGAAGCTCTGGGGGCGAGGTGTTTTCGCTGTCGAAATGTTCGTCACAGAGAACAATGATATTCTCGTCAATGAGATTGCTCCCCGACCCCACAATTCTGGACATCTCACAATAGAAGCGGTACCCTACATGTGAGTTTTCCCAAACCAACATCTATCGCTTTTGTGATGCGAGCTAAATTTCCCAGGTCCCAGTACAAAGCCCAACTTACATCCATCCTCGACGAACCCCTCCCCGAAAAGCTCGAACCCCACGTCTCGTCCAGCATCATGATCAACATCCTCGGAGGCGCCTCACCAGAATCTCATATCCCTCTGGTCAACAAAGCCAAGTCTATGTTTGCCCCCAAGATCGGTGTCTATCCTCACCTTTACGGTAAACAATCCAAGCCCGGTCGCAAGATTGGTCACGTCACCCTTACTGGTCTGGAAGGGAGCATCAAGGACCTCGAGGAATATGCGCAGCCTCTTGTTCAATTGGCAGCTGATATGCGCCAAGAGAGAATCGAGGCAAAGAGCAAGGCCATGAGACCTGAGCAAGCTGTTACCAAGACTGCAAAGGACCCATTGGTTCTTGTCACCATGGGTTCCGACTCGGATCTCCCTGTTCTCAAGGCTGGACTTGATATTCTGACTCAGTTTGGTGTCCCTTGGGAAGTTGATATTACTTCTGCACACCGAACACCTGTCAAGATGGGAGATGTTGCCATTGCTGCTGCTGATCGTGGTATCAAAGTGATCATCGCTGCTGCCGGAGGAGCTGCTCATTTACCAGGCATGATCTCGGCTTACACTCCTCTCCCCGTCATCGGAGTTCCCGTCAAGGCTACTCATCTTGATGGAATGGATTCCCTTCTCAGCATTGTTCAAATGCCGGTAAGTTTCAATCTCTTTTTTCCAATCAGCACAAACTGACACGTAGCAGCGAGGTGTTCCCACTGCCACCGTTGGTATCAACAACTCCACCAACGCTGCCCTTCTTGCCATCCGCATCCTAGGCGCTTTTATCCCTGAATACCTCGAGAAGATGAAGGGATACCAAACAGACATTGGAGAGCAGGTCAACGGTAAGGCTACTCGCCTGAGAGAGTCAGATGTGGAATCCTACCTCGCCCAGATGAAGAAGGGTTAAAGGTACGAGACTGCTGCCTTCCCGTAACCTATATTGAGACGAAAATAGTAAAACAATTCGACTCGAAGTTATGATTGGAGTTTGATGGTTATTGTCTCTGTAGAAAGGCAATTTCGGAATTGTATAGACTTTGGATCTTGAAGACGTTTGGTGAATGGTCGTGATGGCCTTCGTATTTGTTGAGCAATCATAAATCGACTTCGGTATTGCTGGCGGAAACTTCGACGTGAAACGGCCTACGTCGCGATGCTTGGCTTAACTTTTGATATCATTGTAATTTTCCACGGCTAAAACTTTATCATTCTTCGACATATGAGGAAAGTTAGCTGTCAGAATTAGAAACGACCAAATTAGAAAGTTATTTTATGCCACTGAGGCAATACTCTTACTACTCGTTTTATACCCCAAGACCCAGTAGGGTACATTTTCTTACTCGCTAAGTTAGTCGTTCTAGAACTTAGCCAAAAATAATTCGCTTGGTGGATGGATTCATCTCGCGTACATAGTTCGGGGGATGGTGGAGATTGTTAACCCAAAAGTTCAAACACATATCATTTAAGTATATTTATCTGGAACAGCCGAATTTGTCATCTTCGGGCCGTCGGCAACTCATCCCACGGTCCACTATCATTATGGATGGCTTCATGCCATTGTTTAATCGCATAAGTATGCCTGATTGTAAAACAAATATTGTTTCAAACGAAACCAATTGCCGTTCATCCACCAATCCTACCCTTGTCGAAGAATATATCCGAGCACCAGTTCCTCTGAAACAACCGAGAACTGGTTATTATGGTGTGATGCAATGTGGAGAATTCATGCACAGGTTGTAAACAACTGTACTTCAATGCTCAGATAAATACCCAGCGAGATGCTGTTCACCAGATCGCTCAAAACCAGTCAACCAACTCAGACAAAATGCGTACCTCACTCGATTCAAGTTTACTACTTATCCTTGCCAACGTTCTGGCAGCAAAGGCACAGGCCCAGTCATGTCCCGAGATCCACATCTTTGGCGCCCGTGAGACATCCGTAGCACCTGGTTTCGGTTCAGCAGGCGCACTGGTCGACATGATCAAGGCTGATCACCCAGGTGCTACTTCAGAGGCAATTGACTACCCTGCGTGCGGTGGTCAAGCGTCTTGTGGAAATGTTGAGTATGGTGCTTCGGCGAAGCAAGGTACTGAGGCCGTTACGACTGCTGTAAATGGACTCAATGAGAGGTGTCCTGACACCAAGATTGTCATGATTGGTTATTCTCAAGTAAGATGCTACCGACTACTCGATTTCTTTTATGATGCTAATTCTCTTTGACAGGGTGGCCAGATCATGGACAACAACATCTGTGGAGGACCAGACAACGGAGCTTCAATCTCTGATTCTAGCGTTCCTCTGTCAGCAAGTGCAGTTGAACAAGTCAAGGCCGTCGTGATGCTGGGCAATCCCCGATTCATCAACGGTCTGGCTTATGGAGTCGGAACCTGTGATGCTGGTGGCGTAAGTCAAACGAAGAAATATTCTACCAGGCAAGAAGAAGCTAACTATCAACAGTTTGATGCTCGACCCGAAGGTTTCAGCTGCCCCAACGCCGACAAAGTTCAGATCTACTGCGACGCAGAAGATCCTTTCTGTTGCAACGGTAACGACTCTACTCACCACCAGCAGTATGTGACCATCTACGGAAAGGAGGCTTTGGAGTTTGTCAACTCTAAACTCTCAGGTGCTGCAGCTGGTAAACGCTGAAGAAAACGCCGGCAATGGAACTGATGCAGAAGCTGGAAACAATGGAGATGCCCATGGAGACGCTACTAACACCGACGGAAACACGGGCAATTCTGGTAGCAACACCGGTAGCACTGGAGGAGACACTGGAAATGCTGGAAACAACGGAAATGTTGGTGGAAACTTTGGTTGTAACTTTGCGAATGCTGACAACACGCAACCAAATGGTAACAAGTGCTTAGAATAGGAGATAAGAGTCCGCATATTCATTCTAAACTTGAATTTCCAAGATATCGCCAAGAACCTTACAAACTGCATCTCCAACTTCACTGCACATTGAATTTCCACCAAGGTCTTTTGTCCTGATCTCCAAGCCACCACCATCCTTAGCATCAAGAACCTTTGCAACGGCTTGTTCAATGGCATCCGCTTCCTTCTCTAGCAAAAATGAATAGCGAAGCATCATAGCAAGACTCAAGATCTGCGCCACGGGATTTGCAAGGTTCTTGCCTGAAATGTCAGGAGCACTCCCATGAACAGGCTCGTATATCCCTTTACAAGACCCTTCTCCAGGGACACCAGCAAGACTTGCGCTTGGCAGAACTCCAAGGGTACCTGTGATACCGCCAGAAATATCAGAAAGGACGTCTCCAAAAGTATTGTCGGTATGAATGACGCTGTTGTTGAAACGCTTGGGGTCAAGAACCATCAGCATCGCTAAACTATCGGCGAGTTGGTGTCTGAGGTCAATGTCTGTGAGTTCTCGATTGAAGATATCCGTGGTTGCGCGTCTCCAAAGTCTCCCACTCGCAAGAACGTTTGCCTTGTCAGCGCTCCAGACAATCGGTTTGCTTCCGTTGTCCGCTTTTTCGTTGCCCGCGTGCAAGATCCTGGCGACAGCAGCACTCACGCGGGCCAGCCTTTCAACCTCAGATCTCGAGTAAACCCAGAGATCGGAGGCTTCATCTTCACTTTCTTCTTTCTTTCCGAAATACGCGCCGCCACAGTTCTCTCTCACCACGATGAACTTGGTCCCCGCCACAAGCTCAGGCTTTATTGGTGATGCACTGACGAGAGACGGTACTAGAATCTCGCATGGACGCAGGTTGGCAAAAGCGTCAAGGTGCTGACGGAGCCGCAACAGACCAGACTCTGGAGTTGGCTCGGCTCCTGCCCATTCCGGACCACCGATGCTCCCGAAAAGTACGGCGTCGCTAGACATGGCCTTTTGGAGCACGGATTCTGTAATTGGGGTACCGTGCTTGTCGATACTGCAACCGCCGCAGATATCAGTATCTTTTTCGAAGTGGATGTCGGATCGACTCGCTTCTATCACGTCGAGGACCTTCAGAGCTTCGGCCATGATTTCAGGGCCGACATGGTCTCCTGGTAGGATAAGAATTCGAAATGTCTTGATTTGTGACATGGTGAATGCGACCAGAGATGAAATAGGTACAGGTTCCAAACTGATGATGAGAATTGGCAAAGTTGAGGCCGATGTCTCAGTACAGTCAAAAGGTGCGGACGCTTAACAATGGGTGTTGGATACCCTCATCATACGTTGTCTAGAAGCGAGATCATCCTACCGACTTCGGAGTCCAGAATATCTCCGGTTATCGCCAATAACGTTCCTGTGATGGAATGAAATGCAGCCAAGAGAAATTGTTATTCCTGTGACTGATTCTACCCCGCTCCGGATGCTGGCTTGGTTATCCCCTCCCGTCATCGGTGGACAGGTGTGTGATTAACAAAATGCGGGGGGAACAAGTCTGGCGACTGAGGCAAAGACACCAGAAGAAAGAACAAACCCGACAGAGGGCCATAAAATCTCTCTCTTTGTTTTATTTTTTGGAATTTTTCACAAGTTTCATTCTCCCCATTCCCTTTACACAACTTACCAAAATGACAGGACGACTTCAAGGAAAGACAGCAATCGTTACTGGCGGTGCGTCAGGCTTTGGCAAAGGTATCGCTACCAAATTTATCGCTGAAGGTGCCAACGTCGTCATCACTGATCTCAATGAGCAACACGGCCAGGCTGTCGCTCAAGAACTCAATTGTGTATTTTCACGGGCCGATGCTACGAATCCAGATGACTGGCAACGCGTTCTTGAATTCACTCTGCAAAAGTTCAACCAGCTCGACATTGTGGTCAACAATGCTGGTGCTGCATACCCTAAGAAGCCCACCGAGCAGGTCACTTCCAAAGACTTTGATCTCGTCATGAACGTCAACGTCAAGAGTGTCTATCACTCAACCAATGTCCTTCTGCCGTATTTCCTTGACGGTGACCGACCTGGATGTTTTATCCAAGTTGCTTCAACGGCTGGAATCAGACCAAGACCAGAGTTGACCTGGTACAATGCGTCCAAAGCGGCTGTCATCAATGCTACCAAGACAATGGCTGTTGAGTATGGACCCAGAAAGATTCGGTTCAATTCTGTCTCGCCTGTTGTTGGAAGCACCGGCATGCAAGTATACTTCTATCTTGGCTTGATTGAGACCATGTTTGCTAATTGACATATGCAGGACACATCTTTTTATTGGAAAGCCAGATACTGAGGAGAATAGAGCGGGCTTCGTTTCCACTATTCCCATCGGCAGGCCATCCACGCCAAGCGACGTTGCCAATGCGTGCTGTTATCTAGCTAGCGATGAGGCTGCATTTATAACTGGTGTTGACTTGGAGGTAAGATTTCATTGTGATTATTCGAATTCTAAACTGACATGGCTATGTAGGTTGATGGAGGCCGCTGCGTGTAAGCAGGGGGTATTTGACTTGGAATTGAAATGATTGGCCAAGAGAACTACTGCGTTGTTCTTTCTCATAGATAATTAGCAATGAAGAGAACGTAGAATAAATTTCAGCATCTATCTTCCCTTACTTGGAATAATGTAAATGTAGTAGTTTTCATTCAATGGCCATTTGTTTGATACCCTGACGTTGGGAGAAGCTCCCATACTTGATTCTATTGCCACGCCAGTGCGATCACAGCAGACAGTACATCCATCGCTACCCTATGTCTTACCATTATGAGAGTCCGTTCCCGGATTTAGATGACATGGGTCCATCGGGCTAAGTCCCTTTAGGAAAGCAATCTAAATTGGTGTGGGACACTCCAGCCACTCAATGTGGGGGGTAAATGATTCCTGTGACAAGTTGCTGATTTCTATGATTGGTCGGCACGAACTCTCGATAAGGTGGCACAAGCTGTTGACTGATGGCAGCGGACAAAAAGTGTAATATGTCTTTCTCGTGCCAGCCATAATGCAGTTCTTCGACAACTTTCAAAGTCTCATGTTATCGGTCAAGACGTCAGCTACATCCAACTCAACATATCACTCAAAGATACAATGGCCAATCCTCTTCAACGTCCATTCCAACTTGCGGACGAGTCTCTCTTTCAATGTACGTCTCTGATCAATGGGGACTTTGTATCCGCCAAAGAAGGTAGAACCTTCAACATTTTTGATCCAGGATCCGGAAAACCGTGGGCGTCTTGTCCAGACTGCACGGCTTCAGATGTTGATTTAGCTGTGGCATCCTCATATGAAACCTTCAAGACTTACTCAAAGACAACACCACGCTTCAGAGCACAGGCTCTTATGAAATGGCACAACCTTATCCTTGCCGCGCGTGAGGATCTAGCACGGATTCTCGTCCACGAGACAGGGAAGACACTGGTGGAAGCACGAGGCGAAATTGACTATGCCCTTACCTTTGTTTGGTGGTTCTCTGGGGAGGCTGATCGGGCGCATGGCACTTCACTTACCTGTGCTATTCCTGGTCGGCGAGCGATGACCATTAAACAACCTATTGGCGTTGCAGCTGCCCTTGTCCCATGGAATTTCCCAATCGCACTCGCACTACGTAAGGCTGCTGCTGCTTTGGCTGCAGGGTGCACAATGGTTATTAAGCCATCACCTGAGACTCCTTTGACATCCGTTTCAGTTGCACACCTCGCTTTGGAAGCCGGGTTCCCTCCAGGAGCACTAAACGTGGTGACGACGTCACTGGAGAACACACCATCCGTGGCCGAAGCTCTATGCTTGGATACGCGGGTCAAGAAGGTTAGCTTCACAGGCAGCACGAGGGTTGGAAAGATCATCGCAAGCTTGTGTGCTCCAAACCTCAAAAAGACGACCTTTGAATTGGGGGGCAACTGTCCATTCATCGTGTTTAATGACGCAGATGTGGACCAATCTATATCTCAGCTCATGCCTCTCAAATGGCGGCACGCTGGACAGGCATGTATCACCTCAAACAGAGTTTTCGTGCAAAACAACATATACGACACTTTTGTCGAAAAGGTTGTACAAGAAACGCGTAAATTGAAACTGGGACACGGTATGGAGGAGGGTAGCACAATGGGCGCGCTGACAACTCCCCGGGGGCTCGATAAGGCTGAAGAACTGTATCAGGACGCCATTGGTAAGGGCGCAACGACGGTTCTCGGTACTGGAAGACGAGAAGAAGGAGACGGTTACTTCATGGCGCCCACGATATTGACTGAAATGGAAGACAAGATGCTCATGACTCATGAAGAAATCTTCGCACCTGTGCTCGGATTCTACCGCTTTAAAAGCGAAGACGAAGTGGTGCAGAGAGCAAACGACACACCTCTAGGATTGGCAAGTTACGTGTTCACAAAGAATGTCGACAGACTATGGCGATTGTTTGAAAACCTGGACGCGGGAATGATTGGTCTGGTAAGTCCCTACTCTGGAGATTACGCGTCGGATTGAAACTGACTTGTTGTAGAACGCGGGTAACAGCTCGTCAGCTGAAGCGCCGTTTGGTGGTATCAAAGATAGTGGGCATGGAAAGGAAAGTGGAAAGGATATCGCAATTGATGAGTTCTTGATTAGCAAGACTGCTACCTTGACAATTGATGGACATTATTGACACGTTTTGAGATGGAAATAGGAAGTATGGAGAAATCGTGGCAAGGGGAATGTAGTCAGTGAATGTGGAGGGAGAGATATACGTGTTGAAGAAACTGGTATAGATTAAGTTTAAGCACATGAAGTACTTCTTGGAACTATTATCTTGCGCTGAACTTCTTGGCTATGAGCCAGTGTAATTATGCTTAGCACTGGATGGCATGCCGTCAATTTACATCCACATGTAGCGATGTCACTCAAGGCACACTCCACCAACTCTCATGAACATCCTTAAGGTCGACCTTGCCTGGCTCATGCAGATAAGGCGTCATGTCCGCATCCCTATCCTGCTCCTTCCGTGTCCACCCATTGCCAAAGTACCACTGGAAGCGATTGCCACCACCAGCTAAGTACTCGTACTCGAAGTCTTCCCAGCGTGGTTCTCGGCGCACGATAGTTACGTGAGTAGCACTCCCAGGCCACACACCATGAATGCGTCCACCAGGCTGTCCGCCGTTGTACCAAGAGCTGCAGTTCTCTGACAGTGTAGTAGAGGCGAAGAAAGAGTCTGAATACTCCAGGAAGTCATCGGCGGCCTTCTTTGATGCTACGATAGACTTGATGCCCTCTCGGGATATCTTGCGCAGGACCTTGGCAAAGTAAGCGACCTGCGTCTCGGCAGCGTGGGGTACTGTCCCGGATGGCCCGGTGCCGTGCGGGCCTGCGAGGAAGAATAGGTTCGGGAATCCCGGGGTAGCCACTCCAAGGTAGTTGTAGGGGAAGCCGTAGCCTTTTTCTTTACCCCAGACGTCGCCGATGGAGGTTCCGTTTGCGCGGATCTCGAAGGCAGGAATCATGTCGCGGTTTGCGCCAGTGGCACAAAAGATGGCGTCTACATCACGCCGCACGCCATCAGTCGTCTCAATGCCAGTGGAAGTGAATCGTGCGATGGGCTTTGTGATATAGTCCACGTTGTCCTCGGAGATAGCTTCCAGATATCCAGGTCCTGGGGTCAAGCGTCGACAGTTGGGTGAGAAGTCCGGCACAATGACATCGAGGAGCTCGGGCTTCTTGGCGAGTCTCTTCTTCATGATATCAATGAATTGGGCCTTGAGTTGCTTGCTCGTGTCAGAGTTGCGGATGAAGCCGTCGAAGCCGCGCCAGTACTTGTCCTCGGTAATCTTCCGGAACTTCAAATATGCTTCTGGATCTTCGAAGGTGGCCTTGAGATCCTCTGGAATCGGCTGTGGCTCAAGTGTGCGGTCATCACCGGCCCAGGAATTGGCGATCCATGTTCTTCCTCGGACGTAGTGGTCAAGGTGACCTGCGCTCTTCTGCACATTCGCCACAAGCTGTATGCCACTGGCCCCGTTACCAATCACAGCAATTTTCTTGCCTTTCAGATCTGTCGATGGGTCCCAGTTCTGGGCGTGTCTGAGGAGGCCTTGGTACTCGGAGATACCAGGGTAGTCTGGTAGTTTCCACGCATTGAACCGTCCAGTGGCAGTCAAGACAATGTCGGCTGTCTCTACTACCGTCGTGGTAGCCTGCTCTGACTGATCCCGCTTGTGCAGTGTCAACGTCCACGTCGATTCCTCGGAGTTCCAGTCAATGCTCTTGACGTGGTGTCCGAATTTGGCGTATTGATAGACGTTGTACTTCTTGGCCACGCCCTGCCAGTAGTCACGGATCTCTGCGCCGGGCGCAAACTCATCGGACCATTTCTCGTTGGGAGCGAATGTTGACTGGTAAACGTGCGAAGGAATGTCGCAGCGTACTCCTGGATATGTGTTTTCGAGCCATGTTCCTCCCTAAGCGATGTTAACATGGTTTATACGATTGAAGAGTATTGGGAGAGCCCTACAAAGTCATAGTTCTTGTCGTAAATTGCAAGTTGAATGCCCGGGACCTTTTCGGGTAGCAGAACCCCAGCAAGAATCCCTGACAGGCCACCACCAATAACAGCGACTCGCAATTGTCGCGGCTCATCAATGTATCTGTCGATCAAAGGGAGCTTTGCTTGAGGATTGTCATATGGTTTAGGCTCTGAGGGTTTCTGTAGCCTGACGGGCAAGCTAGGTACTGCGCCCAATCTGCTGTCATCGACTTCATCGTGCCGGGACTCAACCAAATCAAAAGCGTCGCCCATGGTGAATTGTCAAGGTAATTGATTGAGAGTTTCGAATTCTTCACTACGTTTCCAATTGATATGAGCGATTTGCAGTGAAGTCAATGGTAGCCGATTCGGGTATTAATCTAGACTAGGCCATGGGACAGGTCGGGATGAATATCATGGCGTGCCCACCCCGCTCAATCACATCATGCGAACTACCGAGAATGATAACACATTGTCGCAAAATGGCAATCTATGGCGTGCGTGCCCCTGGATCATCTAGCCATGAAAATTGGTCGCCAATGAGCGTGTCGCCTGCCGATCGAATATTTCTATAACTGGACATGATGGCACCCCGGTTCCTGGTATTCTTTAACCAGTTGGATTATAGAACACATTGGAACTTTTGGCTCTTGCTGCACTTTATTCCACGAACAACACCATATTCAACATGGCGAACGAAAATGTACCTGGCCATGAGCCGGGCCAATACCCAGGTTTGTTTAGTTGAGCTATCCACGATTGTCAACATAAGCTCATCTATTGCAGTCAAGTGGTACCGGTCGACCTTCTACAACATGACCATTCTTGGTCTTTGCAACCTTGCTGCACCAGGTATCTGGACTGCGATGAACTCCTTAGGTGCTGGAGGAGCCCAAGAGCCATACTTGGTAAACACGGCCAACGCCCTGACCTTCTGCCTCATGGTCCTCAGCTGCTATGGCGGCAGTGTCCTCGTCCACTACATTGGCATCAAGGGAGCTCTTATCTTCGGAACGTAAGTGCTCCATCTGTATACCCGACAGGAATATATACTGACCACCACAGCCTTGGGTACGCCCCGTATGCTGCTGGGCTGTACACCAACAACCGCTTTGGTACCGAGTGGCTCGTCATCCTAGGAGCTGCACTCTGTGGCATCTCAGCCGGCGTCTTCTGGATGGCTGAAGCGGCAATCGCCATTGCGTATCCTGAGCCATGGAATAAAGGCAAAGCTCTCGGCTACTGGCTTACATACCGCCTGAGTGGCCAGATTATCGGTGGTGCCATTAATCTCGGTCTCAACGCTAGTCGCAATGAGGCTGGCCAGGTCTCATATACCGTATTCCTCATTTTCATCGCTATGCAAGCTTCAGGGCCGCTGTTTGCTCTGTTTCTGAGCCCACCCGACAAGGTTGAGCGTACAGATGGCAAGAAGGTTGATCTATCCATCGTCAACAACCCTTGGCTCGAGACCAAGAAGATCACCCGCCTCTTCTTTACACCCAAGTTCCTTCTCATAGTGCTCTACATCGGATCAGTCGTCTTCTCCGAAGCAGTCTTCTTCACTTATCTGTCTTGTAAGTTGCCAATGCTACCTCTTACAGAAGTTTACTAACAATGGTCTCCAGTATGGTTCACAGTACGATCTCGAGCACTCGGCTCCTTTGTCTCTGGTATTGTCGCTGTGATCGGTGGCAATCTTCTTGGGGTATGTATTGACCTCTTCATCATGACACAACTGAACATTGCTGACATCTCAGGCCTGGCTCGACCGAACATCAGTTCCGCTGAAGCGCCGGAGTAGAGGCGCATTCTGGGTTCTTGTGATCCTGCAGGGCGGATGGTGGACCTGGGCAACCATCCTCGTCACCCGATTCAACGTGTCCCAGCCTATCTATGACTGGTCCAGTCCCGGCTTTGGTGCAGCGTTTGCTATATTTGTCTTCCTTACCTTTGGCTTCCAGCTGAACTATCTCTTCCTGTAAGTCAACTTCACAAATCTTCGCCGTCAGAGCTGACCGTACATCTGCAGCTACTTCGTCGTTCAGAATTTGGCTTCTAATGAAGAAGAGATTATACGTTACGCTGCTCTGCTTCGTGGCACAGAGTCAGCATGGCAGGCGGTCAGTTACGGCACCTCGTCCATCCCCATCATGGCCCGTGTCGGAGGCGTCTACCTCAACCTTGCACTCTGGGCTGTGTCAATCCTCCCTGCCTGGACTGTTATTAAGCACTTTGGTAATTCTCCGTATGATGAGGATGTTGATGGAACCAGCACCCCTTCGAGCGACGATGTCAAGGTCAAGGGATCCGAGACGGTCACATCCGGCAAGGAGTAGGTCCACGATGCTGCCTTGTAATTATCTAGCTTCAAGTAAGTAGCTATTACTCTAAGCTACTGCCAAGAAATACAAGTCTATAATTCACGTCGCGTTGCGTGCATGTCATGATTCTTCATTGCCTCGTTGCCCAGGTACCAATGCACCATTGTAGACCTCTTGATCCCCAAGCTGCATGACGAGCTGACGTTCATTATGATCCCTTTTATGTTCTCTTGTGGACTGCGAGTCAATTATCATAGCCGTGGCTCTTCAGCGGTCGCTCTGATCGACGATAGCGTGGTCTTCACAATCTTGAAACAATGGCAAATCTAAGGGCAATCTTCTCAAGAAATTCAGATTCTCTATGATTCTTAGAGCTCTACCTGTTCTATAGCGTTACAACCATTTTGCCACCACTGATCTCGCCTCTCCTCATTTTGTCCAAGCTGGCGTTGATACTCGACAAGCCATCGCCAACACCGGCGATGGTTGGATACGCAACAGTGTTGTTCTCAAGTAGCCTTCCAAGCCACTTTGTTAATGCCTTACCTACTTCCGGGCTTTCATGAAAGAGCTTGATCGGGATCGTGTGCAGTGTGAGATCACTGCGCTGGATCTTTGGAGCCGAGCACAGAGCGACAATGTGAACATGCCTTGGCAGCAAGCTCTCACTAGTGCCAGACGTGCTATCATCAGATCTCTGAGGCTCTGGGATGCTTGGAGTGTCGCAGAGGGCATCAATCAGGAAGGTCGTTGTCTCTTTGCCTATCGTATCCAGTCCGAACCTTTTTCTGTCTCTCGTGCAGGACCGAATGATCTCAATAGCTCTCTGGGGATCATGACTGTCAATCACAAGATCTGGTTTGATGGAGTGCTCTTTATAAAGCCTCGAGCCATGCTTTGCTGTGTCAAGCACGACTGCGACCCTTAGCCCGGCGAGCTTTGCCAATTGGGCGCTAAGTATTGCTGATGTCGACGAGCCTGTAAAACGTTAACTATGGCCATCGCTGGAATTCTTGCTGCGCTTACCACCCCAGATAACGAACCAGTCTCCGGCCTCTGGGCGATCTTGCGATGGAATCTGCTGGGCAATTTCTTTGTGGACATCTTTAGGAAGAGACTCAATGTTCAAGCCTTCCACGACTTGCCGCACATCTGGACCGTTATCGACAACCGTGAAATCTACACCGAGGCAAATGCCAAGTGCAACTGCTGCCGTGACAAAGGCGACGCCGATAGTTGATCCTTGCTCAAATGACACATGGTCAGGGAGCCTCACAATGTTGTAGCTCTTGGCCACAACGTGGTCTTGATAAGCACCCTTACGACTGTCGCGGTAGTCTGTTGAGATGGCAATCACCTGGCCTAATGTAAGCATCTGTTTTGTGCAGGGCTTAGTGGTGCAACTTACCCGGTCGCCTTTTGCCCAACCAGAACCGTCATTCGCAGTCCGGACGAGTAGTCCACTGAGCTCTCTGCCCGCGACCTGCGGAAGCTCAGGTAGGCCAAAACCGAAGTCTCTGTGGTATGTTCAGTTTTTGAATGTTTGTCAAAATTTCCTGCATTACTTACGGTCCTCTCCAGTCAATTGGGTTCAAGCCCACGGCTCTGTTTTCTATGAGAACCTCATCTCTCTGAAAATCCGTTGGCACAGGGTGATCCTCAATCAACTGATAAGGCTGGTTGGTGCCGTACAAAAGGACTGCTTGCTGTGTCGTCGGAACAATATAATCGTCCTCGGCTTTCGTTCCAGCTGTTGGGGCACTGTGGCTCTTCAAACTCGAGAGAAGCTTTACTGCCTTCTGGCCACGATTCAACCACCAAGTAATCATTTTGCGTCGTTTATGGCTTTGCGTAGGTTCATACAAGGAAATGATAGTGAGTAGGACATTTGAAACGATATTAAGTAAATTATCAGTTATCGCGGCTTTACTCCGAGACTAGTGGGCTTTAGTGGACGTCGTAACCATGTCGCCATGAGATTAGGAGCTTGTGTGAGATAGAAGTCAAATGGCGTGACGGCCCAAAATGGCGATGTTGCACATTACCGCATATCACGCAATTCGCACCAGTGCAGATTCGCGGAATCGGCACCAAAAGCGGGCCTACGTCAATTGCCGGATCGTGAGGACTCCATGATCGGAGTCTTCCGTCGCAAGCCAAAAGATTGTATAAGATCTTGGCTATGATTTACATGGCTTTACCAAATCTACTACCTAAATCATCCTTTACTCAACAAAAAATTAACATCCGAAATGTCTGCGCAGGAGAACATCAAGGAGGGCAAGAAGAGCCTCATTCTCAATGCCTTCGTAGAGATGTGTAAGTCTTTGCTTATCTCAGCGAGTGACGGAGCATACTGATGAGGCATTAACAGGTAGCGGGCACCAGTCGCCTGGGCTCTGGCGTCACCCTGATGATCAGTCATGGCGGTTCACCGATATCGAGCACTGGACAGACCTCGCAAAGCTGCTCGAGGAGGCCAAGTTCCACGGTGTCTTCATTGCAGATGTCCTAGGTAAACCTATTTGACGACGCAGCTTCGAGATCCTCTGACTGAACATTATCAGGCGGATATGACGTCTACAAGAAGTCACTTGACCCTGCTATCATTTCAGGAGCTCAATGGCCTGTCACGGAACCGCTTTCAATCATCCCGGCCATGGCCGCTGTGACAAAGAACATCAGCTTCGGCGTGACAGTCTCAACGACCTACGAACAGCCTTTTCACCTGGCTCGAAGACTGTCGACACTTGACCATTTGACTAAGGGAAGGTTCGTGGCCCTCAAGCTGAAAATAACAATCGCTCTACTATGACAAGCTAACGTATTGAAACAGAGTTGGCTGGAACGTATGAGAAGACAAACATCACTAAATAATGCCCATTGCTAACCTTGCGTAGATTGTCACAAGCTACCTGGACTCTGCTGCTCGCAACCTTGGTAAAGAAGAACAGCTAAGCGTACAGCCGCCCAATGATGATCCACAAACTTCAAACAACAATGATTAACATCTGACAGCACGACGAGCGATATGCCATCGCTGAGGAGTACCTGGAAGTTATGTACAAGCTCTTCCAGTCCTCTTGGCGCGACGACGCCGTCAGGCTGGATCGTGAGGCAGGTATCTACACCGACCCGTCGCGAGTGCGAGAGATCGGGCACAAAGGCAAGTACTTCAACGTCGCCGGCCCTCACATTGTGAACCCCAGTCCCCAGCGCACGCCTCTCCTGCTGCAAGCTGGAGCATCAAAGGCTGGCAAGCTCTTTGCTGCTCAGCACGCAGAGGCAATCTTTACTTCTGCCCATGCTCCTGCCGTGGCGAAGAAGAACATTGCAGAGATCAGACAGACGGCCAAGGATACTTTCAACCGAACTCCGAGCAACATCAAAGTTCTTGCGCTGGTCACTCCCATTCTTGGACGCACTGAGGAGGAGGCAAAGGCAAAGTACGACGACTACAAACAGTATGCTTCGCTTGAAGGAGCGCTGTCGTTGTTTGGAGGCTGGACTGGTATGGATCTGAACCAGTACGGTGATGATGAGGAGCTCAGAGAGGTGGAAAGTAATGCTGTTAAGTATGAAACCCGTTCCGCCTCGTTACCTTTATGACGCTGACAACCTATCAGATCTACTGTTGAGGGCTATGCTCGCTTCTCGCCCGTCAACTCGAAGTGGACCAAGCACACCGTGGCAGAGCATGTAAGTCTCGGTGGCAACGGACCATTGCTTGTCGGCACACCAGCCCAAGTCGCAGATAGCCTCGAGGAATGGGTTGCTGAAGCTGGCGTTGACGGCTTCAACTTTGTATGTTCATCACTTGACCTTTGACTTACCCATTGCTAACTTAATTGTAGGGCTACGTCCTCTTCCCACAATCCTTCAAGGACATTTCTGATCTCCTGATCCCCGAGCTACGAAGCAGAGGACTCTTCTGGGATGACTACGCTGTGCCTGGAGGCACTTACCGCGAGAACTTCTATGGCATTCCAGGGCAAAGGTATCCATTGAAGGAGCATGTTGCTTCTTCACACTTGTGGTCTGCTTCTCAAGATAAGTAAATAGACAGTACTTCAAAGCATTATCAAGAATCAATGAGAATATCTTTTTGTTTGATTACAATTCATTCTGCTACTTTGTTAATTCTAAATGTGTGTTATAAATTAATTCTCCCGAAGGTCTTATCAACTTTAGTTACTGTTCTTCAACTTCTGTAACACTACTGGGGAATTACTGCAAAGCTTGCATCTCTTTTTAGATTGTCAACAAGCCGCCGTGAATCAATTAATTCCTTTTATAAATAACTCTTTAAGGTCTTTATCCAGGGTAGTGGTCTATGATTATCCGCCGTAGATAAGATAGCTGTTATCGTCTTATCAGTCCTTTATCGCTAAAGATAAGAATCTAGATAACCGATAGAGAATGCGGGGAAGAGATCCAAAGTTGCCCGATCTTCACTAATCCCAATGTGGAAGGGAATCAAATCTTCCCTGACGTTGCCATATCAGCCATCTATCGCCCCGATAAGCAGGATATCAACATGTCGTGGCTTATCTCCTCTCCTGCTCCAAAACTATGTGAAAGAGGAAGGGAATCTATTCTTCTCAAGTTACAATCTCAATCTCAATATCTCTCACTAAATGCCGAGGTCAAAACCCAATCTTCCGCGGGGCAAGCCACGAGGTCTACGCCGAGATCGGGACTGTCGGACCTGTAAGGTTCGGGGAGTCAAGTGTGATCTAAACAGACCGCAATGTCTTCCTTGCGTGGAATCTGGTCTGACTTGTGGGGGCTACACTCAGAGAGTCGTTTGGGCGGCGAATCCTGTTGCGGCACCAGTCTCAGGCCTGTCCTTGACATCTCCAATCGAGAAACAGATTGATCCGAGGCGTGCTTTATCTGACGAAGCGACCATACAGTCATCAGATAAGTTGTACCATACGAGGGCCATATCCGCAAATGATGGCGATGACTTCACCCAAAATTCGTTGGCTACAGATCAGCCTGACATCGTGGAACATCTTCTCGCCTTCGGTGAAAGCCTAAAAAGGGCGAGGCTGGTATATGGTGATAATGTAAACAATCTTGACACACGATCACCAGACCAGGGATTGAAGCTTATTGCACAAGTCGACAACTTTCTACAAGCAACAATCAGAAGACGCAGGAGATCAGACCTAAGTACAACTTCACATCCATCAACCCTGGCCTTCTCCAAAGCTGGACCTATCTTCACTCAAGATGCAGAAAACGAGGACATATTAGTGTATCATCGCCTCGAAGCACTCAAAAGTCTCAGTCAAGCACTGAATACTGCCGATCCAGCCGCTTTTCTGGGAATCGCTGTCTTTGCCTTTTTCGAAGTTGTGATGGATGGTGTCTTTGGTGAATGGGACTGCCATTTACGTGGTGCGCGGTCCCTTCTCGATTGTCACTGTCGGAACAGCGAGGAGTTCCAGCAACTATCAAATACTTTCATCGGATTTGAAGAAATTGTTGCGTACTTTGGTTGGTGGGACACTATTGGTGCCGTTGTCAGGCAATCTACCCGCAGGGCTGTGGAAGACCAGGAGGGTCTCACCTTTGATGATTGGCATCGTAATGCTCTTACGAAAGAATTCCTTGACACGGTCGGATGCCCAACTGAAACATTCTGGCTATTTGTATCGCTTGCAAAAGGAAAAAAGTCGGATAATCCCAGCGAAATACTTACTGAAGCCATGGCTCAGCTCCTCAAACTTGGCATGGACACAACTGAGCGTGGAAAGTGCATGGACACATACAGATGCGCAGCAGTCATCGCTGTCCTCTCATGGAAGACTCCAGGAACTGACGAAACGCTTCCTTCCGAAGCTTCTAGGACAACATTGACATTCGCCGTTGATAGAATTTGCCAAATCATTGACTCTGGTCGTCCAAGGTCTACACTCTACGTCCACATGGCGACACCTGCTTACTTGGCTAGTATGTGGGCCAGCTCTTCAGATCACTGTAAGACTTTGCGGAACTATTGGGAGAACTGTCAAATGGGAGATATCCCCCGCTACTTGGGTGCATACCTGAGATGTGAGGAGACATGGAGAAACATGGGTCTATCCTGAAGCGATACTCAGATCGCTTTACTTGCATCAACCAGTTAGACTGGAAGGAGCATAATGAATTATAATCAGGTAATGACAATTTTATAATGACTAAGAAAGAACCTCGCTAAAATCCTCCTGGCCCTTTCCATTTTTGGATCATTCCCATAGCGCCTTTGACCAACCCCATCACTGTTCCTGGATTACCCATGTATCCCTTTCCAGGTTTCCCACTTTGATCTCTCCAAATTCCATCCTTCGCAACCCTGCCAAATTCCTTGGTGTTCTGGTTCCTATCAATACCCTCTCTCCATTTCTGACATATCTCCACGCTATCTACCATCACGTTGATTTCCTGACTATGAAACCAGGATTGCGTATCTTGGTTACCACTTCCCTGAATTCCAACACTTCCATCCACGATCAACAATTTGATGTGACAAGACCGCGATTTGAAGCATTGGTGGATGGGGTGATCTTGGTCCTTTCCCACATAATTGTATATATGTAGAAGCTCGCGCTCACTGCTGCCTTCTGGTAGTGAAGCAACGAGTGTTTGTGAAATCTGATCGTTCGTTCCACCCTGCCCGGGAATCATCTCCCCAGGGTCATTATATCCAAAACACACGTAGTAAGTGACTTCAACTCCTCTCTTAACTGCATCAATAATTGCAGGAATCAAGGGACCAGCATTGAGATCAGGAGTTTGGATAAATATGTTGCGCTGCGCGTTTCGAATGAGAGATAACCAGGCTTCATTCTGAGGGACATAGACATTTTTTGAGTCAATCGAGCCGTAAGGAGGACGTGATACGAGCGCCATGGGAACTGGCTTGGCATCATTGCTGCTGGTAAGAATGTAAGGCGTCATTTCTTCGCCGGCTTGGATCTCAGGTCCTGTAGGCTCGACCGGGCTGGGCGCGGCAACGTTGAGTTTGCGATTGGCAGCCTGGAGAAGCGTTTCTCCCGCTTTCTCGCAGTAGCTGGCTTGCATACGTTTGACTTCACCCGCGATATCTTCATCGAAATGGGGATCATCCGACATATGCTCTAGGGTTGCCTCATCGTTGCCTCCTTCTGTGGCGGTTCCTAGTCGCCCGTGAGTGGCAACGGTGTCTTCATAACCAGGCCGTTGAACGGATGGCAAACCACTTTCAGAGGCAGGCGGAGAGTCGCAGAAAGGGAGATGTGGATGGAGCCCATTTTGCCAAGTAATTAAAGCCGTGTCGTATATGCTGTCGACGATTGGTCCTTCGACGTGGATCATCATCTCGAGATTATCATTGTCTTCGGTGTTATTGCTCATGACAGCGGCAACTCTGCGATCAACCACGCAGAACTTTGCATGCAATGTTCCCAAGACGAATCTATGTAGACTGACCACCTCCATGTCGATGTTGGGTATTTCCTCTGGTGACGGAAGGTCGATCGTTTTGGCCGTGTAAGACTTGGGCTTGATATTCTGGTGTGGATTCATGGCGTTTGCAGGACCGGCTTTATCATACATGACCTTGACTATGACCCTCTCTCCTCTGTGGCCTGCGCGTCGTGAAAGTTCGATTAATGCGCCTCTAATTAACCTTTGCGCTACCGATGGAGCCCACGAACAAGTGATGAGGAAAACTTCTTTTTGAGCGCGCACAATGAGGTTCGCTGTATGTCGCATTACATCTGCCAAGGGCGCAATGACTGTTAGAGGCATGGTGCCATGAGAACCCATCAGAGGAGGAGAGACGACTCCAGCTATTGGGTCCTTGTCGAGACATTGCAGAGCGTCGGCGAAAGCTTGTAGGAAGAGTTGGCTGGGTACTGTAGAGCCCCAGTGTCCGCACTGAAGGGCTCTCTCGGCTGTGTTGATGGCTTCATTTGGAGGAGAGGGCGGCGGTGTGTGCTTTTGGGTTGGCGCGTTGTGATGTAGGCCATGTTCGTGGTGACCATATAGCTTCTTGACAATGTCTCCTGGTGATTGACTCGGATCCTTTGCAAGGACAGAGCTTACAGTCTCAGTTGCTTGACACAAATCAATAACCTTTTGAGAGACCATTGTGGAAAATAAATATTAGATTAGGACAAAGTGCAATTGACGGTAATAAACACGTCTCGAAGCAAGTAAAAGTAATCGTAGGTTAAATTCATTTCGAAACAGTCAATGGGAACTATATGATACCCCGCCAATCGCAACAACGTCATTTCGCGAAAGTTTACACATTTCTTTCGGTGCTCGCTCTTTTCAGAGTCTGGACTCAACACCAAGACTTTTGTTCCTTGATTCTTGACGTATGCTTACGCACTCATGCCAAGTATGACTGATTTATGGGGCCTCAGGTACTTAGAATGGACCCTCTTGGCAGTACGGGAATAAAGTAGTTTGTTCTTGGCTGGTTGCCAAGAGAGTTCGAGCTAAAACGGGACATGGTGCCGAGACTTGTTACGGCACACAATTACCGGGCCGCAATATCCGAAGAGGCATCAGGAATTTAGCCACAGATCAAACCTGTTGTAGTGGCGAAGGATGATTGTGCTGCACTTCGCTAGCGAAGTTCATTTCCCAAAAACAGTGACAATGACGGAATAAAACTATGAAGGCAGCACGTAACTACAACACCCTAGGGCATCCGACAGATTAACCGCTAGAGGCATAAGAGACGAGATCATCAGTTCATTTTATGCTATTTATTTTTATATCTTTGGTCTCTCAATTTGTCAACCCAATCCATCTGTCTGCATTGCCTGAGATCATTAACTACAAGCCGGATCCTTCTGTTTTGCGTTGTTCATTGGCAAGGCGCGTCTTCTGTAATCATTGATATACTGTATATGAAGGGTTCGGCGACCTGTCATTGGGTTGATACTGGTGTCAGGTAATGAATACTACCCAGACCTTAGTAGTATTGTGTATAGAGTTAGGTTATCAATTGTTATCATCAGTTGTTCTTCTTCGCCAGGGTTGTAGTGCCATCAGTACCGTGCAACCAGTCCAACCACGGCATGCCTCCAAAATGAACATTGAACCTCTCATGATGTCGATCATGTCGATATGCCGCACCTCCAAAGAAGTCATAGCCACTATGGACAGTCGACGTCTCAATTAGCTGCCACGAAACGAACGCCCACATGGTCAAGATATGTGTCTGCAACAACATAGGTGGAAGAACAATGGGAATCGTGTTTGCAACAATATGCTCGATTGGGTGAGCATACTGTGAGGCAAACGACACGGGTGCGGTGAACTTGTGGTGTATCTTGTGGATGCGACGGTATAGATAGGGCACATGCAGCAGTCGGTGGGAGTAGTAGAATAAAACCTCCCTTGCAATCAGGCAGACTGTGAAGTCAAGAATGAAATCTTGTGCAGATGGGAACGACGCTGTGATCTTGAACGCGGAAGGTCTGGTTGAGAGGATAGCAGGAATAACTTGCAATCCGATGACGATCAGTTGGTTTCTGATAGAGATAACGACCGCATCAAAGATATCAGAAGATGTGGGCTGCTTTGGCGCAGGTTGGATCTTGTGTTTGGCGGCAAAGGAAGGCGCCAGTCGATCAAGGAAAACAAAGCCGGCACAGGGAATCCACCAGAAGAGGATCTGGATAGCAAGAGATCCAATGACTTCGACCGTGAAGGAATCATATTGAGTTACGACTTGATCCCAGAGTCCGGACATTTTGAAATGGTAATGATGTGGGAGCGAAATGGATGAATCACGAGATACCGAGCATATTTATTCGAAAACTAATTGATTCAATTAGAAGGATTTCTATTAGGTACTCACCCCGCACATTGATAATGCTAAGACAAGCATGGAAAGATTCTAGAAGGGCTTGGTTCAGTTTGTCCCTTTTGAGTCGGGGCTAATCACTAAAGTTTAGACCATGCCGAGGTTCAATCG
This sequence comes from Fusarium sambucinum, assembly GCF_050947815.1. Taxonomy (NCBI): domain Eukaryota; kingdom Fungi; phylum Ascomycota; class Sordariomycetes; order Hypocreales; family Nectriaceae; genus Fusarium; species Fusarium sambucinum. Next base: position 12,180,770 of record NC_139294.1, on the reverse strand, counting down.
CCAGTGGTCAAAACTTCGAGTCACATGTTTGATGTTTTCTTTTTTAGATAAAATAAGCAGGGTGGCTAAAACGCCGGTTGTCTGATGCTTAAACATCTGTTATCAGCTTCTGAGACCGCTTGTTGCACAACCTCGTAGGTTTTGTGACACACGATGGTTGTTTCGTACTTGTTGGCGAGAGATTCGAAATCGACGCAGGTGTCCTGAATAAGCCGGTTGGTGGAATTGTCCTTGGTAGCAGCGAAGCTAGCGAGAGTAGAAGCTACGATATATTGGACAAGAGATATTGTTTCAAGATAAAACAGGTAGATGTTGACTCTGAAAAGGGGGAGGCAATGGGTGATAATGAGATAATGTCTATGACACCATTGGAGGAGATTATATTCCATGTTCGTGTCAGTGACGATTGTGACAAGGTTAGCAAGGACTCTTCAACACATACCAATTGTTAAGCGCATAAAACAGGTCAGCGGCTCAGATTTGCCTGGTTATACATGGGATATGACGTTAATGCTCAGCCTTATTAGGTTGTCTTCTGTTACTGTAGGGTATCTAGTGTGAGATGATATCCCTATGGGAACTTCAGAAATGTGTCTGCCAATGAGCTGATCTTCTCTAGCTATCGGGTTGGATCAAATTTAATCTTAGCTTGCTTATTTCGGACTATTGGGAAGAGGCTTCCCGAGACCTGCCGTTTGATCACGGTACGTCATAACAGATCTAGTAGCAGTTGCATCATATATTGTTTTTTTTTAGTTTCTTATAGGTACGTCAAGTTCCAAGACCGCATGCTGGTGGCTCTTGTCTTAACCTCCTTTCCTCCAAATTATCTTTTGTGTTTGTTCGCTCTTCCCACTCTACTTGTCGAGCTGAACTCCGCTTGAACCATCGAGGGAACCAAATCAAATCAGGACACTTATCGAGTAATTCGTCGATGTCTGACGATTTTGGTGAATCACAGATATGCAAGTCTAGCGTATGTAGTTGCCTGACCTTTTTGCAGGCCTGTATAACAGGATCTCCGAGCTCCTGACAAAAGAACTCGATAAGCTGCAGTGTAGACGCATGAACATTAATCATGTTTGCTATGGCTTGATTCATGTCAGCTAACACGTCTTCCGACGCCTCATTTACCGGTAGGATGTCTCCAAGAGATAGTTCCTCTAGCGGCGATTCAGTAGAGGCGATACATCTGATGCTTTCAGTGAATAGAGTACATCCTACACCAAGATGTAAAACTCTGAGAACTTTCATGCACGGCATGACTTGTGAAACCCAATCACGCATATCTAGAATGCTGGAGATCTCAAGCTCCTCCATTGTTTCACCCCACGCCTTGCACGCCTGCTCGAGATCATCCGACGTATCGAGTGTTCGTCTAAACACAAGCGATCGGAGATGCGGACATAGCCTTGATAAATCGACAAATGGAGTTTCACTGCTTCCCACATCGCAATCTTGGCTTAGAAAAACAGATGTAAGGTTGGATCCAAGATAAGGCAAGATACCATCTATGACCCAATCTGACTGCCCGCTTAGTGTCAGGCTCTTAAGCTGTCTGAGACATTTGATAGCATGTGGATTTGCAGATATGAGGTCGGATAATTCTTTGCCGTGTTTTGTGATAAGTCCGCCTTGTTCAAACACCGTCTTCCACTTGAGGGTCGTGCAAAATTGAAAAGATGTGATACCGCGACAAGCATCGAGTATGGTAGCCAAAGTTGCTACGCAATCACTAGAAACTCTAGTTGCATCATTCAAGTCCTTCCCACGTTGTAGGAGAAGAAATTTGACGTTGAAACAGTTGTTGACAATGTCAACCAACAGTTGGCTGTTTGCACTGTTGGAGTCCCAAAGAAGCCTCAAAGATTGTACAAAGCCAGAGCGAACTGACTTGGTCCTGATACTAATGAGGAACTGCCGTTGTTTTTGGGTGGTATCAAGGTCTCGAGGGTGCATGTATAGATATTCTTCAGCTAAATTTATCAGAGGTTGAGATGAGCGTGATAGCGAGATTAATATATTTTGCTTTGGGGCGTAGTCCAGATCGGCGACATGGCCAACAATCATTCGATAAATCTCGTTGGGTAAGGTAGCTCTGCGACTATAGTTTCCCTCTAACCCTCCAGATAAAAACTTTGAGTTGAAATCGCGCATAGTGCCAGATACCAAATGTTGTTGTAAGGATTGGTTTTAAGAGACCTTTCTATCGTGAAACCGTTGTAGATTTAGATTCGATCAGTGTGTCTTGATTAGTATGTCGTTGGGTATCTGGCCAAGGTTGTAACTCTGAGTGAAATAGTTAAATGAAAGACGTGGTCTCTCTTCGGCACTTCAGGACTCCATGTATATCCGAGATTCTGCCGAGGATGTAAGATTCGCCGATTGGTTAAATAAAGGCCGGCAAGAAAACCTCCTGACGTTGGATTTTCTCTAAAATATAAGGAAGAAGTTACTGCTGTCTGCACTTAGTCTAAAGAGAACCTTTAATTTAAGGATTTATTAAAAGTTTAGTCTTTGCAGACAGATAAATATTCATTAGAAAAATAAGGGAAATTAAGAAGTCTTAGCAAAAGCTTGAGTAATTATTAAAAACAATTTTTCAAACATCAAAGGAATAACAGATAACGCTACAGACAACACATGCTATACCCTCACTTGTAGCTTATACACAGTAAGCAAATTATGTCATACTGGGACTAGGGTTAAACAATATAAACTCTCTTTTGTGCGATGTAGTAGCAATTGACAAATAAACTATGTAAACAATGCTCCCTATATCTTAAAGATGGGCAAGCCCGAGAAGAGAATTATAGTCGCCAAGACGAGGAAATCAGCTTCATGCGTCTTTTGATACTGGCTTGGCGCTTGACGTTCACCGACATGATGACGAGAATAAAAACTGGAACTGACCGTCGTTAGGGCAAAGTTGCACGCCGCGATTTGCTTCATTCAGGACCTTCTGGGCAAGAAAGAAGAATCTAGTATAGACTTTGCTCTCAAATTTGAGAAATTAAGATAAGCATAAACAGAATGATGTTAATCGTGGGTTGGCAAAGCTATTTTTCGTTTACAGGGATGAATACGGCCTGGTATTCGTGATTGGCAGTTCGATGGCACTAGCCAGGATGAATAATAACGCTTAGGGCAAGGGGCAGATCTACTCACCTTCTGAGAAATGTTCTTGGTATTGCTATTGGAGATGCATCTCAATGCCTTGGAAATGCAGGACAAGTCTCCATAGCCAGCAACTAAGCATCTATATAGTAGCCACAATTGGTATAAGGTTACTTTTCGGACTTTATAGATATCATAAGCAGACAGAGGGAATAGTGCTAAGATCGCCAAGCCTTGGCACCGCAACGTTATATGCCGTTATTCCGTCAGTATAGTATTTATGAGAAAAGCTAGATTCTTGGCTAGCTGAGCGGGGCCCTTTTGTTTCAGCAATCCTTTCTGTGGCACTGTACTCTGTAGTATTCAAGAGACATGAAATAGAGCTGTTGATTCTTCCCACATCCCGAAGATAGAGCGGCTTGAAAGCCATAGTTAGACTCAATCCCTGTTGGTAAATAGGAAAAGACGCGTAGACAACGCGTGGCAGGTACTAAAAGCATACGATAGTTGAGCATCCGTCAGGAGTACAAAAGATAGGAGCTAGACATCTGCTATGCTACGTAGATAAGCATATTGTAGAGTTATATTCTTACACAACTCTTTTCAGATGATATATATAGCTTGATCAGTAGGCAGGCTGAAGTAGGCCATCAGATCTTCTCACCATTGATTCATTGATTGACTGAGATTGACCGCTCTTCCAGTTATGTTCTTGATGCTCTTTGCATTACTGGCTCTGGTACTACCAGTACCAGCTACATCATTCAGCAACAGGACATGCACACCCGAGAGAATACAGACACGTATTGAATGGACAAACATGGCAACCGCCGACAAGCACTCTTATCTGAAGGCAGTAAAGTGTCTCATGCAGTTGCCTGCTCAGACAGGTATCGATGGTACAGTCAAAAGATTTGACGACATGAATGCCATGCATCAGGTGCAGGCGAAAGAAATTCATATTGTGGTCAGTATTCCCTAACTCTATTGCCGAGATGTGAGGATATGCTTTGTTAACCGAGCTTTTCATTATTATAGGCGTAGTTTCTGCCATTTCACCGTCTCTATATATATGTGTACGAGCAGCTCTTGAAAGAGGATTGTGGATATAAAGGACCGACGCCGTTAGTATTCCCCCTATAATTATGTTTTCCTATTCCCATCATTGACAATATACTTAGTTGCTGGGATGAGACCCGCGACGCAGGCAATTTCATGGCCTCGCCGCTCCTTGATCCTGTCACAGGATTTGGTGGGAACGGTACTGAACCAGATGGCTGCGTCACTGATGGTCCTTTCTCAAATACCATTCTTCACATCGGGCCAGGACAAACATTGTCGGATCATTGCTTATCCCGCTCGGTTAACGAGATGAATAGCACACTTGGCAATGAAACCTATATTCAGCAATGCAATGATAAAAGCACCTACGTCGACTTTTGGGAGACTACCGGCATGACAACCCATGGCGCTGGCCATAGTGGAGTAAATAGACCGACAGGAAATATGTGAGATATCCAACTGATAGGCTTTGTAGATCGGCGGAGTCATGGAGGATATTGATGCAAGCCCCGGAGGTAAGTTTGTGTTTTTGGTCCCTAGTTGTCTCGATCACGCGCTGACCAACTCAGACCCGCTCTTTTATATGCATCACGGCTTTGTAGATCACTTTTGGTGGAAGTGGCAGTCCGAAGACCCTGACACTCGTCTATATCAACTGGGCGGCCCTTCTAAGCAAGGAGGAGATGAAGAGACGACTCTGGACTACGTCATGACTACCTATGGCATTCGCTCAAACGTTACTGTCAGGGACGTCATGGACATTCAGGGCGGGCATCTCTGTTACAAATATGACTACTAGATAGAAGATCTGCCTGGGTGTTTGAGACAGTGGGTTTTTGTTTTCGCCGCGTTGAGGTTTTCCCCATTAAATAAAGTAGATTCAATCGATCAAATTACCTAAAACCTATCCTAACAAACTGGAAAGGGGGTGAATCGGGTTAACTATATACAGTGGCTATCAATTTTGTGATTCCGTTATGATACATAGTCCCTAAACGTAGCATCCGCGCAGCAAATTTTCCAATACAAGTCGAAAGTGACTTCGACTTAGTCCAAAGTAGCACTACTTGTTCATTGATGTGTCAGCGCCCAATTCATGAATCGAAGGAGCCTCGCGCGCTTCAGGGCCAGCGACTTCGTAGGCTGGAGCTGGAGATGCAATCGGCGCAGGTGTTTGATGTTGACTCCATCCCATTGGGGAAGCTGGCCCAATTGGAGAAACTGATCCACTAAACATTGATGTACGGGTGTTTGGATGAACAGAAGAAGATGCCATGCTGGGATCAGGGTAAGGCGAAGGAACTACGTATTGATGAGGCGGACCTGGTTGTGGCTTTTGAGTCGTTTGAGAAGGTTCTTGGACCATGTTTGGTTGGTAGGATAGTGTTGTTTCAACCCGGGGCTTAGGCTTACGACGTCTCAAGGCAAAGACGATTCCAAAGGCAATGAGACCTAGGACAGCTAAACCGCCAACAACACCCCCAACAATTGCCCCCACTGGAGTCGGTTTAGGCGGGGTAGGAGGTATTGTAGTTGTGCTTGTCGGACTAGAATCCGTAGTTTTTGACGCCGGCTCATTACTGATCGATGCACTAGGCAACGCTGTAGGTTCCGTAATCGTAGGTTCATCGTCGCTTAGGGTCGTGGTGATGAAATTTGGATTGTCGTCGCCCTCAAAGGTATGTTCCACTCTCTGGTTTGCCGTGACTGGTGTGGAAGCACAGCGATAATCGATGACACCGCTTGGATAGAGGTAAGTGCGGCAGTATGGTTCATCAGAGTTGGTACTGTTGGCAAACGATACATTAGCACCTATAGAAAAATAGAGACACTAGTCGGAGAAACAGGCATACCATAGCAAGGTCCAAGTGTCACTTTGGCAGACATCATCGCATAACTTCGGATTGACGGCCGTCTTAGACTCGACACACTGCAAGTAGTGATCTGTTCCACATGCGATTATGTTGAGCTTGCTGGGTTCCCATGTACAGCTTGCTCCATTCTCGCAAGTAATCGGAACACCGACACTTCCCGAAAGGTAGCCGCAGGTCTCATCAGGGGCGATGGTCAAGACCAGTGTCACAGCCGATGTTACTGACACTTGACGTTCCTTCACTCCGTGCCCTTCAAGAAGCTTCACCTCTTGGAGAAGTCCATGAGGATCTACTGTGGCTCTCGGTAGAATGTAGTCATGACCTCTTTTGGCTACATGTTCTGGCTCAGCAGCAACGGCTTTGTGGAGCACCAACCCAATGAGCCCAACAGGTTTTGAAAGGTTTGTGAAGTGCATGGCTAGAACTGAACTTGAGACTCTAGACACGATGATATGAGTGGGAGGGAGATCAGAGAATTAAGTAGAAAACTTCGCAATGCACTGTGGTACTTTAATGAATGATAGTGGCAGCCTTGTTTGAAAACGCTGCCCACACGCCAAGGCTGATATACGAGGAAGAAATCAATAGTAAGGAATGTGGCTTGCAGGAGCTGAAATTTTCATCAGAGCGGACAGCTGAACCTCAGCCGTCCCGTAAGATATTTCGGTCCAGATTCAAGCCATCTCCGTCAAATTGCGGACTATATTGCAGCATCACACTACCTGTGTCATAACTGCATGGATGCAGTTTCTAAAGAAGGTCTCAGCATGTTTGCACAAGTGTGCATCCTAGATGGGACTAAGAGGACATAAGATTGGAGGCTAAAGCTATTTCCTTTTATGCCAGTGGTTTCAGAGGTTGCATTAGGCTCTTATTTCCGAATTCCATTAAATTTGTTTGCTAATCTCAATAGGAGATATCACTTATCTAGTAATGGTTATCCATGCTAGTCAGTCAAAGTAGCGAACGTAGCGTGGGGAATAATGTAAAATAACACATACCTTTGAGGAAACCCGTCGTTTTTGTGTGCAAGACTGTCTGCAATGCGTCTTGTTTTACCTGATCGCAATGGTAGCTGGAAGAAGTGGATACATCCGTGGACATACGGGGGATTTGCTGATCAACGCCATTTAGTTCTGGACCCAAACTTGGTCATCCGAACTAACATCAAGCCGAAGGCCCTTAAGGTTAATGTTAGTATAGATATAACGTGAAGCTGGGCCATCCGGGGACTCAAGCATGATATCTCCAAGTGATGGGTGGTTAGTCGTCCGTCACACATTACCACTCTAGAGTCCCAACATGCCATTGCACGGCAAAAAAGAGATCTTATACTGTTAGACGGCATAGGAGGCGTATAAGCGATTGTATCGGTCTCTTGTTAACTGAAATTAAAATGTTGGTGTGTACGGTCATTCGAGGCGGATATGGCAGGTTTCTCAAACGGCATTGTGTTCATGAAGTCTTTATTATTTGCTATATTACAGCATTGTCGTCTACATAGAAGCGCAATCCAGTGCTGAGTTGTTCCAGTGAATCCTGTATTCTTTTCGAAATGTTGGGAAAAAGATTCACATTGCATACTATCTAGAGTGTAACTCTTTTCAGAAATTAGGCCTTCGCCGACCGAATAATCACTGGCATTGCGAGTACCCTTGTGTACATGTTAGCATGGAACTATAAAATGACGAAACGGATTGCTTACAATCGTTGATCTTCACACACTTGTAGGGACTTGCACACTGCGATTTATGTTAATGCTCGTTCTAATCCAAGCGCGTGCGAAAAACTTGCCTGTTTAGGACCTGTCCAATTTGTGCCACCACATTGGCCCCACTGGGGGGCGCTGTCCGAGCCACTGGTCTGAGTAGGGCTGATGGCCGTGGTAGTGGAAGATGGCGTTACTGGATCCTAAAGCTTTGTTAGATTTTGCGTTGTAAAGTAAATAATAATGATATGATGTACAGTAAATCCGAACCATTTCAAGTCTTCCTCTGGGAACACATCAATATTATGAGTGATTCCCTGGCCTAAGAACGTCTATACTAAATGTCAACGGCGCTCCTCGAGGTCAGTCAATTGTTCACGTTACCTGTAGCTTATCGCCAAAACCGTATTTCGTGTACGGGCTTCGTGGGATGTTGGGAGTCGTGGACTTTGGCACAGTCGAGTAACCAAAGATACCGGTCCATTGCTTGATAGTTTCGTAATAATTTTGCGAATTCAATACCTCATCTGCAGATCCGTGGTAGATTTGCATCTTTGGTCGTGGCCCATTATATCCAGGATACATATTCTTCACGAGGTTAGCCCAATGGTCTTGACTCGTAATAGACTGCCCAGTGGCGCATGTCGAGTTCCAGAAGTCGGGAATATTGTCTTCGCTGCTAAAACAACCAGCTGGGACACCTGCGTATGCAATTCCTGCTGCGAATATGTCGGGATACGTTGCGGCCATGACATTCTGTTTCTATGTTAGCTTCTTGAAAAACCCCACAGAAAGACTTTGTCTCGCATACCGTCATCATGGCACCGGAGGAAGTGCCCGTAACAAAAACCTTGCTATCATCGGCACCATATTCTTTGATGACGAACTTGGCCATATTGGCGATTGAGTTACTAGCGCCGCCACCGCCGTGAGTCAAGGTGGATTTGGAAGCCACATCCCAGCAGAAGTCCGCCGTATATGGTGTCTGAGGATAAATAACTATGTATCCGTATTTCTCGGCATAGAAAGCCCAGCGTGTGCCCTGGTAGTATGCCTCAGCACTGCCATGACACCAATGAATGCCAACCACCACGGCGGGTTTTGCTGCCAGGGTTTTGGGAACATAGATCCACATGCGAGTGCCCGTAGGATTATCGCCATAATCAGTCACCTCAGAGAACGTGGATCTGGGGGCGACCTCAGCAGCTAAAGCTGTACCGAAGAGGGTCAGTAGGCAGACGTTAATAAAGGTTGTCAACTTCATTACAACGGAAAGAATGAGGTGAAATGTAACATGGAAGACAAGACCAACGGCAGAAGCATACCAAAGATTAAATATATATGATTCAGTGCGCGAAAAAGTACGAGTGGCCTCCTTTTCATATACCTCAATGGGCTGTTCGGGCCAAAGGTCTCCGTTTCTATTTTCGCTGAGATGCATATCGCTCAGATGGCCTCGACTTTATTGTATGGTTCGGAGTCAGGATTTGCAATGCCATCAGCTTTGGAGAAAGAGCCGTACAATTCAATAGTACTACGCAAAAACTCGAGTTTTTATTTTGTTCTATCATAAATACGTTAGGAATATTTCAGAAAATCGTGCAGGGCTTCGTTGTTAATAACTGTGTGTTCAACATGATAGTCAAGTGGCGAGCTTGATGCGGGGCTGGTCAGAGTATGCGTCAATAGAGCCATTGGAAAATTAACCTTGCCGTTTTGAGATACGGAATCTACTTCATAATATCCACCAATTACAAGAAGCTGGACACAAGCATGCATTTCACTACTCCAATTCCTCACCATCTCCACTTTCCAAAAACGGTGGTTTCAATAAGATATTGTCAGGGAGTAGAAAACATAGAATTCAAACCAAAATTAGATTACATCCACTGCCGGCGGGGCGATAAGGACTCTGTGTCGAGGTTGGACGTTGAGACGCCACTTCTAGTCAGGAAGCTCTTCAATATTATTCACCATGATGTTATTTTAAAGATGTCTAGGAGAGCCATTTGGAACAATAATCAATGCCATGGCATTCAATTTCTATTTGGGAAATATAACTCAATTATTGTCTCAAATAGTGTATACATTTCGATGTATAGTTGTCTTTTGAAGCTCGAAAGACTTGCAAACTTCGCGATGGAAAAGCGCCAACTCTCGTATATTGGCTTCTTTTTAAGCCTTCAACTTCACGTTCCCTGGAGATCCCAAGGTCAATCTGCTCAATGGACTAGACGAACTGGCGTGAAGTCTTTTGCTTGTGTGGTTTCCTGGTGGTAATGTAAAGCTGAACTATAAGTAGAACTATTTTTAAGTTTGCGGGGTTATACAGCTAAGAACCGGCATAGCCGACAGGCATCTAGTCTTTCAGGTTGTCCACGCTTTATCCGCTGTTGGAGGGGTTGCGGGCCATAAGACTTCCATCCGTCCGCGTCATTCAAGAGTAATGGTGACTGGGATCCTTTGAAGCATATATTTCCACATTGTCACTTTTAAATATACTATTTGGGTCGCTCGCAGAATCGATCTATTGAAATCTGACTTCACCAACTTCTCATTTTCTATCACGATGGCAGGACGATACATTACACGAAAGCTTTGGTTGCCTAAAGTGAGAAGCCATGGCAATAATGTAATTCGCTAACTTTCCTCAGTTCCCTACAAAATATCAGCGCCGAGGTCTTAGTCTGCAAGAGCATCAATCTAAGCAACTCTTGAGGGAGGTAAGTTTATAACATTCCCTGTCTAGGAAGGAAAGTGATGACAAGGCTAATCTACCAAGTTTGGCATCCCAGTGCAGAATGGAAAAGTAGCAACCACTGCTGCCGAGGCGCGGGACATCATGCATCAATATGGTAAAGTTACCCCCTTTCTTATCATGGCATCAAACAATCTGGTATGCTGACTACCAGCCTTGCAGGTGGAAAGTGCGTGATCAAATCTCAAATTCTCAAGGGCGGCAGAGGCAAAGGAACATTTGACAGTGGATTTTATGGCGGTGTTAAAATCGCAGAGCACCCAGAGAAAGGCGAGTATATATCCTCTCAGATGCTGGGACATCGCCTTAGAACCAAGCAGACCTCAGAACAAGGGATCCTTGTCGAGAAGGTGCTAGTAGCAGAGTTTGAAGAATGCGAGGAGGAGTGGTATCTCGCCATAGCGCTGGATCGCGAACGGTACTCCCCAGTTGTGCTTATTTCAAGAAGTGGCGGTGTCGACATTGAAACCACGGCAAAGAGTGAGAGCGGTAGTTTGAGAAGGTTTCATTTTGACTACGTTGAAGGTATCACACCAGATTTTCTGAAACGTCTCAGTACAGGTGTTGATGCGAGTCCTGCCGAAACAGAAAAGCTTGGAGCTATCCTGTCCCGTCTTTGGGACCTCTTTGTGGCCAAAGACGCCACACTTATGGAGATCAACCCTCTAGCGCGCACAGGTGAAGCTAATTTCAAGTGTCTTGATGCCAAATTTCTGATTGACGATGCGTCTCAGCGACGGCAGCCCGAGCTGTTCGGCCAGCGAGACATTCAAGCAGAGGTTCCCGAGGAGATTGAGGCACAAAAGTACGGGTTGGTATATATCAAGATGGAAGGGAATATTGGCAACGTTGTCAATGGTGCAGGTCTTGCTATGGCTACCAATGATGCGATTGCACATCACGGCGGCGCAAGCGCGAACTTCCTCGATGCAGGTGGTCAGGCTACTAAGGATACCATGCAAAAGGCGTTTCAAATTATTCTTCAGGATCCCCGAGTGAAGGTAATTCTCGTTAATATCTATGGAGGTAAGGGGGAGAAAGATGCTATACTGTGTTGCTAAATGTGTCCGAGCTGACATGGTCCAGGCATTATTAAATGCGATATGATCGCTGAATCAATTATTGGTGCTACCAAAGAGCTTGGATCATTGCCTGTACCGCTTGTTGTTCGGTTGCAAGGGACTAATTCAGCCGAAGGTTTGAAAATTGTCTGTTTCCATCATGGGCTTGTAGGTTCTTTGCTAATATTCTGCCAGCTGGAGGATGCCGATCTTGGTTTTCACGTTGAATCCGAGTTTGGAGAGGCAGCAAGGAAGGCCGTCCAGCTTTCCAAGTCCTTGTAACTTCACTGACTTTATACCAATGTATTTTATTATACTATATAAGTACTTTACCAAGTTCATTGAAAGTAGATTCCCGACTTGTTCATCTATACATGACTAAAGTAGTTCGCTCATAACCCTTCCCATAACCCCAGGATGTGGCACCACAATGGCTCCACTATGTGCTAAAGCCTTCGCTTTGGCTTCAGCAGATATATCGCCTGACTGCAGAAGTGCACCGGCGTGGCCCATGGTTCTACCTTCGGGGGCAGTCTTACCAGCAACCATAGCTATAATTGGCTTTGGATTTCTCGTGTTTCTTCTGTAATCTTTGATAACTTCAGCAGCTCTGAGTTCTGCCTCCCCTCCAATCTCACCAATAACAATAATGCCCTCCGTTGTTGGGTGCTCGAAGAACAGCTTAAGGGCGTCCACAAGTGTTGTTCCTATAACTTGAATGTGAGCAGAATTCTCTCGCCACAGAACTTCGTTCATGGTGGTAGAGTCGAGACCATGATTGCAACGTTAGACGTACCAGGCATCATATCTCCACCCATTCCCACAACGAGACTTTGGCCTAATCCAACATTCGATGTGGAACCTACAGCTTCATAACTTAGGGTTCCGCTCTTTGAGACTATACCGATAGAGCCCTTCTTATACTGCTTGTGTGGCATAATGCCAATACGGCATTGTTCGGGAGCAATAATACCGGGGCAGTTTGGACCAACAAGGCGACTCTTAGATTGAGTTTGAAGCACATCATGTACACGCATCATATCATGTACAGGTATATGCTCAGCCACGGTGACAATCAGAGGCACTTCTGCCTCTATTGCTTCAATGATAGCGGCGGCGGCGAATTGTGCTGGTACGAATACTGATGTCGCATGGGGCTTTACCTGTTCCATGGCCTGTAAAAGATATTACTGAGTTTTACTCGTTGCCAATGTTGAATAGCGTAGATGACTTACCTCTTTGACTGTATTAAATACAGGAAGACCCAAATGCTCCTTGCCACCTTTGCCTGGGGATACACCACCAACGACTTTGGTGCCATATTCAAGAGTATCTTTAGCATTAAGAGTCGCCTTTCGTATTACCTCAGTTGGTTACTTTCAAGGGATGTAAGAACTAGGTGTAGGATACATACAGCTTTACCAGTGAATCCTGAAGGCAAACAGTCAGTTTTTACGTGTCTGCCAGATAAATCGAGTCCATACCTTGATAGATAACCCTAGTATCCTTGTTAATGTTCAAACTGGCAATACTAGTGTCGTAGGCCTGGTGCCCAGGTACATAGGTTGACAGATATTTGGCTCTATCATAGGGCAAGAGACGCCGAGATAGTCTCCAAGCTGGGCGAGTTGCCATTGCATAGGTTGGCTGGTGGATGATTGTACTGGAGTGCGATTAAGACCAGCAGTGGTCTATGCTATCTACAGTACAATACAGTATATTGCAAGACGGAGGGAAAGAGCAAGCACATTGCCGATGGTCATGATGATTTCATTGGAGGATTTGGTCATGTGATCTCGGGTAAGCAACAAGTTTGTATGTTCTTCACCCGTTATCAAACGGCTCTCGGCTTCTTACCCCGCACACGACCTGAAGGCCAGCCCGGACTAATGGTAAGCTAAGAAAGGTTATTTTATATTGACCGAGCCAAACATATTCTCGGAAAGGTATATGCACTTGAACAGGATAATGGAGTGTAAACGGGGAGGGCAAGCTAGCTTTTATAAACAGGGTTATGTCAGAGGGATGACAACGAGTTAATTAGCTTACTGTAGATGAATCTGTCTATCCGATCTCATGTACTGCCTCATGATCTCCTACCACGATACTCCCCTCATGAAGCTCACCAGGTTTCGACTTTGCAGGCAACTTTTGCGGAGACAAAGGGTCCAGAACTCCTGCTTGTGCCGGACTTTCCCTCTCCTATGTCTTGTCCATAATATGACCTTGAATCTGAGTTAACAAGTTATAATTCCTACGGTGACGTAGAACCATCCAAAAGATTCCTAAGATAACAGCACCAACATTCTGACTTGGCCCAGAGCTATCAGAAACATCAAATGAGGAGCTTGACTCACCTGTGACTGTTTTTGAACTTGTTTCTGTCGTTGTTTTCGATACTGATACCTACTGTATCTTTGAAACACCATCGACGAAAATCATCGTCTAAAGTACCATTCAGTAGTTTGATCAGACCTGGTACTATAAATCCGTGGCATAGCTGATGTAGTACCACATGAGTAAGTCCGTAGCTGAAGGCGTAGTGGTGGGTCAGAAGAAGTGGAAAATGACAACACGAAAAGTACATCAACTCCACGCCAGGGAAAACCACAGGTTTATTATTCGTTCAAGTTTGCAATGGATGACAAATGGTTATCTTATGTAATGACATGTCAAATATTGCCTCATGCCCCATTCAGGTATTGTCTCTGACACATTATTTCCACAAATCAACATACTTCCATTGATCCGGTGAGGCTGGTCTACCATTTTGATTTGACGGCGGTCGATCTTTTCATATTCCAATCCAACATACACCTGCAGTTTGACGGGCTCATTATGGAGATGGCCAGACTTGGGCTAACCGCCTGACAAAATGCGCCACATGAACCCGATCGTACAGATCCCCAATTGAGTCTTTTTGTTCCTTCATCGACTTCAAGTCAACTATTTGTCAAACTTGATATTACAAAATCATTCTCACACTAGACCAAAGGACATTATTAACTTTGCAATCATAGAATCTCGTCGTCACTTTACCCAGATGTCATCATTCACAGACGCCATGGAGTCTTGTCCAACCTGCAGGGCCTATTTCAGCAGCATAATTGAGTTTTACGAATTGTGCGAAATCCCCGATGACAGATACTTTCAGGAAAGGTGTCCCTTTGATCTACAAATGAAGTTCAAATAGTCTAAATTGCAAGGCTGTCAACTATGTTTGAAGATCTTTGAGTTTCTGTCAGAGCCATGCGGGGTTGACTACGATGAAGAAACAGCCAAGAGCGAGTTTTTTGAGGTGCATATACATGCCAGTTATTTGCAAGACGACAAAATAGGTCGCCGGAACAATCGTATTTCCTTGATGGAATTCTATTGGAGCTTCGAAGCCAGACGCAACCGCGACCTACTGCCACGATATTTCGCCATATGGTTGAATGAAGGTAGATCCCCTGTTGTTCTAGTGCTTTCACAATCCTACTATCTTGATTGGGTTTTACTCATAGACTTCATAGAAACGGAAAATAGAGCTGCATTGGAGAGACGAGATAAGCTGTATTCCTATATAGTCAATTGGTCTCCAGTTCTTTCAAACAACTCAACAGAAATTTCTGGTCTTGTGCAACGGATGCTAGATAACTGCAAGAATAACCATACCTCTTGCTCATTAACCAAGAGTGTATCAGAAGAGATTTATCCAGACGTTGAAGAAGGAACACTAGCACAACAGTTATCAGGGGAGGTTTTCGAGCGGCCGTCTAGATTTCTCTGCATCGAAGACGTAGCTGGCGTCGATTACGTTAAGCTTGTTGAACCGAAACACGCCATAAATCGATATTGCGCCTTGAGCCACTGCTGGGGACCTGAGCTGAAGCACCCGCTAAAAACTAAAAAGAAAAACCTAGCCCAACACCTCAAGAAAATACCTTGGTCGAGCCTGCCTAAGACCTTCCGCGAAGCTATTGAACTCACAAGGGGCCTTGGGATCAACTATATGTGGATTGACTCCTTATGTATTGTCCAAGATGATGAGGCAGATTGGAAGCATGAAGCGGGGACAATGGCGTCAGTTTATAAGGGAGCAACACTTGTGATTGCAGCTGCAGACGCCAGTGACTCTATCGAGGGCCTTTTCCTTGCAGATCGTCCAAACCCGCAAGTTTTTCGCCTCCCTATCACAATTTCTGATGGCCATGTCATCGAATCACTTCATATTGCAGAAATCTCACGTACAAGCAGATGGTCTGGCCTTGAGGGACCTTTGATGACAAGAGGTTGGGTATTGCAAGAATTATATCTCGGCCGAAGGATAGTCTTCTTTACATCCAAGGGTATCAGATGGAAATGCCGGTGTCCAAGTCCACCAGGGCTGAACGAACGTGGAAGCGATATTGGCCTGGTATTAAGCGAAGTCTACTCGTGGATACTTTGTCTTCGTGTATACTCGGGGAAACTTCTGACAAATATGAACGACCGCATCACAGCTCTACTGGGTATCGTTGCAGAGCTGAAAAAGAAAAAGGTAGGTACATTTAATGAAGCGGTCGGCCTTTGGGAGGATGGTCTTGTGGAACAGCTTCTATGGAGGCAGCTTGAACCACCACACAGTCAGCTTGATCTGCCATCTTGGTGTTGGGCTGCCGCTGGAGGGGAGAAGTGGTGGATGTTCGGCTTTCCAACATACGATTCAAATTTCAATTTGGATGGCCACGAACAGACTATCAAACTTTCACATATTGTTGAACCTCCACAACCGCAGTCTCTTATTGCTTCAGGTCTTCTGTCGCGAGTCACAATAGGACCACTGCGGCTTGGTGAATGCTGTATCGAGGCATTGAGGAATGTGTATGGCGTATCATCTTTTCAAATGCTTCTAGGCCCATCGTCGGGTAGGCCACAGTCTGACCAGATGATGATATTTCGCCCTCTTCGTGAATTGAACAACGGATCCGCTCTCGGGATAGGTTACCTGGACTTCGGTGTGTCGTTTTCGGAATGCTTCTGCTTCATCTTGAGTTCCAATACTGAAACAACGCGTTTAAGGTAAGTACTACTTGACTTACAGTAGCCAGAAGTGACTGTTTGACATATTCTTCTTATTAACCTATTCAAAAGGGAGGAAGCTGCCTGCCATGAAATTGTAGTAAGATTACTTAGTCTTCCTTAGTAAGAGGCCCGTTATGTTAACTGGCTAAACAGCAGAGTTTTCGAGATTCAATAAAACACCCAGATAGGACAAAGACCCTCTGGGCGCTGCTGCTTCAGCCGATTGACTCTACACTGCAGACTTTCAGAAGAGCAGGTATAGCTTTTTTATGGCAACATAGTGTTAAGGAAAGTGGATTTACGGCAAAGGAATTTAAAATTATTTAGAAATTAAGATAGATTTAAATAAAGAAGTTATATCTTAATTAATGAAATATTCTTTTTCCTCAGTTAATTATAGCTATAATAAGGATTTACTTAGATAATTTATTAATTTAAATATTAATAAATATATTTTAATTAAAGTAATAATATTTAAATAGAATATTATTAAAAAATTATTTATTTCTTTAATATTTATTTACCTTTACTATTTTATTATTAAGTAGTAATAATTCTAATAAAAAAAGTAACTTTTATAAGAAAATCAAATTAAATTATAAATATAAGTATTAAGGTAAAGCTTTTTCTTCTTGGAATAAGAGGTATAGTACTATATAAGGCCTGCAGATTAAACATATTGCCCAGATGTGCGTTGTGATATCAATTGCTCAAGATCCTTGGCTATCAAAGGTGCGCGTAGGAGGTCTTTGCTGCTTTTTCCAATGTCTTGAAAGGCATGACGCACTGTAATAGAATTTGGAGGCAGATCTGTGTACATCCAGCTGTAAAGAGACGACAACCCCACATATGGTGCTCGGAAAGGTAATGTCATGGCTTCCAAGTTCTCGATGGAATCAAGGTGAGCGATCACGGTCGTTGGTTGGTCAGAGTCCAGCGGCCCCGTGCGGTGGGACAGCACGACAGAGAACAGATTGTCTCTCTCGCCCAAGAGTCCGGTTGTCGAACCGGCTTCAGCCATTCCCGTTGTGTCCACGTGACGAACATGAGCGAGCCATTTGTAACGTGAAACATCTGGATGCAATGATATTCCCTCGTTTGTAAAGACTAGGATAGCCAGCCAAGGTGTAAGACACTTTTTGAGGATGTCTCCTCCCAATCTCAGTTCATGTGCGCTGCCTACCCTCTCCCAGGGCATCTGGGGATCCTTCAGGACTACATGCGGCAGCGTGATATGAGGGGCTGAGTGTCCATTAGGCGGATACACGGTATTGATCGAGCCTGGAGGCAGCACGTATTGAGGCGCGACGACAGTAAACTTTACGCTGCTTTTTTTGTCTTGAAGCGGTCCATCTCCGTTGGCTTTCTCTGCGATCTCTTGCTTCAAGTCAACCACAAAGGTACCTGCTGCCAGACCAGGACGGTAAAAAGAATAGAGACGCTGTTTGCCAGCGCCGACCGCTGGTGGTGGGGGCTCAAGGTCCACAGGAGTAGCAATTGCATTTGATTGCTTTCCGTGGCGAAGAACCAGATCGCGGGGAGAGACTACTGTGATGGATATTGTATGAGGTCCAGATGTACCACTTTCAACAAGAGTTATATAGGGAATGTTGTCGTTGCTCGGAGTAGACCCAGGGATCAAGATGGCTTCTCTCTTGACACAGCAGCTCAAGCCACTGTGGGATGGTGGATCTAACAATGGCCATGCTAATTTGTGATCCAGAATAGAGAAAACAACGCTAAAAACAGTAAACCTAACGCCCATTCGTGATTTGCCGTCTTCAGGGAACTATCTCCGCTGCACAGTAGCTGAAAACCCCGATACGTACTAGCCTAAAGATTGAGTGGAGTCGATTCGGGACTGTAGATCAGTCAAAGTACTCTGCGTTTATTCAGCACTGTATGAGGACTCGTCGTCGTTACCAGACGCGGCAACTTGCATGTCCCATCATAAGCTAAAAAGGCGGTAAACGATGCAGAGGCATATCTCAATCACGTCAACGAAGTCCACGAACGGTCTATGGAACCAATATCCCACGAGAATTGTTGTTTGCATGGACTCAGCTCGCCTCCAACGCGGGGGTCATTCCGTTTCTAAAGGTCTGGACCATAAGCTTGCCTCTTTCTACGACCGAAAGGTCGACAAGTCCTACATCATCTATCCGGATGAGAAAAATCCTCGGATTGTTGATTCACGTAATGCAAAGGGTAAGAAGGTTTCGTGTGCGATGGTATTATTTATATGAACTAACGGCCCGATGCAGACCGAGATATTCCCAACACCGATGACTCTCGCGACTATACCGGTCTGGCCTGCGTCCGTGTACCAGGTGACAAAGGAGGAGACAGTATCTACATGTACTACTTTGCAAGCAAGGGTGGTAGGCTCCAGCGTACTATATGAGACGAAGATGGAGAATGGAGTGATTCCGAAGACAGGGACAACAAGAAATCAGCAGAGTCAACCTTCCTGACTGCTACCTTATTCGGAGATCATATTGCTGTTTACTAATTTGAGAAGGACAAGACGTCCACGATCTATTCACTTCTGGATCCTGTCCACGGCAAATCTCGGTATAAGGAGAAAGAGTAGCTCGATCCTACCAGTTGACGGAATATCCGTTACTAAATGTCTATGTTTATACACTCACTCCAAGCGGTGAATGAAATGGACAATGTTATTCTGAATTATCTTGATTGTTTTGCATCATAAGAGGTAGTCTTAGTCCCGCTGTGGAACGGTGTAGCCGTCCCTCTCCTCAATGCAAATCAAGCCGGCTATATGGGGAGCGTGTCCTTACGCAACGCAGCCACTCTACTAGGTGAAATAGCTTGAGTAACAAGCGACCGTTCCATTACTTTTCCCGGCAATCCATTGATAAACAAAAGTTCGCCCAAACTGACCTTAAGTCCTATATGTCTCACTACCCCGCCTCACCTGGCGCCCAATTCAAGACGGATTGAGTATCTTTCGAGAGTTACACGACATGATTTAAAGATGACTGCAGTGTTCCCGGTAGCCGCGACCTCTTCTTTGCCAATTGATGTTAAAGTTATGCAACTGCATATTGCGACGAATCATAATATAACTACCATTTCCTCAGTTGCGTACCCAATATCCTTATGCATTACTTGCGTGGTTATTTGCCCACCATTATCTCTGTTCCCGGACAAATGTGTGTTAAAGTGTGCCGGCTCACCCGCCAAAGTCTAAAGTGGCTGCAGCCGGTCAAGTTGACAGTAGCGCCTATAGCTTCGGAACGCAAGTTTACTTCAGCCGCACAAGGCTCCAAGGGTCTTGCATTCCACTTACCCCGCTCACACTATAAGAAATGACAGATATCATGTTGTATAAAATCGGTGAGAATGAGGCCTCTAATGCTTGTCTCATATGAAGGCTTTTACCCCTCCTCTTCTGGATATCCATCTTAGGCTGTCTGCATACCGACTATTGGTAATCACACGGTCTAGATCTTACTTTTATGAACTATAAAGTATAAGCAGCCACTCATCAAGCGGTTATCAGGCCACCTGGAGGCTATTTGACAGGAGTATCAGCTGTCTAGGAATGATAAATATATACTAACCACAAAACGGACGTGACACGTTATTATCACATATCACCAAGTAGTATATCACCCAGTAGTCTATAGAATATCTTACTTAAGCGCTATGAATTGAGACAAGTTTCAGCTGTGAACATTTCAGACTATTGAGATTCTGAAGGGCGGTCACAGTAAGCCGTTGAATTAAAGGAAGGCGAAGATCCCATAACATCTATATAAACTACACTCATATCCACCGTCTTTTTGTATTCGCAACTTCAACAATCAAGTTACTTTCTCTACAATCTCGCATCAATTGCTTTGCAACCATGTCTTCTCACTCAGACTTCTATCCAATTACTGGAATCCAGGATGACCTAGATCTAGATGCCAACGCTCAACTTCGACAAGTTCCAGTCCGTATGGATATTGACGATTGGTTTCTTTCTAACGAGTTGGTCCATATTAACCAACGTGCTCTGTTTTTCCCTGCCTTCTGGAATCTTTCTCAGATGTCCCCGCACGAAAAGCTATCGTGGTTCCAGCTTGCTGGTCAGTATACCTCTCAAAAGAAATGGATAATATTAACCTTAATACTAGGTATCCATGGCAAGCCGTTCATTGCATGGGACGAACCTCCCCAAGAGGGAAAGACTAAACAGTCTGGATACTGCACTCATAACAGCATTCTCTTCACCACCTGGCACCGCCCCTACATGTTACTCTGGGAAGTATGTATTAGACACTTTTCTCGACCAGCCAACTTTCTGACCTTTAATAGCAAGTAATCTATGAACTAATGAAGGTTGAAGCCGAGAAGTTCACCGACAAGAAAGAGCGTAAAGAACTCCTCGAAGCTGCCAAGTCATGGAGATTCCCCTACTGGGATTGGGCGGCGAAGAAGCCGGACTCTAACAACACTAGCGCCAAGCGAGATTACAACGTTCCGCTTGTCATCCAAACTAAGAAGGTTTCCGTCAGACTTCCCAGTGGTGTTGGGTTTGGAGAGGTTGAGAATGCCTTTTACCAGTTCACCATGCCCGGAAAAAAAGCTATGGGCGATGAAAGCCTCAGTAACAAGGATCCGCTGCTCGACTTAAGAATAACACCCAGTTTAGGGCATGATGATGATCTCAACAAAGACTATTCTATACCAGTAAGGACGATACAACATTTACCAGGTCTGGCTTCTAACTGTGATAGTTTGATAGATGCATTGCTACAAGCCGATGGGCTCAAGGTACTGGCATCAACCAAGAGTGGATCGATGGCAAGCAGAATAATGATTTCATCGTCAAGAGTCTTCGCGACTATCGATGGAATCCTGAGGATAATACCGAGGACGTCAGGAAGGGTAACCTGACAGCGAGCTTGCGAGATGCATTCTATCGTGTTCTAACAATCGAGAAATTCGAGGATTTCGCAACCAAGCGCAAACCAGGTGGACAGCCTCGCACAAAAGAAAACACCAAGGAATACGCGTTCGATTCGGCCGAGAATATCCACGACAATTTGCATGGATGGTGTGGTGGCGACAGGACTGATTCTAGCACTGATGGTTATGCTCTTTTGGGCCACATGTCTCACGTCCCCCTAGCTGCATTTGACCCTATCTTCTGGCTCCATCATTGGTGAGTAAGTAAATACCTGGTGAAAGAAATATCCCTAACTTCATGTAGTAATGTCGACCGCCTTATTGCTATCTGGCAAACTCTCCATGACGACCAATGGTTTGTGGATGATGATGTGCGAAACAAGGAGCAAGGAAACTTCTTCCTCGAATTTGCCCATCTAGGAAAGGCTACTGATGAGCTCCGCCCTTTCCACGACGGTGATGGAAAGTATTTCACCTCGAACGATGTCCGCGAAGTGACCAAATTAGGTTACACCTACAAGGGTCTGGAACGATGGCTCCATAAAGGTCCAGATGGCTCCTATAACAAGGCGGCACACCTTGCTGAGTTGCGCGAGAGTCTACTTCTGGACTATGGTTCATCTTGGAAGGCTGCTCAGGCAGCTTTCATCTCCGATGATCCTGGCCAGAACACCGGTATCGGACTTATGAGCTTTAAGGATTACAGCGCAGATCCAGTGGATCTAATTGGAGTCGACGATTTCGTTGTTGACATTGTTTATGATAAGTAAGTGCATATTAAGCCAGGGACAACATGTGGACTAACAGGTCTAGGTTCGCACTCAACGGCAGAGGGTATCGGATTGATATCTTCATTGGAAAGGTTCCACCTCAAGCTCCTTATAACTTCCAGGAGGTCGATTCACTTGTTGGCCAGGTTGTCAACTTTTCTTCCGAAGTACCTGCGGCAGATATTCGCGGTTGCGATAACTGCCGGAAGCAACAAGCTGAAAAGGTTCAATCTACTGGTCGCGTTATTCTAACCAACGCTCTCATCACCCGGTTTAAGAATCAGCTAGCTCACACGCCTTCCAGGGAGAATGGGGTAGCAGTACTGGCTGGAATGGATCCTGACAATGTCATTCCATTTTTGAGGGATAACCTGCACTGGCGCGTGACTTCAATGGGCAAGGACATTGACATTGCCAGCCAACTTCCATCACTGAAGGTTTCTCTTGGAGTTGGAAAGGCTGACTTTTATGCGGATCGTACCAAGATGTCACGCTTTTACGATTACAAGGATGCCCATATCGTGACTGAAGGCCACCCTGGTGGTGCTACGCATGAGGATAATATCCATGGGCAAGAGTATATTTACAATAGAGAGGAACTCTAGTTAATAACGGGAGTCATAAGCTTATATGCAATTTGGAAAAGGATCTTATATTAAACAGATATATTATTATATTAATAATATTTCTACCCTAATTTATACTGCCTAGATAATATAAGATCTTAAAATTAAGTATTATATCCTTTTAAGTTTTTATTTTATTTTAGCTTATTAATAGTTTAAAAAGAAATGCAAGCTTTATAGGAATTTCCTAATAGTATAATAGAAATTAAAGAATTTAATAGGTAGTTAAAAAACTTCAGTTTAGTAAAGAGAAACTGCTATTATAAAATTTAAGTTAAGTTAAATTTATAATTCCTTTAACCTTATGCTAAAACTCGGTAAATTGGATATTCATTGCCTTTAAGTAAAGGTATAATATTATAAATTGCCGCAGATGCTATATTCTCTGGCTCAAGAAAGTTAAAAGCAAACGCGGCGTTAAGCTGTCGCGTAGAGACCCAGAATCCGCCAGCTGGAATATGAACCCTTCTTTTAAAGCTCGAGGTCGTAATAGTATTGTGAACAATACCCTCGAATAGCTCTTCTGAGAGGGTGGTAGATTCTACCTTGAGAGCCTCAACCTCACCGTCAAAGGCATAGTCAAGCTCCTGAACCTCAACACCTGTGACACGCAGACGTTCAACCACATCGGCCCAGGCACGCGTGAAAACATAAGCCTCAGGCCGCGACCGGGTAAGGTTAGCGGTTGGGGGGGTGAAGTTCTGGTACGTGACTGGAATTTCGACCACCTTTCCGCTCTTGGCGTCAATCCACTCCCAAGTAATGTTGGTGTCCCTCGGTTTCGAAGTTAGAACTATATCATCATCGCTATTGATAAATTCTTTGCGTGCATCTTCGATTGTCTTATAGACATGGTCAGCGTTATCGACAGCGGTTTGAATTAACTCGGTGAGCAAAATGAGGTTTGCGGCTACCCGACGCTGGAAGTGCTGATCGCCAAGCCGGACGCCACGAGACTCGATTAAGATTGACACAGCTTGGTACAAGCTGCCATGGTTCGATGCATATTGGGCGCTGGTCGCTGTGCCTGAGAGATCGGTGGAATTCATCTCGGCAGTGAAGTAAGCGCTAGTCCGAAGACCTTTACGCTTCAAAGCTGCGTACATGTTCCTCATCAACAGGTTGTATTCCAGGTCAAAAATATCTGGGTGTCTGTTAAGACCACCCTGAGAGTCGACTTCGGAATCTGCAGCCACGACGAGGTTTCCCTCTTTTCCAAACCGCCAATTGGCACCGAACTCATGGCAATCCACAAAGATATGGGGATGGAATTTGGTATGGAGACTGATCAGGTCACGGGTTTGTTGACGGTTCATAACCGCAAAGTCGCGGTTAGGATTGAACCCCGACGCGTACTGACTCTGGAAATAAGCAGCACCATCAGGGTTTGCACGCGGGATAACCAGAATATCCAGCTTGTCCAAGATGGATCTTGTCCATGTTGAGTTATTGTCCAACTTGCCGAGTAGCGCAAGAACGGCTTCCTCGGAACCGGGCTCATCTCCGTGGATGTGCGCTACCTCAACATTAGCATTGATCTGAAAGGTAATTTTGCAGTAAAATGGATAGAAACATTTCGACACACATTCAATCAGGAGCCGGATTTTCTTCTTGTTGTTTTTCTCTAGGGGGGCATTGCCGTTGGTTAAGTAGAGATAGGGCAACGG
Organism: Fusarium sambucinum; assembly: GCF_050947815.1. Lineage (NCBI taxonomy): Eukaryota > Fungi > Ascomycota > Sordariomycetes > Hypocreales > Nectriaceae > Fusarium > Fusarium sambucinum. The sequence continues at coordinate 12,156,161 of NC_139294.1, read as the reverse complement.
GCGTCCCTCCTCAGAAAGGAAGTCTGGGGTAATATAGTTCATCCAGTCATTACGACTCGCGAGAGTGCGCAGAAAGCTATCTTGAATTGCATCTGTTAGGCTCTCTTTCCTGTTTTTTTGATATTGTACACAAGTTTAGTGCATACCCAGTTGCTCGTAAGACGTGGCTGCGCTCGTGCCGTTGGTGAAACCCTTGGGTCGGTCGTCTGGATTCAAGAAGGCTGGAGACAAAAGTTTGATGTCAACATCTTCAAAGTTCTTGGAGATGATGTCGTCATCCCTGACCAGTGGTCTCCAGTTGCCAGCATAACCTGGGGGTGGACCAGTCTGCTCGCCCTGAACACCGACGAGGCCAAAGGCCAAAACAGATAGAGTCAAAGCAATGAAAAACATTGAGGTAATATGCAAGAAAGTGTTTGTCTGTAAGAAGTATAGTGGAATTGACAGTCTTCTTATACTTATCAAAGTATTGCCCATGCTATTCACCCTTGCCGCTTGTTATCATTGTTAAAAGGACTATCAATTGTGATTGTATAGGTATGGCAATGTTATTGCGGTCAAAGACAGGCAGTTCTGACCATGTAGCTTAATAGAAATAATACATTAAATTTAACATGGACTTTAGCAATAAAGAGGTAACTATTGATGAATTGTACCACTTTATTACTTCATTAGTCTATTGCCTTACAAGAATCATCCGCGTTCTAAATCAAGCCTCTGGCTTATAAGAGTAATACAATTTAGGAAAGGTTTTTTTTTTAGAAGCATTGAAGTGCGGGGTAGTCTTAGGAAGCTTAACTCCTAAAGTGCACTATTCCATGCATGATACTTCATTAGGCAGGTTGTTCGGCGAAATCCCGTAGATTCAACCAAGTCTTAAACGATAAACGAGACAGTTAGCGAGCCTTGAATAATAAACGAGAGGGTTAGCCAGGGTTTAAACGATAAACGAGAAGTGGCGCACTAGTCTACAGTCCAGTGAACCAGTAGCTTGTTTTTCGTTCTTGAAAGTAAGTTAACTACAGGGTTTAAGCTGCAGGCATGCATAGCCGAGTAGAAAGCAATTTGCATCTAAGCATTGATTTTTGATAAAAGAAAGTTCTAGCAATTCGAGAAAAACCAGTGTATTTTCTATTCAGTTTAATTATAAGGATAGAATTTATCCAGATAGTACTAGAATTAGTGTCTTCTAATTGCCAAAATGTAGACAATTGGGAAGATGTTGACATGCATATAAGTTTCAAACCTTCGGCCTGATATCACATCACAGAACCACAATAAGGAAATGCAGTTTTAAATAACTGGGTCGCTACGTCAAATAATTTCATTTTCTGGTTATGTAATGCATGGCAGAAATGACATGGGCATTCGAGACGGTGTAAATGACCTTTAGTAATCGATTTTCTGGTGCAAGGGACCCGCAAGACTCGGAAAACCGGCAACAGGGTGAGGCTAGATCAGTGAAATTTTACTAAAACTGGCTGGGCTATATCTTTCCAGCTCTTCAGGACATGTTATCAAGGTACTCGGCATATCTACTATCAAGGTCCTCAATAGATCATTTTTACTCTTTGTGGGCTGAAATCCGATCCATCACCGCCATGGAAAGCCTGACAATCTCCACATCATCTCAAGAAGCACACAGGCATCCTGCCTCGCGTATTCATGTTATGACCCGATAATAATACAATGGCATATCTTCTGCTTTTTCTCGTGCTCTATAAATGTGCCTTACGTTCTGCTTAACAAAAACAGTCATTCATAACAACAGTCAGCAATGGAGACATCAAAATCGTTGCCCATTATGAATACTCCGGCTTTAACTAGCTCACTCGACAACGATGATGCTAAAAAACAGCAACGACGGATATTGTGTTCATATTTTCGATGGCACGAACCGGGAACTAGTTCGGAAGAGAAACGCCTGGTTTTCAAACTCGATTTGGTTATACTGAGCTATACATGTCTGGTAAGTTTTCCAAAACGCAATATTTGCTGATACTGACCTGTGCAGACTTTGTTTGTCAAGTCTTTGGACACTTCTAATATCAGTAACGCCTTTTTCTCTGGCATGAAGGAGGATTTGAATATGTGTTAGTACTTGTCCTACAGTTCCCATCTTGACAACAACTCTTTCGATCGACTGTGCATGCTAAAACAATCGTTTCCGACAGACGGCAATGAGTTGAACATCATGAACACATGCTCCGCTATAGGGATCATGGTCGGCTCTCCTTTCAGCACCTTGGCGTTGACGAAGCTTCAGCCTCGATATTGGCTACCTCTATGTACTATGCTTTGGTCCATTTGTGTTTTAGGCATTTATCCAGCACGAAATGTTGAGACAATATATGCACTACGGTATGTACCGAAATCCTGTTTCTCCGATTGCCCGGGTTTAATTTTGAGTGATTCAGATTCCTTGCAGGCCTCTTTGAATCTGTTTCGACTCCTGGAGTTTATTACTTGGTAGGTGATTTCCAGTCACTGTGACAAAAGAATAGGTCTGTTAACAATCCCTGCTTGGAAAGATTGGTAGTTGGTACCGCCAGTCCGAGATTACTCGCCGTATGGCTCTTTTTGGGGTATCTGCCGCTGCTGGACCAATGTTCTCCAGCTACATTCAAGCTGGACTGTAAGTAATTATGGACAACATTATGCTTGTGATATACTAAGTAACCGGCTTTAGATATCAGCATATGAACAATCGCAATGGCTTGGCATCTTGGAGATGGCTGTTCATTTTTGACTTTATCCTGGGAATTCCTGTTGCTATCTTGGGTCTCTTGATGTGTCCAGGTAAGACTTCCACTCTTAATATTCTATCAGGAGACTAATTTGCACATCCTAGGAGAGCCCAAATCAACCAGGATGTGGTGGATGACGGAAACCGAACAGCGAATGTCGATTAAGAGAGTAGGTGAAGAAGGTCGCGATGCTAAAACGGTCAAATGGTCTATGTCAATGGTTAAACGCTTGCTTTCGTGCTGGCAATTGTATTGCTTTCCATTGGCATGGGGGTGAGTAAACCGATCAACCGTTATTAAGCACACCTACCTAATACATATCAAAGAATCATGCAACTTAGTTGTGGACAACAAATCGCTACATGGATGAGACTGTGGCTCAGGTCATTAGTAACGAACGGCGAGCCTCGATATACCGTCAAGCAGATTAACAATATACCGACTGTCATCAACGGCCTGGTGAGTACAACCTTTCACTCAATCGAGTGGTGCGGAGACTGACTTTAGCTTAGGAAATTGTGTGGATGTTCCTCTCGGCTTACGTTGCAGACCTTTTAGGCACGAGGACGCCTATAATCGGCTTTCTAGCCTGTATCCAACTCACCATTTATGCGGTTCTGGCGGCGTGGCCTGAAAATGAGGATGCTCTGATGGCAATGTTCTTCCTCGGCAGCGCAAATGCCGGTATTGCTCCACTAATAAGTGGCTGGTTGAACTCGTGTTGTAGTGGAAATAAAGAACTACGAGCTTTGTCTAGCGGTCTCATGTTCTCAATTGGATAGTGAGTCATCCTATCTTTTCTCCCTTACTTCAGTTCCATTAACACATTCTCAGCGCATCGGGAAATGTACAGCTCAAAATATTTCCTGTGAACTATGGTCCTCAGTTCAAGCAGACACATGGTTACATATTTGGGATTATTTGTATTGCCGTATTTATTGCTTGGGCATGTGTTGGGTTGCCTATTATTGAACGCCGGTCTGGGGAGAAGAAGGAACTCGAGGTTGATCAAGCTGAATAACTATTCTATCAATGAATGCCAGCTACACCACCACAGCCATACTTACTCCCATACTGCTTGCTTTACTAAGCCAGGGTAACCTTTCAAGGCAGCATCTAACTCAAACTCAATGATAATCTCAGGAGCACCCTCAAACACAGCAGGCATCTTATGCACCATAGTCCAATGATTGTGGTCATAAATAGGATTTCCTGAACCACCATATCGGCCAGCAAACGTGATTTCTGGCGCAGAATTGACGTTACCAGAGACAGAAATGGAGATTCCCTGGATATCAGCCCACGACTTGACATCCCTCTTGCCAAGTGAAGGGGAGACCGCAAAAGTGAAAACAGAACTGCTAGTGCCCTTGGGATACGTAACCTTCAGCTTTCGCGGAGAAACTTGCATCAGGACATGAGACTCGGTAGGACGGAGCTGGGCTGCGTTAATGGAATGTAGAGGAACGTTTGAAGCTGTATCAACTTACACTAAGCCATCCGATGTTATCATTTCCATAAGCCCAATGTGCAACAGCGGGATGGAACTGGGCCTTGTTGTTCGAGGGTCCGTTTGCGCTTTTTGTTCGATATGACTGTGCTCCGATCATCAGCGATTCGCTGACCCATGTCGTGATGTTGCGGTTGTCAAGATCGTAGGGTGGATAGTAGGCCTGTCCGTTGTATGTCCTCTCGCCGTCAAAGGTCTTTAATGAATCTTTCAGCTCATCTGAAAGCAATGAGTTGTGAAATTCTGAGTGGACGGCAATAAGTGGTGCCCAAGCCCAGTCACGAGCATGGCTCATGACTTCTGGGTACTGCCATACGCCTGCCTCCTTCCTCCCGATAATGGGTGCCAGAAAGTGAGATAGGATACCGAGAGACTTGGTCATGTCAAAAGAGTAGGAACGGTCCCATGGACCAGCGAGGTTCCGCATACTGGGATTCCACAGTTGAGATGTATAATTCCAGACACCACGTAGAAGATCCGGTCCTCTTTGGGAAATAATGCTATCCTCATGACCATACTTGCACCATAGTGTGAGACCAAAGAGTGAAATGCCAGTGTAAGTAGCTGAGTTGAACTCGGAAAGTGTATTATGCAAGTCGAAGAGGTTGATGATTTCCTTTGCATAATCCTCTCCAGCTTGTGTCATGTTGTCGTCGCCTATTTGGCGACCTGTCCAGCTTGTACCAATTGCGCGCATAATTGCGGGGTTGCTGTAAGATGGATAGAGATTATCTCCATTGACACCACCCTCGCGATATGAGTCGCCGATACTACAGTTATGTAGACTCTCAAGCATAAGAACTTTCAAATCGTCGGATAATAGATCTCCGAACTCTTCGTAAATCGTAATGAAGCTGAGACCGACGAAGCCTCGCCAGTTGGGGTCCCATGAGCCGTACATCCGAGCGGGGTACCACGATGTTCCAACGGTTGGCTCCTCCGGTTCTCGCGTATAGTCGCCATACCACAAGTCTTTTGGGTTCTCAAACTGGTCATTGATAATGTATTTGATGACATTTTCAGCCTTCGAGATATCGTCAACGCCGTTTCGTGCTAGAAGTCCGACCGCATACCAGGCAGAGGCTAATGTCTCGTGATTCATTGCGGCATTTGAGTTGAGGTCGTACAGCTGTGAGATCTTCGGGTCGTAGAATTTATCCATCCACTCCATGGAGTCTTCCACCATGGCTTTCGCCTCTCCAGAAAGAGCCCATGACTGAGCAGTATACTGAAGAATGACTCCAAGGAGACAAGTGTGTTTTATCTTCATGTTGGCCAGATATTGGAAATAGTAAAGATGTGTAAAAAGTTGGGTAATAGTGAAAATACTTGACTTTTATGTTATTCAAGAGTAGTTTGAACGGTCGCAAAGAATAGCGGCAGATATTGCATGTTTATATGGAGTTATTTCCCTAGTTCGTTTCAGCCAGCATTTCTTGCTTCTGTGTCATCGTCGCCTGATCCAAAGTGTTTCTGTGAAAAGCAAAAGCAGCTGCTATTCGTTCCACATGAGCCATCAGAGGACTGTCATTCACTGTCAGAGAAGAAAACAATGCAGGCAAAACCTTGATCATGAGGCATCTACTTGGTGTTCATCTCTGTGTGACCAATTTACTGAAACACCAATACCCGAGATGCTTTAATTTCCAGTAGAACATCTTGGTAAGGGATACGGACTATAATTGGCTGTTATGTACCTGGCGAATTGTCTCCGCCGCTATATCCGATGTTTATGAGAACTCATGATTTGATGTAGTAGATAAGGCTGTGGGTCAAAACGCAAGGAACCTTTGTTTATCCGCGCAACCCCGTGTCTTGTGACACTGGGACTGGTCCTCACTGTAACCCTGTAGCGCGTGGGGATTGGCAGCAGGCACCTCTCTTCTGTATGGGGACGTCCGCTGACGGGTAATGCATTAGCCAGCAAATAAGAGTTCGGTATTTATTCTACGCCGCTTAACCTATATGCCTATGCCTCAAATTCATCACATTTGCCAGAAAGAACACTGTAGCTTATGTACATGTTGAGCGCAAGTATATGTGTTGATGGTTAATTCTATACAATTAGTCCTATGCGTATTTTACCTCTAGAGTTTTGGTGGCAAAGTATGTTATTGGGAGACCTTTGATTTGGGATAATGAGATTTTAATAGATATGACTGATCTATTCGGAGTTATCAAAAGGCTTGCAGTTGAATATGCTAGTAAAGTACAGAAAGCAATAATTACCTGTAGAGATTGAATTATGATAGAAGATAATATGCCAGACCAAGGAAGCTTAGCTTCTCTGGCAGAAAAAGCGGAAGCAAGTCAAGACCTCAAGGCATAGATTGTGTTTCTAATCGAACACCGATTTACAGATATTTTTCAGATATGAGAACCTTACACCGGGCAGGTAGCCTCTACACGGGATATTATATTGACTTATTGTTACCCTATAACTACTGTTACGCGTCCGGCTCCTTTCGGAGTGTCGGCTGCTATGAAGAAATATTTAATAAAGACGCAAGATTCACTGGAGACATCAACCAGTTCAAAGATGATTTACTACACATTGGGAAAAACGAGCTCTCAAGCATACTCAATCAGGTGGAACTGCCCAAAGGGGATCGAAACGGTGTGACGAAAGAAGACCAAACCGGGCCGTATTACCCCAAGTAAATTGGGAAGAAACGGATGTAGGAGCCCCGAGCTGATGAGAAGACCCAGCTCCTCATCTAGTGGTGGAAAATATAGGAGTTGAATAGCCAGAACTCGAGCCTGATCAGATGACTGCTATTGCTGAAGGCTTTGGAATGTCCAAGGACGCGGAAGCCAGCAAGGGGCTACCAGAAGGCGGCACGGAAGTTGCAGCCACAGCCGGCACCGATGACGGAGCCCGGGATATTGAAGTCTCCAAAAATCCAGAGAGACCGACACTTTGGACGCTGGGGATTAAAGATACAGCAGTTTCCACCAATGCGGTCTCAACTTGGAGTTGGGGGTTGGGGGGTGGTGGGGTCAGATGAACGTTAAGGCTGTCGTAAATGGAGCTTCTTCGAGTAAATCAAATCTGCCTAGACCCAATGAGAGGCTTGTTTCAAACTAACCTCGTTATTGTGGTCTAGTCTGTTCTTCGGCCAAAGGACGGTGTCGGCAAATACGAGACCAGGATGAGTAGAAAGAATCCTAGTCTATATGTGGGGATGACTCGCGGAAGATATTACGTAGTAGGACTAAAATTAATTCATTCAGATTTACAGAGTACATACTCAGGAAAATCTCCTGAAGATCAACTTCTTACTAGTTTAAAGAATCAGCCTAATAACTTACACCCTCCCATACATACTGCATAGATATCATGAAGGTTGTAACTAAATGATTAGACCCTGTCTCAGATCTCTTAGTGTTAAGCCTTAGTAGAAGTATACTACACTGAGAAATGTTTCTAGCCAGTTTATCTGCTGATGGTTTATTCCTCACTAAATGTCGGTGAAGATAAACATCCAAGTGCAGTTTAGGAAGGTCATGTACCAAAGACCATTCGATTATCAATCTAATTGATTTTATCGTGATGTTTTAACTTTTCAGGGACCATTCTATGAGACTCGCTGAACTTAACTGGCTGAGGAACCCTGTATACTTCACCCATTTTTATCTGATGGTCTGATCTAGCCCCACCGGGTATACGTAGTTAAAGCTTAATTTTAAGCCTAATAGAATGAACTTCCATTCGTGGATATACTGGCGAGGCCGCGTTATTCCAGGGTTCCTGAAACTTAATTCTGGGGAGCCATACAGAAGCCCTGTATCTGTCACGGACTCTCCGATGCGGATACAAACTACAACCATCTCAGCCAGCATCTAAGCTACCCGGTTCTTCCACCAACCAGATCATAACCACAAGCCTAAGTGTCCGAGTTGAGCGTTTCACGATTGCATGGCTATGAGCGAGTGTAAATTAGATAGATGTGGCGATTAAGAGCTGAGATTGTTATAAATAAGAGCATTGAGCTGCACCTTCTCAGAAAACTCAGCCTCAGTCAACCAAACATTCAGTCACTCAACAATCCAGTCACTTCGTCAAACTCACTTTATATCTCCCTATAAAGAAATCATCCAACCCTTCGAAAATGCATTTCACTCAGGCTCTCGCTCCTTTGGCACTCGCCTCCGTCGCCCTCGGCCAAACTCTCAACATTCCCAGCCGAAACGGTGCTATTCAAGTCCTCAAAGGACCTAGAACTCTTTCCGGTTCTAACAACGACTTCGCCAACCAGGAATTCGAGCTTAACCGCCCTTGTGACACTGATGAGGACCTTGGAAGTGACGGTGCCGTTTTCATTCTCAACGACGGTGCCACTCTTAGCAACGTCATCATTGGAAAGAACCAACTCGAAGGCGTTCACTGCAAGGGCAAATGTACTCTCAAGAATGTTTGGTTCCGAGATGTTTGCGAAGGTAAGCTTGACACCAAAGTCCCGATGTCGTTTCTTAACTAATTGACATTTCAGATGCCATCTCTATCCTTGGAAACGGTGATGCCCTGATCGAGGGTGGTGGTGCTCAGGAGGCTAAGGACAAGGTCATCCAGCACAATGGTCGCGGTACTGTCACTATCAAGGGCTTTACTGTCATCAACGCCGGCAAGCTCTACCGAGGATGTGGTGACTGCACCAACAATGGTGGCCCTCGTCACGTTATTGTCCAGAACGTCAAGGCCAAGGGTGTTTCTAACCTCGTTGGCATCAACTCCAACTACGGCGATACTGCCAACATCTCTGGTACCTGCGGAAGCAGCGTCAAGAAGGTCTGCCAGGAGTTCAAGGGCGTCACCAAGGGCAATGGTAAGAGCGAGGAGGTCAGCACCACTGCCAACTGCAAGGGTCAGAGCTCTCTCTCTGCCTGTTAAATAAGCTATACTGCTTAACTTAGCGGTGTCTCGTGGAATGGGAAGCTGGACAATCGTGGCGGCACGTTTGCAGAGGGACCGCCACTTCTACTTTGATGACCGACATGGATCCTTTCACGTATATATTTACTTTGGCTTATGCCTCCTCAAAGTTACATTAGGTTTTCAATAAAGGTTAATCTGTCTATGCAGATTAAATCTTCAACATGGTTTCTTTTCTATTTATGAAACACCGGATTACATGTGAATTGTACTAACCTCTTTTTCGGAGAGTACTCCGGTCCGGTTCTCGGAGTTGACGATCCTTGCATTTTTGGTCTAGAACCCCAGTCTTGAGACAACATTATTACACAAAATTGCAACTCAACATGACTCGTGGTTGGTTCATCGGTGGCTGTTCCACTAGCTACGACGCTGATCCTCCACACACTCAACAGTTAAAACCCCCAGGTTATTTCGAATCGCTTCATTTTCGCCATTTAAATGTTTGATCTAACTCTATTTAAAATTTAACGATGGCAGATGAAACCGTCGCTGATGCGCCGCAACAGAGTCCAGCGCCTCACAAAGGCGTTTGGCACCTCCTAGTAGAAAACCCATATATCTTTGGACTGTCATTGGTATGCAATCACCCATTTCCCCGCTCATGGATCATCCAATTCTAACTCATGGTGAAATAGTTTGCAAGTTTGGGTGGCTTTTTGTTTGGTTATGACCAAGGTTTGTACTGCAAATGTACTCAACTAGCTGCGCAACGGAAACTGACTGCTTGTAAGGTGTTGTATCGGGCGTTTTGACTATGGAGTCATTTGCCACTCAATTCCCGAGAATCTATCTTGACAGCAGTTTCAAGGGCTGGTTCGTGTCAACACTACTGCTTTGTGCATGGTTTGGATCTCTAGTTAACGGCCCAATCGCCGACTTCCTGGGCCGCAAGGGCTCCATGCTAGTGGCGGTTGTAATTTTCACAATTGGTTCTGCATTCCAGGCCGGCGCCAGTGATATCCCGATGCTTTTCGCTGGTAAGTTTACACGCCTATTTATCCTCGGCTTGTGCTGACACACCTGGTAGGTCGAGCTGTGGCCGGTTTTGCTGTAGGAATGTTGACTATGATTGTACCTATGTATGTGTCTGAGGTATCTACGGCTGGCATTCGTGGCACTCTAGTTGTTCTGCAGCAACTGAGTATCACATTGGGCATTTTGGTAAGCTACTGGCTCGAATATGGGACACAGTATATCGGTGGCCATCGGTGTGCGCCTGACATTCCCTATTCTGGTGGCACTGCAGACAAACCTACCTTTGATCCCACGCATGATGTTGGCCCGGAAGGATGCACTGGTCAGTCTGAAGCAGCATGGAGAGTCCCGTTTGCCATTCAGATCTTTCCTGCCATAGTTCTTGGAATTGGCATGCTGTTCTTTCCTGAGTCCCCTCGCTTCTATTTGATGCGACGCAAAGAAGACAAGGCTTTGAAGGCCCTGGCTCAACTTCGTCGTGTCCACCCTGACACACATTCGCTTCGAGATGAATATCTGGCCATCAAAGCCGAGGTACTCTTCGACGAGGCTGTTAACAGAGACAAATTCCCGGGTAAGAAGGGTATCTCTCTGTTTATCGCCCAGCATGGGGCCCTTGTATCCAATTGGGCGTCATTCAGACGACTGGCCATCGGTTGCTGCATCATGTTCTTCCAACAATTCATGGGCTGCAACGCCATCATTTACTATGCGCCGACCATGTTTGCCCAACTAGGTCTATCTGGGGGTACTTCAGGCCTCCTAGCAACGGGTGTGTATGGAATCGTCAACACGCTTTCCACGTTACCTGCTCTGTTCCTTATTGACAAAATTGGTCGTCGACCTCTACTCATGTGTGGTGCTGCTGGTACCTTTATCTCACTTGTTATCGTTGGTGGTATCATTGGAGGATATGGCTCATCGCTCTCCTCGCATAAATCCGCGGGCTGGGCAGGTATTGCCTTCATCTACATCTACGATATCAACTTCTCCTTCTCCTTCGCACCCATTGGCTGGGTCTTGCCCGCTGAGATATTCAACTTGGGTATTCGTTCCAAGGCTATGGCTATCACCACAAGCACAACGTGGATGTGCAACTTCATCATCGGTCTAGTGACGCCTGACATGCTGAGTACGATCGGCTGGGGCACGTACATCTTCTTTGCAGCATTTTGTCTCCTCGCATTCTTCTTTACCTACTTCTTTGTCCCAGAAACTCGGGGCAAGAGTCTTGAGGAGATGGACGCTTTGTTTGGTGACACGGCCGCTTACGAAGAGAAGGCGCGGTTGATGGAGATTGCATCTGAGATTGGCCTGACGGAGGCACCCCCTGCTGGCAAGATTGATTTGGCCAGAGAGAAATCTGCCAGAGCGGAGAATTTGCCTTGATTGAGTCGATGAGTCCATTGATGACACGATGCAACGGAACGGGATCTAACTACCAATGATCCTTCAGTTGGAAGAAACCGTACCCATATAGCTTTGTCCAAGCCAGCCTTGTTAGATGTAGACAATCCTATACTCCCTTTGATGATACCGGCCCATGTGCACCTATCTCGCTGCAGCGTTGCTATCGAAATTGTTTCTAACGTACTTCTGTCTGAGAACATCTCCATGAAGCGACTAACACTGTCACGCCTTCTTCAAATTATTCTAACAGAAGAGTTGGCTGTTTAGAATGTTCCTGGTCTCACCATAAGTCCTGGCATACTGAGATCCGAGCCGTTTGTATCTTTGAGAACAGCTGGGCCAATGCAAATACGGCACGTAAATACATGATCAAGTCAAGACACATCGATTATTTCATGGATCTGATCTAAAGATTGTTTTTAAATCGCATTTTTGGCTGTCGTGTACCTCAACGCGAAGAATAACTAACTATCTATAGTCTGACGTGCAATTCGTTGGGACATTCTGCGAGGAAGTCTTGAGCTGCACCCCAAGTCCAATCACTCATCTACCCTTGTTCGATCTAGTATGATGTATCTCCTTATAGATAAGAACAACTTAAACAAAATAACCTTGACAACCATCATCAATTCTTCTTCTTGGGTCGGCGGATCTTTGCTGCAGCCTTGATCGGGTCCATGACCCAACTCTTGCGAAAGTCGTATGGATCATCATCCTCAGACGTGAACCACACAACTTCAAATCCCAATACATTGGGGTTATCGGGGAATTTGAAAGAGGAAATCTTTTCGCTGTCTGCGTTACCGATGTAAAATGTTTCGGACTCCGAGATAATCACTCGATGTCCCTTCTTAAGGATACCTTGAGAAACACCGTTGTGCCAGGTTTGGATGATCCAGTCCTTGGAGAGTTTGATGCGCTTCTCCTCATCCGTGAGCGGGTCGTCCCATAGGATGAGCGATTTACTCGGGGCCAGAGTTTTGAGCCAATTGAGGAAGTTGTTGAACAATTTGTTGTCGTCTTTAGTATTCCACATGTATGCGACTTCGTCGGCGCCAAAGTGATGGAGGGGAGACCCAAAGTATTTGTCGGTGGTAGAGACGAGATCAGTTATGTAATCGTAGGTTTGTTGTTTTTGCGGTCTGATATCAAGTTGAGCATCTGGATTTTCGAGGTCTACTTTGCCAACGACTAGATTCTTCTTCCATTTTCCCCTGTTCAATGTTATGAGTGCTATGCCGTAAATCGGGACGCGAAAACATACCAAATGTCGCTGTGGCCAGGCATGTCTGTCTCAGGATAGACCAGGATGCCCAAGCTCTGTGCTTGTGTGACAACCTTGTGAATGTCTTCAGGGCTATAGAAATAAGGCGAGCCACTGTATTTTATGCTTGCATTCGTCAATCCCCCGTCGGCGGGCCAGAGCATAGGGAAGCTTTGTGCATCGTAGATATGCCAGTGGAAGACATTGAAGTTGTACTGATGGAGAACGGCTAACAGGCTGAGGATGGCTTTGACGGGGAAAAACTTCCGACCCGTGTCGAGCATAAAGCCCCGATGAGGATAAAGAGTACTATTCATCTCTTGGCACGATGAGATACTTGGCGAAAGTTGCAGTGGAGGTGGGGAAATTGGAGGTGAGGCTACAGCTCAATTTTGTAGAAGCGAACGTGGTCATGGAGGCCTTCGACCATTCCCTTTCCGTCTCAGCATGTCAGACGCAAAGGAATGGTCGAGTCTTACGATTATTGCGGATCCGGCTCAACTTATTACTAATTATATCAAGCTAGGATTGAGGCTAAACCACTTGCGTCAGATTTATTCGATAGTCTCATGCATGCTTATAGTCATAGCACAATTCAGCTCAAAGAGCAATCTACACCGCATTGAATATCTATAAATAATTCTATTATTCTACAATTGTCTTTAATGTCATTTTCTTCAAAAAAGGATATTACTTATCTACAAGTATGAATCATTCCAAAAAGAGTCATCTTGGATAACACTTCCCGAGAGAGATTCCCAAGTAACGCCAGCTAATAAATCTTGCATTCCGCTATCCCAATTGCTCCATCCACTTAAGTTATCTCCTTCGAAGGCTAGTGTTTCAGAATTATCCATTCCTCTTTGGTTTGGAAATTGAAAAGTAGGGGCATCTGCACTAGCAGTGTTGACCTGAGTGGTAGACCTCTCAAAGGCGCCGACGTTTCGCCCCTGCGTTGACCCTGAGTTGAATAGTGAAGCTCCACTGGAAGGTAAGAAATTTGTACTGGAATCCAACCTAGCTCGTTTCCTTGAATCCTGTCGAGAGATGTTATCATTGGAAAGCTGGCCTTCTACAACATCCCGTTGAGCGAACTTTTGGGACGAAGCATTGGCAAGGTATCTGGATATATTGACCGGTTGTCTCACTTCAGGGCTTGTTGTTTCAAATGCTTGTCGTAGATCGGAGAGGACAGAGTGGCAATTCTTTGCAACCTTCCATCGTTTTGACATGGCAAAGAGGGCTTCTAGGCACATGGAGATTTCCCTAAAGTCGTTAGTAAGATGCATTACTCTCAATTAGAGTTTGGTGTAGTTCCTTAAAACTTTAGTCAAAAGGAAATGAAACCAGGTTAACCAGAACAGTTCAATAGTATCTTACCTTTTGCCTTTATCTAGCGAATAGTGCCCGAGGTGACATGCAAAGGCTAGTACGATACCAGCCATCCATGTTGCAGATAGATAACCTGGCCAAAATAACGCATGCCCATCGTCACGCTGTCTTTTTATAATGTTGATGATCTCGCGTGCTTCAGTGATGCAGGTCTGAAGAGCAGACCGAAACTCTGGGGCGGTTTGTTCGAGGGAGAGCCAGGGTCGATAACTGACTAATACCAGTTGACTATGAACCAGAATGAAGTAGGCAGACTCGTTAAATAGCAAACTTTGGTTTTGAATAGTAGTGGCAGATTGGTATTCTTGTAGGTTTGAAGGAAGGGCATTCCACCATACGTTGATATCGGTACGTAGTGACAGTATTGAGCTGGGATTTATGGAACGAATGTGAATTGACTTGTGAAAAAGCTCAAGAGCTCGTCCTAAAAGACGTGAATACTCCACTTGGAAATACATGATCAAATGGCGGTCATGCTTCTGGCTCAACTTATCCTGATCCGACATTCCTCCCAAAGGTTCATCGCTAGATCTTAATGAGTTCGGGATGGTATTAGGGAACGGGGAAGAGCTAGTAAGATTTGAGTCACCTCCATCGTAACCGGCAGGGGTATTATGCTGAAGCCGGGGATGATGAAGCTCAGGTCCAGTAAGATCGCAAACATCCACATCAGAGTCCTGAATTCCCAGAGGGTGTCCTAAAGCCTGAGAAAGATAGCGGTCAAGGACATAGATACTCCAAAACAATCTTTTTCTAATATCACATTCGTTTGCCGAAAGCTGAGAATAACGGCGTGGGCACCGGTGAAGGCCGGCTAAAAAGATGGCTCGGGACAAAAGGCCACTTACAGCCGCAGCTGTACGAAGTGACATGCGACCGACAAGAAGAAGTTCAGAGGCGACAAGGGCTTGGATTGAGACAAGATCGCCCTTGACCGTAAGACTTGGAACATAAGAAAGCACATCGCTAGGTTTCTTGATGCTAGAGGCCGGCGGCAATAGGTTCTCGCCATGTAGACTTGCCAGATTGAAGATAGATTGCAAGATAATGACTTTGGGGAGGCTTAACGCCGGCTTTGATGCACTATAGAGGTGTTCCATATACTTGAGGACGGTGGGACCGTGTAGGAATGGAAAGAAGCGATGCCAAGTCTAGAAATAGATCATGAAGAGCTGTTTTGCAACGTCGGGCTTAGGTGGTCGACCAAGTTCAACAGGGATATCAGAACCATAGCCGTGAGAATTCGATATTGAAGACGGCACAGTTGTCGCGGTATGAGTGTGATTCTCATCATCGTCAGAGTCGATGATACAATCCTCGTGGGTTGGAGCGGCCCCGTCGAGTAAAGTACTGTTGTGGTTGGCAGCTGAGAAAGCCTTGCGAACAGTGTTGATGAAGTAAATGCCGCTCGAGCTCCCGATGAATTGGCTCTTACCCTCCTCGAGCGTGCGTAATGAGCCTCTCTCTTGAATTAGATATGGCGAGGGCCATGTATCGCTGCTCTGGCTTCCTGACATTTCGGATCGACTGATATGGCATTGGCTGAGAAGTCATCGTTGGTGACTGGGTGGGCTTTGGTTTTCACTTGTATCACGTGGCTTCAGATGGGTCTAAGGTTTCGAGTAACCTTTACTGTGAATAGACAAGAAATGTCATAACCTATCTTTCATTCTTGCGATCAAGCACTTGAACTGTGATGCTGTAGAGTTTTGGACGTACCATTTTTCTTCTTTTCTCCATATTAAGCGATTGAATAGCAATATCTAGACTTTTGCAAAGTGTTGTTTGTAGTCTAATTGATGTAAGGATGTTATAGTGTAGCAGCCCAGCATAATTAGACTTTGAGAAGCCCCCCCCATCAAAGTAGCAGCCCAGCATATTGCCTCAACCGGACTAGGTATTCTCCGCACAAACGCGAGTCCAAGTGGGGATCAGGTGCAACGGCAAAAGAATTGACCGTGATGGATGGATTGGAATGTCATCCCCGTTTGTCGAGGCATAAAGGTTTGCCGATCGGCCTACCCTTCGCAGTCACCACTCATACGACACACGGCGACAATCGAAATTGCTGCTACAAAATGCCCAAAATCCGGGGTCGCGTAGCATGCGACAACTGCCGAATACGGAAACAAAAGGTATGACGCGTTCATAATACTAAATAGGCTGTTCAAAGTTAATAGATCCTTGTACATACAGTGTGATGGGATGAGGTGAAAATTGCAACAGGAGCTCCAATTTTTTTCATCAGCTCACGTCTATAGGCCAGAGTGCTCTAGATGCCGTCAGTCCAACCATCGGTGTACTTGGCCAAAGTCCATGAAACGGTCTGTGTATTCTATTTCTACTTTTCACGGTCACCAGAAATTAACGATCAGCTGGATAATAGAGGCCCCACCAGAGGATATACCAAAGCATTAGAACACCGACTGCAAGAGACCGAAATGGTTTTACTGCAGCTCCTACTTTCTTCAAGTGAAGAGGTCATCACCGAAGCCTTCAAGTGTGACTCTCAGTCAATAGCTCGTGCACACTTCAAGCAATTCTCTCATAAACTTGGCGGACTTGACTCAGTGGGGGGAAGCGAACAGAAGCAGCAGATTCTCAAGGATCAATGGCAGCAATGTTGCCTTCGAACGGCTACAGATGTGAAGCGGTGGATGGAGAGAGTGACTAACAGTGATGGATGTCATTCAAGAAATGACATGCAGGAATGGCCAGGGGATCAAGATTCAGCTGGTGATTTCACCATCAGTAATGAATCGCTGGTCGCTTCTGACAGTCCATCCAGCGTGATCGAAGAGTCGAATGCCGAGAGTCATCACAAGATTGGTCCAGTAAATGAACCGCAGAGCATTCAAACTATCAGTGGAACTTTGATGTCAGAAGACGAAATAGAAGCTTGCATACCAACAGGCACTCATGGAATCCGAGACGGTACCTCTAGGGCAATTGAATTGCCTGAAAATTTTGAAGATAGTTTCCTATGGTAATTATACACTCTATTAGTTTAAGTGTCAGGTTTTAAAACCAGTATTAGCTTTATTAACTAAAATAATACTGTATTATTTTTTCTCGCCAGTAGAGAATGCCAGTCCGGTCTGAATATTCGCCTGAAGCTCGCCAATAGCCTTTTGAAGAAGATCTTTCTCGTCATCTGATATAGCGCCAATGGGAATTGCGTTCTCGGCTCCCTGTTTGCCTATCTCGATCTTGACAGCAAAGTAGTCGACGTTGAGCTGGTCTGCAATCTCTTTACCTCCAGGGATATCTGGGAGATAAACATAAGCCTCTTCAGTGACTGACGTCCCCGATCTTGCGGATAGTAGAGCCTTGATGAATCTAAAAGCTGCGTAGGCCATACATGTTGTGGCACTACCAGCTCCTTGCTTGCTTTTAACAATTTCGTCCCCACCAAATTGAACGCCTATAGAATTATGAGCTTTTAGCACTACTGATATTGTTGTTTCTTTTGATGGAGTATGGAGAGAAAGCAAGAGAATACTCACGATGAATCACTGCCAGCAGCTCATTGCCGAGGTCGATTGAAGGCTGAGCTTGGCTATAGAGCGGAAGGATAGTCGCCCCACTGTGGCCGCCAATGACCGGGACTTTAATATCGGCAGGATCACTATCACCACCAAGCGCATGCGACGCGAAAGTTGATGCACGTACCACGTCCAGAGTCGTAACACCGAAAAGACGAGAGGCGTCAAATACTCCGGCAGATCGCAGAGCCTGGGCGGCGACAGGAACTGTCGAATTGACAGGGTTAGTGACAACACAAGAGATTGCCTTGGGACAAGTCTTGGCGACCTGAGCAAATATATCCCAGATAATGGATGCGTTGGTCTATGGTATCATGTTAGCCGAGGCCTGACGCTGCACACACATTTAGGGTTACATCTTCATACTTTGAACAGATCTATACGAATGAGCTGGTCAGTGTCTTTCCGCAATGATTCACTGTCCGAAAAACTCACCATCTCGAGTCATTCCGGGCTTTCTAGCGATTCCAGCGGTTACAACAACGATATCGGCGCCTTCTAGTGCCCGTACCAGGCCATTATTGTCGGGCAGAAAGCCAGAGACCTTTGCCTTGGTGTCAATATGATTCAGGTCTGTGGCGATTCCAGGAACATGTACGATATCGTACAGAGAGATCTCCGTGAATAGGTTGCTCTATTCTCGTCAACATATTGTCCAAGCGTTATTTGAGCGACAGCGTATGAGCTTACGGCCTTGCAGAGAAGACTGAGTGGAGTACCGATCTGGCCAGCGGCGCCAAGTAGAGCAATCTTAGTCATCTCAACGGTTGTAGTATAGAATGGTCGGAGAAAAGGTCTTGAATAAGGATTGTATGGTTGATCACGTGATTATGTATTTGGAATTTGAAGCTGAGAAAGAAATGGCTCTTTTTGAAATAAGTAATGACCAGCTTACGAGACATTACTACTGGTAAATCTTTCTGCCGATCTGGAGGTCCACTATCGTAGACATGTTCGGTTATTACATTTACCGACACTCACTCCTAGTTCGGACGCTAGTGGATAGCTCGCACAATACATCTGCCGGCTTAAAATTGCCGGGATTAATTTTTGTACGTTGAAATGGGCTCGCTTCTACGTCGTATGAAACCTGATTTAAGTTGTGGAAAATCGTTCTGGTGATTCACAAATGAACAATCGACAAATGCATTTAATCAAGACTTCAAGCGTGAATACGTGCGGTTTTTGAATTTCTGTTTAATTTCATAGAACAAAGGCATAACTTTTGCCTTTACCCTGGAGTAAGGTTATCGCGGTGTGTAAACAATTAAGACTTCAGTAATGGACAAGATCATTCTGCAACACGCCAGACGATAACCTGTGATGGAATAAAGAATCTTTTATGATTGCTTTAAACTAATAACGAGCTTCACGGAGCACTTAAAAATTAAGGACTAGCACTATGTAAGCCCGCATGCTCTGGCACAGGAGTCAACAATGGCTTGCCCAACACTGCCCGTCGTGCATTCTCCATAGCACATGTCTCCATCTTTTTCAGCGTCTCAACTGTATGTGTACCCAAATGTGGTACGAGAAGAGCTCGCTCGTTCTTAAGCAGTCGTTCGTTGATTTCAGGCTCATGCTCGTAAACGTCTAGACCAGCTGAAGCGACCTTGCCCGAATCCAAGGCATCAGCAAGTGCATTTTCGTCAATGATGGCACCCCTAGCCGTGTTTATGATAACAACGCCGTCCTTCATCTTTCCAAACTCTTCGGCGCCGATCAGATGTTTCGTTTTCGCATTGAGCGGGACGTTTACGCTGATGATGTCGCTTTCGGAGATCAGCTTGTCGAATGAGACATATTGAGCACCGGCGGCTTGGTCAAGGGACAGCTCCGAGCGATTGTGGTATTGCGTGATGATACCGAAAGGCTCGCATCGCGCTTTGAGCGCGCGACCAATTCGGCCCATACCCAAGATACCAAGGACCTTGCCTTCAGGGTCATGACCAAAGTCAATGTCCTTTTTAAAATCACCGCGACGCAAAGAGTTGAGGGATGGGTTCAATCGCCTTAAGGACCCCAGAAGCAGCCAGAGGGCTAGGTCAGCCGTGGCATTTGTAACCGGGTCTGGTGCATACGTAAGAGTAATACCACGCTCAGCACAGGCACTGGGGTCGATCTGATCATAGCCTGTGGTGATGTAAGTGAATACAGTGCTGACCATATTGTGATGTGAGACTTGCCTGCGCCATTGTGACAAATGTACTTGCAGCTGGAAGGAAGATGTTGAATGAAGTCGGCATCAAAATTACCAGCAACCTAGAACATGTTAACATCATCAACGACTTCTTGCAAACCACCAAAGAAACTTACTGCTCCACTTGCTGAAGTCCTGTATATTACTTGTATGTCTTTATACTTATCCTGTACATCCTTGAAAAATTGCTGCCGGCCACGGCTTGTTACCACCTCGACTCTCGCAACTTTCTGTAAATCCTCGTATACAGCCTTAGCGTGTCGAACCGGATTGAAGAAAAGAATGAAGGGCTTAGCGACTTGCATGGTGTTGTGTGTAGAATGTCAATTTTGAGTAAGAATTATACTGCTGTTTACTTTGCGTTTTATTCATTTAATATAGGTCGTCCACTAACTTATTATAACATTAGAGTGAAGTAATAGCCATAGTCTCTATTGTTAAGGCATTTAAATTAACCGATATAATAATCTACCGTGGGAAAACTATTACCCGCTTTCATTATAGTAAGAACCTTTTAAGTAAATTATATAAAATTATTATAACCTAATAGATAGTTATTATTAAACTATAGTTACTTTATATAGGGCAGTCTATAGCCTATTTTAATAAAACGAACTGCATTTTAATGAAGTTATCGACTATTGACGCGATATTCACGTTATTCATAGCGCAGAACCCAACGAAGTCATATACAGAGCACCACCCCTATAGTCAGGCGACTTGTAATTTATCAAGACTAGTTCTGGCAAGCAGTCGGTGGGAAAAGTAGAGACTGTGACTGGGAATGAAGATAAGCTGTGCATGAAGGGGGTTATTTCAGAATCAGACATGATCTTGAGGCCATGATGGAAATGCTTTTTTCAGATCGCTAAATCAACATACACTAAACGATATGGTTTTCCAAAGTCTCCCAATCTACTTGTTCCACGCCTGTAAGCGAAAGTGAGGGATTGTGGTATATCCAGTAAAGATCATCTTCGCCTTCAAGCACAATATCACCCAGGTCTTCCGTCCCGGCCATTACAGCGTCCTGAATCTCAAAGGCATTCTTATCTGACATGGTCTGGGCGCTCAGTCTCTGGCCTTGTGCTTTACCCGGTGCTATGGGCACACTCCTAGATGCACGTTCGGTACCCGAGTAGAATGAAAAGGGCTGCATAAGCATTTCGGGTTGTCTGACGTTCATGTCAGGCGTTTCTGTCTGAAGAGTTAGACTGGCACACATCTGATCGATCTCGGCCAGACGCTTGGTAGCGGCTCGATTTCCTAGGTTAGCGAGATACATCAGGATGCTTCGGACGCTTTCGATGCCTTCGTAGGCCTGGGCTTTATCAGAGTTGACGATGACCGCAAGCACAAAAATAAACCCGGTAGAGAAGAGACAGTCAAGATCGAGGAAAGCGTGTTTGGCTGAGTTGTCGTACACATTAGTTTCGAGCAGGGTTGAGTGAGTAAAGATGTGTACCTATGATGTCTTGTTTGCGCAGACCGTGGAGAATCACCAAGCTTTTGCGAGCTGCTTCAACGCAAGTGTCTGCAAGTCTACGAAGCGTGTGACTCATGGACGTATAGAAGTCGCTACCTCCACTGAAACTACTACGAGTGATGTGTAGCAGTATCGGTCGCACTGCGTAGATGATATTCTGCTATCGTTAATTTGAGACTCGAAAAAACCTGGTAGTATCTTTACCTGGTTGACTGTCAGATGAAGAGATGCAATTGTCCTTGCTGATGATAGCTGAGAGCTAGACAGGGGCCCATTGCTAAGTAAAAGCTCGGTAGGATGCGACCCGCCTGAGATTTCGGCGGGCATCTCATTCTCAATCTTGCCTAGCGAGTGCAGGATGTCTTGAACTTCCTTGATGAAAACATCCTCTGTGTCATTATTTTGGGAATAAATGGCTTGGTAATGTTAGTGCGGTGCTACCAGAGATGTATACGTAGACGAACTGGTGGTGATACGGCCAGTAATCTGAGCCAACTTTACATTGACTGCAATGGCAGCGGCGGATGGGTATCCGATCTGGTCTGTGGGCTGAGCTGTAGTGATTGATGTGTCCGAAACAGCCATCGGGAAGCCTACGGCGGCAGCAAGTCTCCTGCTATACATTAGACCATGTTGAATACACGATCAAGGGTGATATACCGTTCCTGCATGTAGATGGACCACCAAAGTCGGTTACGATGCACTGCTTCTGAGCGTTTATGACTCCGAAATGGTCCGGATTTGTGTAAAGAAAGGCCCAACGACAATCGGAGGGCCGTACTAGCCTAATGGTGTGACGTTTAGTAACCGAGCTGCGGGTTTAGAGAAGCTACCTACATAGAGGTAAGCGTCCTCCTTTCGATCTGCAATCTGTAGATAGAGAGCGGACAACCCCATAAGCTCGATACTGAGGACCCCATGCTATCGCAGGCCACTTAAATCCGGCATACGTTTGAGAGCCTCTTGGAAGAACTCATCGCCTGGGGGCTTGGATTCATCGTCCCACTTTGCCTGGAGAAGTCTCCCGATGGCAAAGATCAAAAGACATTCTGGATACCATATGTCGAGTAATTCAGCATCGACGGCATCGTCGCCAAACAAGGAAGACATATTATCTGAGAACGCTCTAACATCAAATAGATGCTGGGATATACCCACATTCAGAACAACAATGTTCAGCATGCTATATGCATCTTCTTCTGTTGGCCAGTGTTTGATCTTATCAATGCCCAGTCGACTCTGGCAAATAGACCTTGGTGTAGCGTCATTGGCCGGAGCGGAAGCCGGCCCTGGG
This sequence comes from Fusarium sambucinum, assembly GCF_050947815.1. NCBI lineage: Eukaryota > Fungi > Ascomycota > Sordariomycetes > Hypocreales > Nectriaceae > Fusarium > Fusarium sambucinum. The sequence goes on along the minus strand of NC_139294.1, from coordinate 12,133,402 downwards.
TTTGGGCGAGAACGCCCACTTAAAAGATTCCTGAGCTCGGAGCTGAACGTGTCGCTCGAAGAGAGAGACGTTGCCGGCGCAAGAACTGGGCAAGGCGAGGACAAATATTAGCATGCTATGAGTACATTGTAAGAAGTTGGTAGATGATGTCTCACCTCTGGGTATCGTGTGTGCTTTTGGACTTGACTCAACTGCAGTCACAGGGCTGATGTGAAGATGAGGAGAACAAGGTACTGAATACCGTTGCTGCCGTGGTTGTTGCTGTGCAGTACCGCCCTCCACTAGACCTCCGGATAGTGGTGTCAATCTGGACTCCACAGGAGATGGAGGGCTGGGCTCAGAAACAGGCGGCTCAAGGTTTACTTGGGGAAGACCTTGGTTGAAGTCAGGAGCCAGCGACGTTGAATTCTCATATTCGGCTACTTTGTCCTCCAGGTTACGAATGTGACTGGTTACAGTTGATCAGCGAGATGGTGTTGAGGTAGAATGTAACCTACGTGACTGAATAGAGTCTCCGCTTAGACGGGCGAGTAAAAACACAATCTAGACCGCGTTTGACGCAGTAAACGCAGGGTCGCGAGCCGGAGCATTTCACCTTTTTGTCCCGGCACATGAGACATGCAGTCGACGTGCGTGGGCCAACGCCGACACCGAGTCCATACCCACGTCTAGGACGACTTGGCGCCGGCCCCGGACTCGTCTGCGCGGCACGGCCTTCGGACACGGTTTCATCCATGGGTTATCACTTCCGAAGTATGGGCGGATATAGATCAAGAGGATGGTCACCATCAAGCGGTAGACGCGGTGCTTTTGCTGGAATGGACCCCGCTGCGAGTGTGGACGCGTGACACCAGATCCGGATAATCGGATGTCGTTGCCGAAACAAGCTCGGATCAGTCAGGTGTGCCACCCACTTAGCAGTATAGAGTCTTGCTAATGTATCTAGGAATTTGGGAATATGAAGTGCTCATTGCGTAGGTTATTCGTTAAATTACGGCATCTTTAACTATCAGCTTGCATTTTCGGACTGTCCATCATGTCACTTCCTACCTACCTTCGCCGGGCCCTACTCTATGGTGAGAGACTATCATGACAACATCACCTGTATGACGCCACAAGATAATGCTAACCTTAATGTAGTACCTGGGTCATCTAGGAAAATGCTGAGCAAGTCGAGCACCTTCGCCGTTGATTCAGTGATATATGACCTTGAAGATTCCGTGACCCCAGAGTTGAAAGAGCTTGCTAGGAGCCTGGTGGCAGAGTACATAGCTACAAACACCGCGCAAAGGTCTGGCCAAGGCCCTGAGGAGGTAGCTGTGCGTATCAATGCAGTAGATACTGGTCTAGCGTTGCAAGATGTTACCCGTATGGTATGAGATTAAAGTAGGCACCCGATACTTCCGCCTGATCACTGACCGTTAATTGACCAGATGGTTGAGGGGGGAGACAACCTAGACACAATTGTCGTACCAAAGGTTCAGTCGGCAGCAGACCTACGTTTTGTTACAGACATCATTCGACACGTCGCCCCGCAGAGGAGTCTATTTCGACCTGCAATGTTAGAATCTTCTCAACAGCCAGAAGATGCGCCGCCATCACGGCCGATACATGTAATCGGCTTGATAGAGTCCGCCATGGGACTTGCCAACGTACTGGATATTTGTCGAGCTGGTCGAACACTGGGACTGGTAGGATTAGGATTTGCTGCCGAAGACTACATGGCCAGTGTCGGGCTTTCAAAGCTACCAGATCGGCGGGAAGTGCTTCTAGCACGGTCTACCATCGTAAATGCATGTCGGGCATACGGTATCCCGTCCATAATCGACATGGTATCTGCCAATGTGAGCCAAACCACTGACGCCAGGGCTCTGGAAGAGGAATGTAGGGAGGGTCGAAGCCTTGGCTTCACCGGCAAACAAGCTATCCATCCTTCCCAAGCCGAGACCATACAGCGTGCTTTTGCACCTTCTAGCGAGGAAGTACAATGGGCAGCAAAGGTCTATTTGGGGGATATCGACTCACAGAAAAGGGGCAAGGGTGCTTGGAAGCTGGATGGTCAGATGATTGATGCGCCTGTAGTCAAGAAAGCTCTATCACTACTTGGTAGAGCTAGGGCATGCGGTGTGGATGTGGATAACCATATCTCAAAAGTGAAGCTTGATGCCTGGGAGGGGAGATTGAAGAGCTTATTGTGATGGTTGTTGAACAAGATGATGATTATTCCTACGTTGAAATCTGTGCCACAGCAACCTTTCGGGTAATCTTAATAACTGCTAGAAGTAGAGCGGGTGGATTATAAATTGCTCTAGGCTGAAATGCTTTCCAGGAAGACATGTTGTTGGTTTGAAGCTTTCGAAACAGCGTGTATCATGTTTTCATAGATACTGAATCACTTTAACAGACCAGATTACTCACATTTCCTACAAGGATTGGAAATAAATGAATAGAGCGAAGCAAACTTATTATTTGTGTTTCAATAACTTGTAGATTTATAGAGATCATTTGGTCGTCAAGTTCTGCACAAGTTCAGGCACCGCCTCAAATAGGTCTCCGACTAGTCCTACGTCAGCAACCTGGAAGATAGGCGCATCTGCATCTTTGTTGATGGCTGCGATGACCTTGCTGTCCTTCATTCCAGCAAGATGCTGAATGGCCCCGGAGATCCCGATAGCCACGTATAGCTCCGGAGCGACTACGTTCCCGGTCTGGCCGACTTGCAAGCTATTGTCTGCAAATCCACTGTCAACCGCAGCACGAGATGCACCAATTGAAGCCCCGAGGAAATCTGCAAGAGGAGCAATAACTCGGTCAAAGTCAGCTTTGGACTTGAGTCCTCTTCCACCTGAAACCACCCTCGGGGCAGTCCCCAACTCAGGCCGATCGCTCTTAATCAGATCCTCCTGTAGCCACTCAGTGCTTCGCGGTGCTTTCGAGCATACTACTTTGTCGTCTACCGTGATGGATATAGATTCATCTGCCAGTTCTGTAGCGGGAAAGGCTGAGGCGCGAACGGTAACGTATTTGACATCATCGTTGGACTTGACTGTCATGACTGCGTTCCCAGCGTAAATCGGCCGCACAAAGACTATCCACATCAGCCATCAAGTTCAATCTTAAACAAAGATTATTACACACATACCATCCTCAGATTCGATTGCAATTACGTCTGATATAGGCTGATGGCCATTGAGGGCTGCTGCACGTATCACGACATCTCTGCTGAAGACCGAGTTCGCCGCCACAACGTGAGTGTATTTACCTTGTCTGACGTAGCTAGCAAGCAAGGAGGCGCAGTTTTCAGCGGTGCGCTAGGCCGAATTTCTGGTCAGTAAATGGCTTAAAATGAACAACTGTTACTGACCTTATCCATATCGCCTTTTTGTGCTTCAGTAAGGGTGACGAGGCTGGTCAAGCCTTTCATGGTCGCAGCCTCAGCATCTAAGGCTGCGGTCGAATTGGCCCCTACCAGAAGCGCAGTGACGGGGCCCTTGAGGCCAGGAGCAGCAGTAACTGTGCGTGCCGCGTCTGAGGATAGTACCCCATTGCGAACTTCTAGAACGGCCAGTGTTGAAGCAGACCGGCTGATATATCGCTGGGGTGGCGTAGATAAACGCGCCGCAATCGTTCGTGTCAAAGCGTACATTATATATAGTGGCTACGTTCACCAAAGATAGTGACTAGACTGTTTAAATGACACGCAAGCAAGAGGGAATCCCATTAAAGTGTAATTGCAGCTCAGAAAGGATGTGTTATAAAAGTTCAAAATGAAGTTACAACTCGAATGTTGAACGACCTTGTGTTAAACGGCTCGAATTAATTACCCGATGGCAATTCTATCCAACAGAAGAATTAGTGGTAATACCGTCGAGGCTTGTTGGCGTGCCAGCATGCAATCATAATTGGCCGATCTGCCGAGTTGCCCCGGGTCGATGCCGGATCCTGGCCCGAGGCGATTTTCCCTAAAAGGCAAAAGCCGACATTGACCGATTGTTCCAAGTTCCGGAAGAAGCACGGAACTAGTAACGCTGTGCAGAGTCGGCATTTCATCGTTCAGATGCAGTAGAGCCAGTAAGAAGTACGTTGATAAATGTGGTATACTTCTGTGTGCCCTCTTTCTTCAGACTTCAGAAGCGACGATTTATAGATAGACTAATGGACATGTCCTTACGACGTGAACCACATTAGTAAAATGACTCAGCCGCTTCGGATCTTGGTTCCCCTCAAAAGAGTTATTGACTACGCGGTATGTCGAGATTTAGCTGTCCTTTCAAATTTATCTAGAGCCCATAATTGACTGACAACCTTAGGTCAAAGTCCGCGTCCGAACGGATTTGAAAGGCGTGGAAAAGAGTGGTGTCAAACACTCGCTCAATCCGTTTGACGAGCTATCGGTGGAAGAGGCAGTTAGGTTACGCGAACGCAAGCACCCCGTCGAGGAAATTGTTGCCGTGTCTGCAGGGCCAATCAAATGCCAAGACGTGCTCCGGACCGCAATGGCCATGGGCGCCGATAGAGCAATCCATATCAACGTACCTGAGGAGCAAGCAGAGTCCATGGAGCCGTTGGTAGTTGCAAGATTACTTCAAGCAGTGGCACAAAAGGAAAAGTCAAACTTGGTTCTCATGGGCAAGCAGGCCATCGATAATGACTTTGGTCAAACAGGGCAACTGCTTGCCGGATTACTAAACTGGCCCCAGGCAACACAAGCAAGCAAGATTGAGATCGAAGGAGAAAGTGCCACGGTCACGAGGGAAATAGACGGAGGAACACAGACAGTCAAGGGTCAGCTACCGATGTTAGTGACTACTGACCTACGGCTGAACGAGCCCCGCTATGCAACACTTCCGAGTATCATGAAAGCGAAGAAAAAGAAGATCGAACAAAGAACCCTCCAAGACTACGGTGTAGAGGATCGCAAAATGCTACAGGTCCTCCGAATCGATGGTAAGTACGGAGGCTTTTCATGACTGATAATGGTTTGGTTAACATGCTACAGAGCCCTCCAAACGAAAGGTAGGGAGTATCGTGGGTGATGTACCTGGACTTGTGGGACAATTGCGTGAACTGGGTGCTATCTAAGAGTAATTGAGCAGTAGGACTTGAGCTACTCGAGCAATAGCTTCTACCACGTTTAAGATTAGCAGCAGTACATTGAGTTTACAAGGACATTTTATATATTACTTAAGGTTCTTCAGATATAACAGGTTTGGCTATACAGAACACTATCGTTCGTCATCTTTTTCATCTTTGGGCTCTTACTACGCGTGAAATCACTGAGACATGCCGTATATCATAATCTACAGTAAGTCTGGGAATATATAACTTTTGTTACTACTATTTAATTCCGCCTGCACGAGTACATGAGAGCCACAACGTCACACACGTAATCAAAAGCAGCGTTATGAGGTACATAGTCCCATAACTATAAATAAACTACCTTGGTTTATTATCTACTCCTGAACATGAAACGCATCATGAAGTAGTTCCTTCTCCTCGGCATAGTGAATATCCTTGAGGCCAGCAGCCGGACTGGCGCTAGGTCCTCGGCCTGCAAAGAGCACTCGCCGTTGCGAATGATGGGTTGTCTCACGTAGAACTGCTTCCAACCGATCCCGGACGTAATGCCACGCTCCTCCATTGTAGTGCTCTTCTTGTGCCCATACAATTGTCTTGGCATTCTTATACTGATCGAGATTAGATTTGACCTCGGCCCAGGGGAAGGGATGGAGCTCTTCTATTCTCGTAATGGCCACGTCCCTGATCTCTTCTATTTCTCTTTGTTTCTGGAGCGCAGAGTACACTTGGCCTGAGCATAGAACAACACGTTGAATGGCTTCCGGATCCTCGATGGATTGGCCATGTTCAGGATCTGTAATCACCGGCTGGAAGGCTGACGAGCCAGTGAAGTCGGCCGTATCAGAACGAGTTAAGGGGTGACGAAGTAGAGACTTGGAGAAGAATATAACCAAAGCTACACGAAAGTTAGTAAATTGCGAACCCCGAGAGTTTGAGAATACAAAGAGTCTTAATGACTTTGTATATGAAAAGGCAGGTCACATGTTGTGATGGGGATATACGTACGCTTCCTGTACTGTCTTTTCATTTGCCGGCGAAGAATGTGGAAGTAGTTTGCAGGTGTAGTCATATATACCACCCCGATGTTGACGTCTTGATGGGCGCGCTCAGGTTCTGTCGGATATCGCCTTCCCTCTTCTGAACAAAGCATCAAGAATCGCTCGATACGGGCAGAGGAGTGCTCGGCACCCTGTCCATCATATCCATGGGGTAACGAAAGGACAAGTCCAGACCGATCAAGCCATTTCGTCTCACCAGCTGCGATGAAGTTGTCAATAATGACCTGGGCATTGTTTGCAAAGTCTCCGAACTGAGCCTCCCACATGACAAGTGAGTTTGGGTCGGCCAAACTCACGCCGTACTCGAAGCCTAAGGCACCAAACTCGCTTAGTGGTGAGTTCTCTACTTCGAACAAGGCTTGTTCTGTCGAAAGGTTGTTCAGTGGGGTCCAAGACTCGCCGGTTTCCTGGTGGTGCAGCACAGCATGCCGCTGCGAGAATGTGCCTCTTTGGACATCTTGGCCAGTCAGACGCACAGGATGATTCTCTAGACACAAGCTTCCGAGAGCCAACGCCTCAGCTGTGGACCAATCCACGCTCCCGTTGTTCAGAGCCTTTTTACGGCCAGCTAGGATGCGCTCCAGATTGCTGTGTAGTGTAAAACCGCTTGGAACGCTCAGCGCCTTGGTCGCTACTTGTTGTAACATTGACTCGTCAATGGATGTAGCGACAGGCAATAGGGTGTCATCCCTCAGGCTTTCAGGCGACTTGAGATTTTGCCATGCGGCCGTGAATGTTTCCCGAGATGAGATGAAGTCTTTGCTGTTATCATACATCTCATTTAGACGATCCCATACATGTTTGCGGGAGGATTCGATCTCCTCCGCAGTGAATGAGCCCTCAGACACTAACTTTTGAGCATACTTCTCCAATGAGGGCGTTTGTGCAGCAACCCTTTGGTACATCAGAGGTTGCGTAAAGCTCGGTTGGTCAAATTCATTATGACCAAACTTTCTGTAGCAAATAATATCCACTACACAGTCGCTTTGGAACGTTGCTCGCCAGTCTGCCGCCAGCTTACAAAGGAAAACAACAGACTCCACGTCATCGGCATTGACATGGAAGATGGGGGCGTCGACAACTTTGACAATGTCCGAAGCGTAGGGAGTTGACCTGGAGTAGTGCATATCTGTAGTAAATCCGACCTGGTTGTTGACGACAAGTCGAATAGTGCCACCTACGTCGTAAGCAGGTAGGCGAGATAAGCCAAGTGTCTCGTAGACTACACCCTGGCCTGCGATGGCAGCATCTCCGTGCAGAGTAACACACATGTTTCGTGTCTTTCCTGGGTCATTATGTAGCCGCTGGTTAGCAAATGCCTTTCCAGTAGCGACAGGGTCAACAGCCTCGAGATGCGATGGATTTGCAAGTACTGATATATCGACATTGCGCCCTTGGGGAGACACTCTCTGGCCATCGTGACCATGGTGGTATTTCACATCACCGGCCATATGTCGAATCATGTCTGTCCGAACTCTGCCGGAGAATTCGGCAAATAGAGCCTCTGGTGCCTTCCCATAGACTGTTCCTAGCATCGTCAAACGCCCGCGATGGCAACTGCCAATGGTAATGTTCTCCACACCATGGACGTCGGCGCTGTGGTCGATTAAGGACATGACACCGGGCACGAGTCCTTCCGAACCATCGAGACCAAAACGCTTCTCGTTAGGAAACTTAGCTGCGAGAAAGCGTTCAAAAGACGTTCCCCAAACGAGGCCGTCAAGAGTTCTTCGTTTTTCCTCCCGCGAGAAGTTGAACGGAGTGGGTGTTTCGAGACGATCCCGTAACCAATCACACTTGACGCGATCTGGAATATGTAGATATTCGACGCCATAACTTCCACAGTATCTGCTCTCGCATGCGGCTATGATGTCTCGCAGCGTCATTGACTTCCTGCTCTCGGTGGCATATCGAGGAAGGATGCCAGGACCGAGGTTGAAGTGGCGGTCCATGTCCTTTTCGGTAAAGCCGTAGTATGCCGGGTCAAGCTCGACTGCGCGCGGAAGATCAGATTGGCTAGGACGGACGTCAAGAGCATTCAAGCGTGCGCCCAAGGGATCAGTCTTGGCATGGTAGTGCCCGCGTGACTGGTAGGCACGTACCAAATGCTGGACTTTAAGATGTAAGACCACCTCGGCTGCCTGTCCAGGATCAATTCCTGGAGTGGCTGGGGTTTCACGGGAAGATAGCAGTCCCGGGGGTGGTTGGAAAGCTTCAGATGCAGGCCGCGATCGATCTTCCATATTCCGGAAATATGTCCTCCAAGAAACATGGACAGATTCGGGGTTTTCCTTCCATGATTTGAACATTTCGTCGATGTAGTTGGCTGCACCCCCTTGCAGAAATGATTCTGCGATGATCTAGGCAAACTTATGTTAGACGTGTGCACAAGTTTAGTCTGCTTCATTGTCTTTCACAACTTACCGGTGGTCTATCCTCTTCCAGGTCTAATGGTAGAGCCTTGGAGGAATTGTCTTCATAGAAGTAACCATGGCGAACATAGCTCTCATTTCTATTAAATGCCTCTGCGGCGGAAGCGAATGCCCTTTGACTACATGCTCGTATTCTTCTTTGCACGGAGGAATATCCTATACGTCCGACATTGGAACGGCAGCGCTTGACAGCACCTATGTGGCGACACTGGGACTTCAACGCCTCCCGCGCCACAATGATACTCTGAGCATGGAGCATTGTCGTTACTGGTGTGCACGATCTTCAAGTTCTGTAGATACTAGGAGTTCTTACATGCGCAAAGCAATACCCGGAGAACATAGAATGGGAGCATCCGAGATATCATCAAGTTCAGCTAGTAAGAAGCTAGGCGAATGTTGTAGCCAGATCCAAAGACGTTATGACTGCAACAAGGTATCGGCAAAGCATATCCTTCCCCGAACTTCACGTTATAAACTAAAAGACTGCACGCAATTGCAGGGCACCTTGTCCCGGAGGCGGCACCTCTCGGCATGATTAATGCTGCTAGCGCGTGTTGGTGATCCCCGGGAATTGAGGCCGAACCCTCTATCTCACATCACGGATCTGCCATCCTCGGAACGAGTGGGGCAGGAGTGTCAGGGGAGTTCATAGCTCCCGAGTAGACACGACGCTAACACCCTTACATCCGAAGTCCGGGCTCGGAAGTTGTGTGGATCTCGGCCCGAAACTAATAAAAAAGTCAACAGTATTTGTATACAAGGTTCAGACCTACACGACTTGGCATTTCAATAAGTTAACGTATTAGCTACTAGATATTCACCGAGAATTCGCCGACTATTTGAGTATATTAGTTTTATCATGCTACTATTATCTAATATCAGCTTTTACGCCGATTTTGTCCGTATTGATGACTCAGATCCCTGCACACTTTAACATTTAACTACTGTTACCCTACATCTACTGTTAAGCGTGCGGCTCCTTTCGGAGTGTCAGCTGATACAAAGGAAATTAATTTTATCATTTCATAGTTGCAAAAACAATACTGCCTGTATTTCTATTCTAGCCCCTCCTATTTACTCAAGCAACATCCTAGCAGGGTCTTCTATATACCTCTTGACAATGTTGAGGAAAGAAACGGCTTCTCTACCATCAATTAATCTGTGATCGTAAGTCACAGTGATGTACATCATCTATCAGGCTTATCAGCAGCTTGCCTACAACATAACAAGGAAGTAGAACAGAACTAACTGGTCGTATCTCCGCCTTGCCGTTTACTGCGACAACTCGGTCTTTAATTGTGTTCATGTTGAAAACTGCAGCTTGCGGGTAGTTGATAACTGGTGTTCCGAACAAGGAGTTGAAGATACCAGGGTTACTAATGGAGAAGTTACCACCAGTAAGATCATCCATGGTCAATTTGGAATCTCGGGCCTGGAATTTAAGTTCCGGATGTCAGCTGAACGAGGCGCTTTGGTGTAGAGGGGTGGTCATGATACCTTCTGTGACACTGTGGCAATCTCCTTTTCCAACTCGACTATACTAAGCGAGTCACAGTTCCTTACCACGGGCGTAACTAATCCTTTGGGGGATGAGACGGCAATACTAATATCGACGTAGTCTCTGTAAGTGATAACCTCGCGGTCCGTATCAATGCTGGCGTTGATCTCGGGGACCTTCTTGGCAGCAAGAGCTGTGGCCTTTGCAAAAGCTCCCATATAGCCTAACCTGACGCCATAATGCTTAGCTACGTCCTCTTTGTACTTTGCCCGCCATTGCATGAGGGCTGTCATATCAATCTTTTGAACCGTGGTTAACGAGGCGCATGTGTTTTGGGACTGCTTGAGACGTGTTGAAATGGTCTTGCGCATACGTGACATTTTCTCCTGTCATGTTGGTCAGCATTTACGAAACAGTTGAGATGACACCATAGTCGTCAGATGTCGAACACATACCACGTGCTCGCTTCGTGATGATGAGCCATGTTTTGGGTTGGCAGTATGTTCAGAATCAGGCTGTGTATCAGGCACCAAGGTAACTAGCGACCCTATGCTTGTCGGGTGTTCGACTGCCTTCTCGCTATACGTACCACCTTTGCTGTCCGTAGGAAGCCTCTGCGTGTGATCAGTAACACCCTCCTTGACTTCCTTGGAGGATTCTTTTTGAGGCTCGCACGATGCAGTATCAATTGAGCCGGTTTCTATGCGAGCAATGGCTTGGCCAACTGTGACAACATCTCCCTCCTGAGCAAACAGCTCGGCAACAACTCCTCCCTCGGCCGCGTTAACTGCGACATCGATCTTATCCGTCTCTATACTGGCCAGCTCTTCGTCTGCTCCGATTTGGTCGCCGACCTGCTTATGAATGGTAGCGAGTGTGCCCTCACTAATGGACTCAGCCATTAGGGGGACCTTAACGACAAGATCTGCATGCCTAGCCGAAGTGCCACTGAAATAACACCAAGACAGCCGACCCGGAGATGGGATGTTTCGATGAGTAGGTCTCCATTGTGTTGATGTTGGAGACAAGAGTCGAGAGCTCTGAGCCGTGAATCTTAGCGGCCTAATTCTTAGTAATGCCCTCGCAGTCATCTTTTTTCCGTATTTTGAAGTTCAATCAATAATAACAAAACCAGCGTGGCTAATCCTTTCGTCAAAGCAGCCGAGAGATATTTGGACTGGAGCTCACACACACGAATATAAGGTGGCATTACCTCTTGGTGTATTCTAATACAATGTATCTTACACAACGAGCTACTTCGGATATGTCACTTCATAGTTCAGATCAGGATCCGAGGGGATATGACCTTCGGGTATTGCTTCCGGGAGGCCTCGGGCTCGGACTCGGGCTCGCTTGACGCACTTTGCCTCACAGCGTTAAATAGCGTTCAAGCTACTATTCAAGGCTTCATTGATCTAATAGAATATTCTTTGACTTGTTCCTTTCGTCAATGGAATCATGCATGATTTTTGATGGTGCCTGCGGCGGCTTATGTTCTGAACTTGGGCATATAGAAAAATGATGTTTTGTACTCAGCGCATCGCCTCTGACGATAACTGGGACTAGACAAAGCTATGTGTAGGGTACATGGCGGTAATTTACAGGATGTATCGGAAGGCTTTATCCTGGCGATCGGTCAAGTCCGAATCAATGGCCACGCCACTCTGGATCCCACCCGCGTGCCCCTGAGTCTCCACCATATAGTCCACCATTCCTTCTGCCGCGTTTCTGTCTCGCAATTTGTTTTCCTTGTTAAGCATGAACGCGTAAACAATCAGTGTGATCATCAGGAATACTAGGGAAGCGATGCTAAGGATACAACCCTCAAGATACCGTGGCGCCGAAGACTCGGTCCAAGCTTGAGGTGAGATGATACACCCGACGCAATAAGCCACGAAAAAGATTGTCGTGGTGGATGACTTTTTCGTGTTTCCTTTCACATTACTGGCCATGAGAGCTGAGCAGCTGCTGAGCAAGCAAGTAACGGCAGTGGCCATCCAAGTTGACGCAACAATACCCCAAGGTTTCGATGCAGGCAGTGTTGCAAGCAAAATCGAACCTAGAAGGGGTATACAGCACAGAAAAAGAGCTGTACACGTTCGACTGTACTTGCCCTTAATAAGCCGAGGTGCAAAAGCTCCAAACCATGTGGTGAAGATGTTGATGATGCCGCCGGGCAGTCCTACAAGCATTGTGGTGTATTTATCGTATCCGAAACCGTTGATGACAATAGAAGAGAACTACAAAGATGTTAGCAGGAGCCATAATATGACGTGAAGAAGGAGTCCCGTACCTTGATGATAGCTGTCGTGAGGGTGATGCCAAGCGCCATAGCCACGTAGAGCCAGGTGATGGGTGATTTGTAAGTCTCGTTGAATTGCATTCTGTTGAAGTCTGCCCGATCACGGGTACTGCGATCGATTGCCAGCCTCCTGGTAGCAATCTCCCTCTGGCGCGGTGTGAGGAACCATGCTGTGGATGTATCACCAGGAAGCAGAAAGTAAAACAGTAATCCCGAGGTGATGGTAAGCCCGCCGATGATAAAGAACAATGCCCGCCAGGGTGCCACAGCAATTTTGGCACGACCGAGGCCAAACATGATAAGAGCGTTTGTGATCTGTGCGAAGCCATTCATAGACACCCATGTGGCGACACGTACAGGGTGTTCACGACGCTTGTACCATACCGAGGTCAGCATAACAAAGGCAGGAGAGACCGCACCTTCAGTCAAGCCGAGGAAGAATCGAGCAGCCATCAGGCCGCCGAAACTATGGGGGAGGCCCACACAGACGCACGTCGCACCCCAGACAATAATGGTGCCACCTACGAACGTCCTCAAAGGCAATCGACCGAGAAGATAAGCGGCAGGCCAGTTGGAGAGCAGCTGCCCGAGGTAGAATACAGAGACACACCAGCTATACTGCTCGCCGTGCAAGTTGAGATCGGATCGCAGACCAAATATAGCGGCATAGGTGATCGATTGCTTATCCAAGTCTGTTCTCGTTAGTCTCTTGTTTCTGGTCTCTGGGATGAATGGTGAGGGTGCAGGTATTCTAGCATCAATTGTACCTACACATGCAGAAATACACCAAGGCCATCAGAGGAAGCACGTGGAGGTCAAGCTTTCGCACAACCTGCCTCTCCTCCTCTGTGTCAATGGCCTCGAAGGCCACATGGGTGGCATCTCTGTGCTCGATTTCAGTCGAAGAAGTAGTAAACTCCTTGTTCTGGTCGGGGTTCTTGGCATCCATGTTGCGTTGAAGTCTTTCAAGACGGTCGTGATAGTGGAGCTTGAAAGAGAAAATGCTGAATGATGTGAGGGAGAAACGGCGGGCTCTTGGTAGGCTTATATATTAAGAATAAACGACTCAATACCACATTAGCGGGTTTCTCGTCCTATTAACGTCGCCGTATTGTTCAACGGCTCTTCTGGGGTATCCGTTCCAAGGCCATCAGACCCCAAGTCAGATCCCACAATGCGGGGAATCTCTCAATCTGGGGATGTTATGGGTTACGGTCTGGTTTGGTGGCCAGTGAGAGTGGAGTGTCTCCATTTCGTCTACGATAGTGTCCATCTCGTGAACTAGCGAGAGGCACTTCCCCGCGTAGCCAAGGCCTAGTTTTTGGTCTAGGCCCCGGACTGTCTTTGCCTCCGGGAACGGGATGATCAGTCATCGATTCCATAACACATGAGGCTAGGGTACCGAGGAGAAAGCCGAATGATATCGGACAGTGTTCCCGAACCTCATCACCAAAGGGGTTTGTTTAACACATCTCGGTTCATGAATTTTGAAGAGCCGAACTCATACAGTGCCAACACGGGGATAAATGTCAATCAGATTAAAGCAGCGGTGTCTGGTAATCCCATATTATATTATTCAACAGCCCAGCAGATTTCCTTTTCGTTGACCTTTTCCAACCTGTAGAGATTACCAAACCATTATATAATAAATCGGGATTGTATGTGTGTGTGTCAATTCCCAATCTGAGAATGAGTTCCAATTCTGTCGATATCAAACCCCCCCTTAAAGCAGCTCCTGTTCTAGGGAAGGCAGAGCTGAGGAGTGGGCCTCGAATCTCTAATGACTTCCTACATACGCCGCTCATGAGATGACTTACCTTTCATCAATGGAGACATTTCCGGTATGACAGCCACCGCTATCATCTAACCCATCGACATGGTGAAGTTAAGCATTCGGCCTCAAAAACTCTGTAAATGACATTTATTCCCAGCAAGAAGGAAAGTACGCTTTCAGCTTGTTGGTACTAGCCAAAGGGGTGGACCCAAACCATCACCCCTATCATTAGCCCGGAAGATCTTTGCTCAAGGCAGATTTGTCGATGTCTACACTGGTCATTCCGCCGGCCTTTTCCGACAGGGCATCTATACAACAGCGAGGTTGGGGCTGTTCGATAGTTTCATGAAGTGTCTACAGAAACATCACCAAGACCAAAACACACCTATCAGCTTTGCAGAGCGATGTGGTGCCGGGCTCTTCGCAGGTGGTCTTGGGGCTTTTCTTGAAAACCCAGCGGACCTTGCTCTGATTCGAATGCAGGCCGAAGGCCTTCTGCCAGCTGCCAATAGAAGTAACTACAAATCAGTCATCGACGCATTAGTCTCCATCACTAGAGCCGAGGGCGTTAGGGCGCTTTGGGCGGCGCAACGCCAACTATTTGAATTATGTTGAAAATTTGATCTGCGCGGACAGATTAACCTTTGTTGAAATCTTAAGAGGAAATTGAGAAGGCCTGGGCGAAAGCTTAAGTAACCATAAATTCATTGCCCGAGCCATGTCGCTTAATCTTTGATAACTTACGTTATTTTTAGAAGCAAACGTCCAACTTAAGACCTACACCGAATGGTCGGCGCCAACGCAAACGTTGACTGCGAGCGCCATTGCTGGATTCCTCTCTGCTGTAATCGGAGAAAAAGAGAAGATAAAGAAGTACGGATAGAGGTAGGGTTTTGACTACTTTACCTAGTTAAGTGTCACTTTGAAAACGTAACCAAACAGAACATTAACCTCCCAGGGTTCGCTACTATATACTCAATGTGAGTCAGCCTTACGCATTTCTGGGTTAACGTTATCAGCTCTGGTAGGAACTGGAGCGCTAGATAGGACCTTAGATTAGAGTCGAAAGAACAGTGAGGCGTTGGGTAAGGCTATTGACTGGAGTGCCAGGAGTCTAGGGAAGAGGTTAGTTATTGTAAGGCTTCCTTTTCCTAATACACTGCCCGTAACTCCTGTTCCAATAGTACATGGAACTAAAACATGAATATTTAGCGTGGCTTAAAATCTCTTCTGAGGTCGTTTACATGATCTACCAAGTTCTCTGTGCTAATATAAACAAGTATTGTGTAGTTTATCAGAACTCTGGCATAAGGTCTCTAGCAGCTAAACAAGTCCAGAATCCTACAATAAGAAACTGAGAAGCATAAAAGCTACACAGAATTCGTTCGAAAACTTTCTCAACAACCCAATTACTATTGTATAGCACAGTCAAGCCGACTGCTCCAGCAACTCCTTTACCTAAGTCTTCCCAGCAACGTAAGCCCATATAGAGCGATGCCGACCGTTCCGCAAAGGTAATACGAAAGCCTTCGAGCTTGGGGAAGTAGAGACGTCTTTATCAGGAGATAATCCGAGGGCACAACCCTGTTTATGTCATAAATCGAGTCATCCCTTAACCATGATGTGTAAAAGATGCAAATAGTTTATTAACACAACGTTTTTATTCTTGAGCTATATCCTTCTCCTTAAAGTCGTCTACTTGGAACAAGAAGCGCCTTTCTTCCCAAATAGTTAGCAACATAGCCGGTTTTGTTCCCAAATGTAAGCCGCCATCCCAAAAGTCTACTCCGTTGCTGATGTATAACCCACTAGATAGTTTTCAATGGCATTACCACTTTCACGCCCGACCCAGACTTCCTTCCTAACGACTCATAGCGTCTCTGGCTTATAAGACGAAGATGGACTAGGCTACCTTTATATTGAAAGATCCGAAGGATATAACAACTTGCTAACGCCTCAGTCGAACTATAAGAAAAAGGATATGTTTGTAGTTACCACTTCCATGACCTATCAATTACATTGTCTGGTATGTTCGACTTCCTGTGACACGGGTCATCCTTTATTTAGATGCCACATTCTAACATGTTGCACAGTATAGCATTTCCCAGGGATATGCCCTTCTAGCTACAGGTGCGGAAGGTAAAGAGGGTGAAGCCCATTGACACATGGAACACTACTTTGAATATATATGTCAGAGCATTATTTTTGCGGGCGATGTCGCTTTGGAAGGCCAATAGACAATGTTTTACGAGGCCATTCCTGGTAGTGACGGCTGGGATGCAATGCATAACTACAAGAATTACAATGAGGTCTTCCAATTCTTAGAACGTTGTAAAGCCCTAAAGGAGCATTAGATCTAGTCTGCGTACTACTATACCGTTCCTATATTCTTGCTGAAAACGCTGAGGAAATTGAGAAGGCCTAGACGAAAGCTCAAGAGACCGTGAAAATCACAACTATTTTTCATAGCATCTATCTAAAGAAACTGTTACCAGTGTAAATAAGCCTAGGTAAATAGCAGCATTAGTGATTTAACTTCATCGAGATGCCTTGTGAAGCAGGAAGCGTACATAGGCAAATAGGAAAAAAGAAGATGCGAAAGGATTTCTCCGTTAAGCGAAAGCGAACGGAGTTATCTCCAGAACTGGTAGATGATCCTTGTCTTACCCCGAGACCCCGAGAGTCCGAGCTGCGTAGAGTCCTTGAAACATCGTAGTGGGCCCTGTCATTTCGAAAACCTTCCACAAATTACAGCCTTAAGGACTGGTCGTAAAATAAACCACTGATAGTATCTATGTCTATAAATAATAAAAGTTAAATAGGGGCGCAAGCTCTCCGCATCCGATTCGATATCAAATTCTTAATTCTCTAGTCTCTTCACTGTCATTCTTTTCCCTTGTTTCTATATCCTTTACTAGTCCATGTGACTTACGTCTCTTTTACTCACCACTCGTTCATTATTATACAATAGTCATTCTAAGATTTCCCATTCAAGATGAAATCTACTCTCGGTCTTGTCGTCATAGCTGGTCTGTGGCAATTTGGTGCTGCTCAGAGCGTTGTCGGAAAGGCCGAGGGTTTCGCTACTGGTGTTACTGGCGGTGGTGATGCTACGCCTGATCACCCGGAGACTATCGGGGAATTGACTAAGCTTCTTACTGATGCTCAGCCCCGAGTTATTGTGCTATCCAAGGAGTTTGATTACACTGACTCGGAGGGTGATGAGACCGGCACTGTTTGCCATAACTGGGGTGATGGTGAAGGCGTTCAGAAGATCATCGCAGATAATGGCGACTGTGGTGACACACCCAGCTCCCAGGCCACTTGGCCAAAAGCCCCCAGGACTCCTATCGATCTTGGCTCAGACAAGACCATTCTTGGTGTTGGTGATAAGGCGGTCATCAAAGGAAAGGGGCTAAGAATTCGAGGTGGCTCCAAGAATGTTATCATCCAGAACATTGCCGTTACCGATCTTAACCCCGAGTACGTTTGGGGAGGAGACGCCATCAGTTTCGACGAGGCTGAACTCGTCTGGGTTGATCATGTCACTGTAAGTTCCTCCACTACAAGTCTCGACAGTGGCTCAACATATTCTAACTACGATAGACCGCCCGCACAGGACGCCAGCATTACTGCTTTGGCCACAGCCCCAGCAAGAAAATCACCCTTTCCAACAACTTTATCAACGGCAAATCTCCCTTCTCCACCGGTGGCGATGGATACCATTACTGGACTTTTGAGATGGTTGGCGAAGACGACCAGATCACAATGCAGAATAACTACATCTACCGTACTGCTGGACGCAGTCCCGCCCTAAGCGAGAACACTCTTCTCCACGCCGTGAACAACGTCTGGGAGGACAATAACGGTCATGCTATAGAGGGAGGTTCCGATAAAGCCCGTGGCATTTTTGAAGGCAACGTCTTCATTAACGTCAGGCAATTAGTCTCTGGTTACGCCGGTAGACTTTTCACTACCCCAAGTGCTAGCTCCGCCGCTGAATGCGAACTTGCTTTTGGTCGAGCTTGCGAGGTCAATCTTCTCGAAGATTCTGAGGGTGACTGGAACAAGTTCACCGATACCTCCTTCTTCTCCGAGTACTCCGAGTACAAGATTGCCCCCGCTGTTTCAGCCGAGGAGGCAAAGAAGTCTGTTCCTGGAAATGCTGGTGCTGGCAAGATTGACACCGCTGTGAGCTCCAACGTTATTAGCGATAGCAGTGTAACAACGTCAGCTGACAGCAAAACCTCTAGCCCTAGGCCTACCTTGAGCAATGAAGCAGTTAAGCCTGGGGCTGCTGTACCGGAGGATTCTTCTCAGCCTACTGAGGCTGTTAAAAAGTTAAAGGGATCTTGCAAGGCCAAGAAGGTTCTATTCTAATAGACTTAAATCCTAAAACCTTTGGGGAAAATCTCATTAGGTAGCCAGCCTTAAAACTTCATTTCTACTATTTACATAATAAAGAAGTAAACTAGGCCAGTATCAGTTGCCAATTTTGCCAACGCCAGCAATACTCCTGACATTGGCTGGAACATCGCCGACAGCCCAATGGGACCATTGAATATTGCTCTTGTACTGGCCGAGCTTGTTGACTGCGTCTTTGTTGACTAGAGCACTCACAGCGCCGGTGTTACCTCCAGAACGGTTCCACTCAGGGATGTAGCCAAGAGCACTCTGCGCGCCTGAAGCATCGGCCACGGTCTGAATATGGAAAATCTTGCCACCATTGGTGAAGCTAGCAGGAGTGACGGGAGTGGTAACACTGTCAAAGTAGTTTCCCTCGATGAGTAGCCAAGTGTTTGTGTCAACGTCAAATGCGTGACCGCCGATGTTCTGGAAATGTTAGTATTAGTTATGATATGAACACAGAGTACCAGACTTACTTGAAAGTAGTTGTTTACGGCATGAGCCACGATCTGAGAGCTACCCTGGGCAGTTCCAATATGAGGAGCGCGACCAGAAAGATCGTGGAACCAGTTTCCAGCAATGGTGTAGAAGTCAGATGCACCAATGAGCAGCAGAGACCAGTAGTGTTTCCCGTTGCAGCCAGAAGACCAGGTAGTGCGGCCATCAAATTCATTATCAGAGATAGTCACTTTGCCAGCAGCACCCCAGCCAGACAC
The DNA here is from genome assembly GCF_050947815.1 of Fusarium sambucinum. Lineage (NCBI taxonomy): Eukaryota > Fungi > Ascomycota > Sordariomycetes > Hypocreales > Nectriaceae > Fusarium > Fusarium sambucinum. The sequence continues at coordinate 12,114,136 of NC_139294.1, read as the reverse complement.
AATGAATTGACGTCCGACGAGTGAGAACTTGTTGTGGTCGATCCAAACTCTATCACTGCCATCAAGCGTGATAGCGTCACCACCCCAGACGTATTGAGGGTTAAGCTCAGTGAAGTGAATGTTCTGGATGATGATGTTGCTGACGCTGCCACGTAAGCGAAGACCCTTGCCTCGGATGACACCCTTAGTGCCGACGCCGACAATGGACTTGTTGCTCTTTACATCAATGGGAGTTCTGGGAGAATTGTAGTACGTGCATGCCTCCCATGTACCAGAAGCCGCGTCACACGTGTCCTGGATCCAAAGCTGGCCTTTGGAAGAGCCACCAGGGCATTTTGTCGTGCGATTGTCGCTGCAACATCGAGTCGTGGTGGTGCCCCCCGACGACAGGAAGTCGAAAGTACGATCAATCATAATAACTCGGGGTGAAGAATCAGTCAAGTAAGAGACAAGTTGGGCAGTGGTAGTTGGGTATACCGGAGCGGTGCTTCCTCCGCCAGTTGTACCAGAGGCGAAGCCAAAGGGGCTGCCCTTGTGCTGGGCCAAAGCTGAGGGCAGCGCACCCAAGAGGGACATAAAAAATTGAGCCTTCATTTTGATGAGTCGAAGTGCTTGATAGATGATCTTGTGCTTCTGAATTGATAGTTGTACGCGAGAATACCTTCTACTTATATACAAAGTGCCAAGACTTAAAGTATCCCGTCATTGAATTCAACCCACGCGCTCCAATAAACGAATGGCATTTTTGTAAATATGGGGGTGAGGTAGTAGAGTTTCTGCGGACGTGGGTGATCCGAGATTGCCAAATAAGGAGACGCCTTGGCGAAAGCTAGGGTACTATTCGCAAATGAACGAAACACTGATATTTAGTGTTGCGCATCTAACTATGCTAAACCTAAATAGAATTGCAGTGTTTGGGAGGGAGTTTTCTAAGTTAGCGTTCACTCAGGGGACCCCGGTTGTAATTCTTTACTTGTATCTCAACGGACAAGTGACTGCGGCAACATTCCGTTAAGCATAATTAACAATAGAGAGGCATACTACAGTTACCATGACTATTAGCAACTGTAATAACATAATAATTGCTATTAAGTATTAATTATCATTAAAAACTGGCTTTTCTTGACTCAACTCCCAGCAGTGGAAACTATGAGATGTAGTGTTTAAGCATCTTACCATAACGATATTGCAAGTGAGCAATTACCTTCCTGACGCTTGTGGCCACCTGCAGGAAGGAACTTTGGGAAACTAACACAAAAGACAACCATCATTCTCATGTCATTCAGGATACCTGCCTGGTAGGGACGTAGTTAGAGAGAACAATCTCCACCAATAGGAAGATTCGGTGTTCTATTCAGGTGTAGCTGTACGACGAAACAGTGACTGCCAGTCTAGGTCTTCGAACATTGGGGTGCTATTACTGTAAAGCTCGTCTACTCCCTATGCAGGCAATCAACCCTTCATATAAGATGGAAATTGCAATTGTATTACCACTCCATACTAGAGCCTCCGTCACTATCTGAGAAACCGATTCCACGAGATGTACCACTATTCGGCTTCTTCTTCGCACGTTTAACCTTGGGCAATGTGATATGACGAAATACCTTACGTCCGAGTCGACTATACAGCGGCAACACGCCACCGGACTCAATTAGGGTCTCCTCGATCTCTGACTGTTGATAAGGAAAGAGTTCACTGTGTCCTTCGATCTCAATAGTTTTGCTGTTTTTGTTGATTGTAATAACCGAGTCCTCCTGCACCAGTTCGTAAAATTTCGGATCCTGGAGTTTGATATTGAACAGGCCCATGTTCAACTGATTTCGTTCATCTAAAGCATGTCAGTGATGGGTCCAATACATCCGTAGGAAATCACTCACAGATGAAAGCGAAACCTTTTGCAATGACTGCCTCGACACCAGCACCCTGCAAGGCTCTAACGGCATCTTCTCGAGACGAGCCGCTTCCGAAGCCGTGCTCCGCAACACTATCAAGTATTAGTATTCACTTTGATGAAGAAGAAAAACATGCTCACATAATCCGTGATCCATTATTGGCCTTTTCTCGAAACTCTGGACGGAAGTATTGGAAGCAATGGCTTCCTAGATCGGCATTGTCGACACCAGGCATGAATTCAGCAGGAATAACAGCATCACTATTTGAGTCAGTACTAGTTCTGAACGCATACAGGCGACTAATGGGCTTTGACTTACGTATCAACATTCTCTCCAAATCTTTGAACCCTAGAACGAATGATTCTCGAGCTTGCTGGCATCTCAGGTGAACTAGGCTCTGAACTGTTGAGAATATTTGGCACAGAGTTAGACGAGACCTCTGGACTGGGCTCGATGATGTGCAAAGCTGGTTGTGGACCACGCGATCGACTACCACTAACGAGTCTCTCTAATTTGGCACTGTCCAACTGATCGAGTAGAAACTTGGGATCCGTGACAGCCATATGAAAACTGGACGCTGCGACAGCGGCTGCACAAGTAATGTTTCCAAAACTTCCCTTGCCCATTCGATTTCGGAAGTTTCGGTTCTGAGAGGAGAGCCAGACTTCTCCCTCACCAGCCACGTCGACATCGTTGATACCAACGCAATAAGAACAGCCAGGTGCTCCAACCTCGAAACCAGCCTGTCTATAGACGTCAAGAAGGCCGTGATCTTCTAGGCGTTTGATGATGATGAGACTTCCGGGAGTAACGCGGCGCTTGCCATGAGGAGTCGGCCGCATGCCCGCATAAAGTCCAGCTTCAAGGACCAGAGCACCAACGATCAAGTCCTCCTCAGTGGTTGTGCAAGCACCGATGAAACATCCGTCCAACTTCATACCGGTTTTTTCGTGGATAGGAACCACATCATCGGGGTTAGGATAAAGTGCCATAGTCATGCTAACCTCAGAGAGATCAATGGTCCTTTCATCAATATACGTAGCACCGGGGTCAGCTTGGAAATAAAGACCACCATCTCGATGCTCTGGAAGTTGCCGTCGTGCAATCCAAGCTGCTGTCTCTTCATCAGCCTCGAAACAAGTGCCCATACCACCAAACTCGGTCGTCATATTGGCGATTGCAAACCGAGCATCCATAGATAGCTCCTTGAGACCAGGTCCACCATACTCAACGGCACGTTGGAACGCAATAGTGTTACGCTTGAAGAGACCAAGGATGTGTAGAATAACATCCTTTCCACCAACACCAAAGGGCAACTTTCCAACGAAGTTGATCCTGCAAACATCAGGGACACGGAACCAAGTTTCACCGGTGACCATAGGCATGACAACGTCAGCGGCGCCAAACCCAACGGCGAATGATCCCATGCTACCGGCTGAGCAAGTATGTGAATCACTACCAACGACAATGCGCCCAGGCTGGGCTCTCTCACGAGTGAAGTCTGTATGCATGATGCTGGTGTTGGCTGGTAGAAAGTCAATGATCTTGGCTTCCCGACGGAATCGCTCTGCTTTGGCGATAAGGCCTTTCTGTTTTGCCTGGTGATTTGTACGAGGGTCTACAATATGGTCCACGGCAAGCCATAACCGATCATTGCGGAATGGTCGAGGCCTTCCCATCTGATCGTAGGTCTTTTCCATGCCACCCCATAGAAGCTCAGAGGTAAGTGTCCAGTCAACCTTGACGCAGATCATATCTCCAGTTTCGACGTGAGGCTTATTGAGGCCGATACCAGCATGGGTGAGGATTTTCTCAATGACACCCATGGGTCGCACATCTGTTGTCCTATTGAATTTGGGTGGTAATAGCTTTGGGGTTGGCGTGTCTGCAATGTCTGCCGAATTCAAAGCCTCGAGATAGTAATCGAAGTTGTGTAGTAAGGTGTCCATAAATTCATCAGCAGTAGACGTCCCACCGATGTCCGTTGTTCTCGTATCTGATCCGACTTGCTCGATAGGATCCAGCGTTCGGCGGATAGCTTTGGTTAGAGCCTTGGCTTCGGCCTCCAGGCCTAGCGACCACTCAAGCATTAACCCAATAGCTTGTATCACACCAAGAGGGTTCGTAAGTTTCTCTTGAGGTTTGAGGTTGAATGGTTCAAAAACTCCAGGTGATATTGGTGAGCCCTTCCGGTAGATGGTGGACACTGCCGCTGATGCTAGGATATCTGGGGACTTGAGTATGCCTCCCGCTTGATCAGATAAGATATCGCCAAACATGTTCTCAGCAAGCATGATGCCGTTCAAACTGAGTGGGTCTGCTGCAAGGATCATGGACGCAGTGTCCACCAAGACATGGTTTAGCTTGACCTGAGGAAATTCGTTCTTGAAGACGTCCGTGACGACCGTTCTCCATAGACGTGAGGTAGCCATAACATTAGCTTTGTCGATGGAGTGAACAGGCTTTGGTGGAGTAAATTTCATCGCATAAGTGCCTGCCAATCTTGCCAACTTTTCGATGGTCTGGCGAGAATAGTGTGTAGTGTCGTATGCGGTACCATCATCACCCGCCTCTTGTCTGGGTCCATAGTAAACTCCACCTGTGAGGTCGCGAAAGAATGTGATGTCAAACTTTTCAACGAGTTCAGGCTTGTAAGAGCTTTGCTGGGCCAGTCGGGCTGAGGGGAAATTGACAGGCCGGATGTTGGCGCACGCTCCGAGTTCTTGTCGAAGTGCTAGTAGACCCTGCTCTGGGTTGATGCCGTACTTGGGGTCACCGCAAGTGCATACAATAGTGGCATCAGCTTGGAGGCAGGCGTCTAATGTTGAAACGGGCAGAGAGCTTTCATTGCCGGCTTCTAGAGCCACGCCCCCAAAGTCGTGCTTGGATATTTGAAATGCAACATCTGGGCGGATGTGTTGTATCAAGTTCAGGGTACGTTCCACATATGAGGCAAGTTGCGATCCCTGGGCATCGCCCGGTAGAAGGGCTACCTTGAACGACAATGGATCATTGATTAGAGGCATGTTGTTGATGAGTATCGATCAAGTTCTGGTGCTGATGCTACCTATCTTACAATCAACAGTTAAATAGATATGAGATAGAACACAACGAAGCGACACAGAATTCCGACATCGGAAAATCAACCGAGGCTAGTTTAACCATTGAGATGAAATGGAACAGAAATGCTGCTGACCTTTGGCATCCCCCTCACGGACCCTCCATCGGTGGTTGAGGCGGACCGCCCTTATCCGGGGTTGGCTCCGCTCCTCGCACTAAACCAACCGCAACCGGGGCTTGGGACTCAGCCTTTTCTTTTGGTGACACATTGTCTTGAAGGCATCGATTGGCTTACGACAGGTGGCAAGCCATTGGCCTGAGCTCATCATGAGTCCTATCTTCCAGGCTTGTCGTGGAGGTTGTTCGCTATCGTGTCGCGTGAAATTTCTCAATGGGCCAGTTCAGATGGCATCCTAGTGGGTAGTAGAAAAAATGGCATCCTAAGTCCTAGGGTATAAAAATAAGTAGTCTAAGATCTATGTTCTAAGAAGCATAAAGTGACCTACTAATTTCGTCTCCCATGCTCCCATCGGTTAGTTTTTCTGATCCCCTGAGGTCATCAATCATTGAAGATTCAGAAGCAGGGTGTTGTTATGTGATAGCTCAATTGATGTGACTTCAGTCCTAATGACCGTGACATATGAGGTCTGTTAACTACTCCTTCCATTGGTGCCCATTGGCACCATTTGCCCGTCCTTCATATTGATACCTCTCTTCAATCTCATAATACTTATTGAAACCAACGCCTTCACAAACTTCCTCATATGAAAGAACCACTGGAGGCTTCCCAACCATCATACTGCCCTTGATATTCTCCAAAGTCTCTCGAATACTTCTCAGCTTAGCCGCGACTAGAGTCCAAGGGTAGCAAACTATACTGTAACCCAAGCCGGCAAGGTCTTTTGCAGCAAGGTTTTGTGTTTTGCCACCTTCAATGATGTTGGCGACCAGTGGAAAGTCCAAATCCTTTCGAAGGCGCTCCATAGTCTCGAGGTCTGGAAGCGCCTCAACAAAGACAGCGTCGACTCCAATCTCAATGGCCTTGCGAGCTCTGGCCAAGGCTTCGTCATATCCATGGATGAGACTGTCGGTTCTGGCCAGGATCCAGATGTCTTGGCCCTCATTTCTGGCATCCACAGCAGCTTGCCAGCGCGCGTAGGCTTCACTACGAGACACAACACTTTTTCCAGCGGTGTGTCCACAACCTAATTATTCCAAGTTAGCTCAGTTTCCCCTGTGAATGCGTCTCAACTTACGCTTTGGCCACGATTGGTCCTCAAGCATGATGCCGGCAGCTCCAGCCTTTGCAAACCTGTTTCCAGCAAGTCAATTTTGAACTAAGCCTTGAGTTGGAATAGATGTCTTACCCTTGCACCGTTCGGCGAACATTCATTGGGCTACCGTAGCCGGTATCACCGTCTACTATGATGGGGACATTGACCTCCCTGGAAACCTCCTGAATCTTGCTGACAACCTCCCCAAAAGCAATGTAACCAGTGTCAGGCAGTCCGTGTGCGGACGCCATTGGGTAGCCGGCAAGGAAGACTACTGGGAAGCCAGCTTCCTCACACAAGCGCGAGCTCAGGGCGTCGTAGCTACAGACGTTGGCCACAATCTTTGATGGGTCGCCGTGGGCTTCTTGCACCATTGCCCTGAGTCTAGATGCTTGTAGAGATGGTATGGCCCCACGACAGTTACTGTAATCAACCGTGACACCCTTCCCATTGGGTCTGATTGCAGGATACTGGCTTGCCTCAAATTGGAAAGGGTAAGGATTGGTGTTGACAATTGACTTGGACATGGTGAATGATGTGTTGAGGTTGAGTAATCGTTGTTCTTGGATTTGTGTTGATTGATCTATTGATGTTATTATCTCTAAATGCACCAGTCTAACGTAGCTGATTTATACTCAATGCCTTTCCATCTTTCCACTGTTTTGTCCGGTGTCAGGCCCGACCATCGGTGCCGACTCGGCCAGCTGAAGTCATACCTCAAGATGCGAAGCGGCTATTTAGATCTTCTAATTCCGCCTTCTTCTTGGTACAAACATTAGCTACTGATAAGTGACGTTTCGTCTTTCTTTGCATTACTACGCCAAGTTTTAACTTGACGGACTTCGCCGGATGGAGACGGACCGACGCGGATAGTCACGGCCCGTGGCTCAAGCCCCTTCGGCATCTACTACGTAACCCCCGGTTCGCCGTTTTCCTTTGACCTGGGTCAAGATTGATCATCCAATCCGTAGTTGGATGATCACTTATCATTTTTCCCTTTCGCTAATTCGCCGAGCGCATCAAGGTGAGAGTGGACGTTGGCCGTATAGAGCATGAACTAATAGTCTCATTTCGGTCGATAGCATACTACACATCCGCAATGGAGAGCCCTGAAAATCCCAGCAATACCCGGGCCTTCAAGCGTAGCTATGTCGCATGTGTCTCTTGTCGGACACGCAAGTCGAGATGTGTCATCAAAGACAGCCCTCCTTGCGCTAAATGTGCGAGAGAGCACCGTGAATGCCGTTTCGATCACCGCCCCAGAGCCCACAAGCACCGCGAGGCCCCGAAATGGACTCACCAGGATCCAACAGTGACGGAAGGCGAGACTATTACTTCTCGGAACCCACTTCACCAGGACGCGCAGCCAACGAATCTCTCTCCTCAGGATGCTCCCGGCTTCGACCCATCTCCAACCAGTTCCAATCATCCCCTCTATGATCGAGTGCAATCGACCATAGTCACTGGAACCAACGACGCTTTGGACTTTCTGTCCACAGCTGCTGGGCAACGTCACAGTATTTCTGGTTCCACCCCGTCTCAAGTCAACCTTTTGCCGAATAATGATCAATCCAGCGGTCCGAAGGTTGTATCTGGTGGGTATAATGGGATCGGCTTTACAATCACCACTTTATCTGAACCCGATGACGCTTGTCTGGATATGTGGGACAAGTGTCGGTTCGTTCGTCAAGGCTGGTTCACGGCTCAAGAAGCTGTTACTTATATCGACTTGTCAGTCCAATCATATGCCATTCCATTGCCCATATTTTACTAACAACGACAGATATTTTGAGAAGCTAGCACCACTAACTCCAGTGGTACTGGATCAGTTTCGCAGCCATGTTGCCCACTCTCACCTTGTTTATGAAGAGGCCATGCTATGCTGTACACTTCTGATGATATCATCGCGCTTCTTCAAGCTTCCTGGTGCCGGTGGCACATCTAGAAGCCACTATGTCCATCAAAGGCTCTGGAATCATTGTGAAGTTCTCATCAGACGTATCTTGTTAGGCCAGGAGAAATCGTCGACTTCACAAACAAGGACAATAGGTACAATCGAGAGCCTCATCCTGATATCCGATTGGCACCCACGGACCCTTCACCTCCCCCCGGAGACGGATGGCTGGGATGGTCTTTTGATCACGCCTGATTATGATCGTGTCAACCGCAAGCACATAAATAACGAAGAACCGCTCATTCGCTGGCGACAGGATGTTTTTGAACCTGCGAAGCGAGCAAACAGAATGTCCTGGATGCTTCTTGGAATGGCTAATAACCTCGCTTATGAGCTCGGTGTACTCTCAACACAACATGGAGATGCGGCTCAGTCCATTGACACAAAGGTGCTTCGCAGCCGTCGAGCCCAGAAACTACTTTACGTCTATATCACACAGACTGCTACCAGACTAAACTATCCGTCTGTCTTTCCTGAAGGAATATCCGTCACTGCATCCCGCCTACCAGTTCAAGGCCCCAATGAATCAGCTTACAAGTCTTGGTTGGCTTATATGGAGCCTAGTTTAGAGTTTACACAATTAGCTCGTACTGCTTCATCCATGTTTTTCCAGTCTGCAGCACATTTACAAACTCTGGTGCTTGGCGACCATTATATGGATCTCCTTGAACACTTTTCACATACTCTTTCAAACTGGCAAGAGAAATTTGAAGCTATAGGTCAAGGTACGAAACGTCAAGATCCTGTTCTAAACCCCAAGCTGACTGTCACCAAAGACGTTATGGAGCCTCTAAGAGACACTTTGTCCATCGAGTTTCACCACCTCAAGGCATGCACTGGCGCCATCTCCATTCAAGCTGTCGTAGCCAGAGCGTCTTCTGCTGGATTCACAGCAGCTACAACAAATCCTGATGAGGTTCTTTCGGCATTCATCACTCCCAAAGATGCAAGGTTCCTCCAAGAAGTGATATCAGACACTAAAAATGTTTTAAATATCGCCACTATAAGCGATTTCAAAAACCATCTCCCCTACGCTCCAGCCCGCGTAAAGATCAGCGTCATCAGTTCATCCGTATTTCTTCTCAAGGCACTAAGCGTTGGTTCCACCCACACAGATGTAAATGATGCTCTGTACACATTGGATCGATGTACTTCGACGTTGAAGTCTTCTGCGGGCGACGACATGGACTTTGCTTTCAGATATGCAGACCTTATTGAGAAGCATACAGCACAGTTCCGTGCTCATCTCACACAAGCGCGAGGGCAGAGCTCTGGTGATCAGAGTGTACTAACTTCCCTTCCTGGAAGTTCTCGTCAAGCTGAGACTGGGACCGATGGGCTGTCTCAATACTTGTCAGGTCTGAACTCCCAACAACTTGAGGATGGGGGAACTTTTATGAACTTTAACATGGGAGATACGTGGCTTTCACTGCCGTTTGATTCAAGTATTGCCCCATTCGGAGAAGGCTGCGATCAAGTTGCTTTAGGACTCGACGTTGATTGTTTGAACTTCTTGTGGAGTTTTCCAGATCTGGAATAAGAGAGATCTGAATTTCCGTAGCCATGAAGTTGACGGCCAAATTCCGAGATGTCTCCAAGGAATATTATCTCCACGTCTCCACCATGCGTTCATGCCGTAGCAAACTCGTCAATGAACTCAATGTACCTCGCTATCTCATGTTAAGAATGCAGCATAATGATGAAAAAGGAATATTGTGTGGGAACGTACATCCTAGAACGTCAATTTTGCGCGTTCCAGATATCCGCTACCTCGCCATGCCGGCCCGTAGACATCCGCCCCTATCCGGCGAACCAGGGCGGCAACGCACCGTGACGAAGTAAGAAAATCGAACCATTAAGAATTGACAGGATAGCTGGCACTAGGATAATCCAATAGATCGCTCAGACTGGTATTGCCGAATGCTGGGTGCTCGATTATGCATGGTCAGCTCAGGTCAGGCATTGAGTGTTCATATTAGTAATTTTGAAGTTCATTTTGATTCATCTGGCAGCAATGCCATCACGATGGTACAAAACTTCCAATACTTCAAAGCACTGCCCGTTTCGAGAAGTGATACGAACATACCCCAGTAAAGCATCGTCAGGGAGAACTGACTAGGGGGCTAATTACTTAGCATGGGCTACAACAGGCGGCTGAACCTTGTTCACTAGTGAGGGTTCGTTTTTGGATGGCAACCAGACTGCTAGTGTCAACCGTGGAACGCGGGGTAATCTGGGGTAGCAGCATTGTGCTAGTAATCTGGACAAAACTACTCGTTGCCACAATTTGTCCAACTATGTATATCAATGGCGGTCCTCTCGCTTGTCCATCAACGGCCACAAAGGTCATCCATCTTCTCACTTCTCATTCATCTAACCTTTAATTCTAATGACTAAGATGTCTGAAACTCTTGACAAGACCCAAACCGGCAATAATACCCTTGACGTGGAAGAAAAGGGCCAATGTCATCACCTCGAGAAGCATGACACGCAAATCTTGACCGGGGTCGATGAAACAGGTGCGCACAGCAAGATCGATCCTGCAGAGATCAAGCTCGTGCGCAAGCTTGACCGGATCATTCTTCCTATGCTTTGGATTATGTACTGGTTCAATTATCTCGATCGCAATGCCATCACTGTCGCCCGACTAGATGACTTTGAGAAGGAACTTAACCTGACTTCTACTGAGTATCAAACATGCGTTTCGATTCTCTTTGTTGGATACATCCTCGGACAGATTCCATCCAGTGAGCAATTCCTACCTCTCCATTTTACTTCTGTCTTCTAACAGTATTTTTAGATATGCTCATGACCCGAATCCGACCCTCGTTGTTTATGTCAGGGGCTATGTGCCTTTGGGCAGTTGTGAGCACTCTCACTGCTATCTGTCACAACTTCAAAGGACTCCTCCTTACGCGATTCTTCCTTGGCGTCACCGAAGCCCCATTTTACCCCGGAGCGCTCTATATGCTATCGATATTTTATACTCGAAAAGAGATTGCCACCCGCATCTCTATTCTTTTCACTGCCAATATCTGTGGAACTGCATTCGCAGGTCTTATAGCTATCGGCGTTTTCGAGATGAGTGGAGTTGCTGGTCTTTCAGGTTGGAGATGGCTTTTCATCCTCCAAGGAATTATCACATTCGTCATCTCAATTGGCTCGGCATGGATCTTACCCGATGAGCCCATCAAGACTCGTTGGCTTACAGAAGAAGAACGTCAACTGGCACATGACAGGATCGCCGCCGACACTGTCCAGTTACGATCAAACACTACAACCTTTGCTGGTCTTCTCGATGCTTGCAAGGACCCTCGGCTCTGGGTTCTTGTTTTCATGCAACACTTCCATATGGCTGCCAGTAACTTCAAGAACTTCTTCCCTACCATTGTGGGAACTCTTGGATTTGACCGTAATACTACCCTCGCTCTTACCTGCCCTCCATACATCGTGTCGGGTATCGTATGTATCGCATGGGCCGCAAACTCAGGTAAGCACTTGGTGTCAACTTGATAGCTTGACAGTGACTGATAACGGATAGGACGAATGAACGAAAGAACCTGGCATATTACCATTGCCAAAGTTATGGCTGTCTTTGGCTTTGTCTTGGCCTGCACAGTTCATAACACCGGCGCTCGTTACTTTGCTATGTGTGTCTTTGCTAGCGGGGTTTACGCCTGTAACAGTGTCATCCTTGGTTGGGTTGCTAGCACATGTGGTCAAACAAAGGAGAAGAAGGCCATTTCTTTAGCCATGGCAAATACTATTGCCACTCTTGGACCCATCTATACACCAGTAAGTCGCCTAAGTGTTGAGGTATTACTTCATTACTAACGTGGTCTAGTATCTCTGGCCAAGTTCAGATGCGCCTATGTACCCCGTTGCCATGTCTAGCAGTGCTGCTTTCTCAGCTGCTTCAGCTGTGTTGGCTTGGGTTCTCAGGTGGATGTTGATCCGGGAGAACCGCAAGATCAGACAGTCGAACAATGAGGAAAGATTGTTCTACGCATATTAAGTATAATAAAACCGAGGCATTGATTGTGTATTGTCCCCTTGGTCTAGGACGCCGCAATGGAAGAGGTTGTTGACCACCAGTATTTTTACTCTTGCCGACAATGCTATTGCCGAGACCAAACCGGGAAAAGGCTTGCTTGTCGTCGGCTCACTCAGGATCAACAATTCACTTTAATAGCCATCTTTTTCTCAGTCTATCTCAAATAGACCTTGTTTATGTTGGCTTCATACAAATTCGTAAATGTCTTGATCCCTAAGGTGCCCTGACTCCGCAATGCGATATCACATCATAACGCTCTGTTAGTGAATAGTCTCTATAGGACATCCTTGACAGCCTGCTCTAAATCTTCCTTCGGCAAGCCCAACCTCTCATTCCATAGTCCATTGCGAGATACGTTGCCCATGGCCCGATAACCAAATGCTGCACCATTGGTTAAATCCTTAATACCGGCAAAGTCGCCTTCACCAAGCCTCTTTTGTCCTCTTTCGATGATCCAGTCGGATGTGATATGCTCCACGTTCCATTTGTGCCCGTCAACTTTCTCAACAGCGTCCAAGATATTCTGTTGGCTGATAACGAATGATGAAATGAAGACGTATTGATTCTTGGTCTCCTCGGCATGATCCAAACAGGCGATCAGAGCTTTGGCGATTGTTGAGAGGGTAGTGGCGGAGAAATGCGCAGTGCCATTATCGATTAGATTGATCGACTTGGTGGCGATATCTAGCTGGAAAAACCCAGCCTTCATGGCCCAATCAAAGAAGGCACCAGTAATAAGCCCTGTCCAGGACATCTGTGACTCTTTGGACTGTAGATACTTGGCTGTCGCTATCTTGTGCGGGAATAGCCAAGGGTTCAACTCGGCCAACCCAGGTTCTAAAGAGTAAGGGCCAAACTCGCTAGGGAAAAATCGTTTAACACCAGCTGATACAGCAGCGTCGATGAAGACATTTTGATCTCCGGCCGCTATGCCACCAGTCATGCAAATAACCACGTCCTGGCCTTTCATCGCAGCCGTAACTGCGGATGTATCTTTGTAATCGACTTTGAATACAGTAACGCCATCAGGAAATGTAGATGTCGATTCCTGGCGACTCAAGATACTGACGTTATATGAAGTCTTGAGGAATGCTTTGGTGACAGGGACACCCAAGTTTCCGCCTGCCTGTATTATGTTTATCAGTAAGGATACAAGTGTAAAATTGCAGGGAGGAACTTACGCCGATGAGTAAAACATTATTAAACGGAGCCATTATACCTCAGTATATACGATTTGGATACTGATGGATATCAGATATTACTGAAAATGACTGCAAGGAGCAATTGTATTTATATACATATTAGATTAGATCAGTAGAACCCATAGAGCTTAACCTGTGTATCTACTATCTGAGTATGCCACTCTAGATGGTAGTGTCCACCGTTTTCTGCTGATGAATCACTGAACGCACTTGCTTCATAACCTATTGACTACAGGCGGTGTTTTTTCTTAAATCCAATACCGAAGCTAGACGCAAGCACCTATGATGATAAGGACATTGCGGGTAGTCGGAGTAAAACTTCGCCGAGTTCCGGACGTTCCGCGGAGGGTTTTGAGATTCGATTACAGCTTTCATCGCTGTACCTAGTTGATAAGGACAGACTACAGTCGGAAGCGATTAGTGAACAGCATTACTAATCATCTGTAACTTTGAAGATACAGAGCTTTAATAAATTATGCTTAAAGTCCTATCAATCATCTCAATCTCCATCTCCTTCGTTTAACACTGCATTTTCTTTATCGTCATCCTTATCTTCTTATTCATCTTCTTACTTCAACGTTGGCATGTCTGCATCTCTAAACGATACAGCCAGCAATCCAATGCAGAGGCCCTTTGGACTTAGGACCAGTTACGTTGGCATAGCTGCTCACACTATTATAGATGCTGTGCCAGTCCTTGTGTTTAAATCGCTGGAAAAGACGGCACGCCAGTATTTTGCTGAAGTCATGCTTGAATATAGGTTATTTTAATCCAAAAGCGCCGAGATACCTGGCTGGACACTACTCCTCTAGCCTTTATACTCCCAAACCCCAGTGTCTGGGGCAAATCTCACAAGAAAGATAACTATTAGCCCACCGAATATCTTGAGAAATGTGCCTGCATCCTGATTAGCCTGAGAAAGTCCGTCAATGAGGCTAGTTAGTGCCTACAAATAGTGAATGTCCAACCGACTCCAGTTGCATTCAGAAGAGGAACGATCGTAGCCGAAATAGTCGCACCAAAAGCATACTGCAACACGTACTTGCTGCATACCACTTCTGAGCGCTCAGCAGGAAAGACTTCTGTTACTAGTTAACATGCATTCCTGTTTGGAAAACGGGGACGAACCTGCGGTATACGTATTGAGTCCATTCCAAGCCCCCATCAGGCCAACGCCAATCCAGAAGGCCATAACAATCGGCAATGCTAAGCCTCCGATTTGCTTCTCTAAACTCCATCCATAGAGGAGTAACGAAATCGGCAATACGGCGAGGAAATGGACCAGTCCACTATTCAGCCTGTCTTTTGGCAGGCGAGTGCCATCACGTTTCTCAATGTATCTCTTGACGGTATAATCCGACATACGCCCACCTAAGACACTCCCAACGATGAATCCCATTCCCGGTGCAATGTAGAAGAGGCCACTGATCAACGGTGTCGTGATGTGGTAACGAGGAGTGATGATGTGTCTGACACAAGTAAGTAGGCCGTATTGTGAAATTGCAAGGAACCCGCATGTCAAGTCTGCTAGAAAGACTTGTGGTCTGAGAAATTGCTTTAAAATTTTGGTAGGGTTGAATATTCTGAGAATTCCCGACACAGATCGTTCAGATGCTAATAGCTTGCCATGAAGCTGTTGAACCTCGCTCTTGATATTCGGGATGAAGAAGAAAGAGAGAACGAAGCCTAGGCCAGTCATGGAAGACTGTAACCAGTAGATACTTCGCCAATGGCTGAAAGTGATAATTATACCACTGATACATGGCCCTATTTATGAAGTTAGCAACTTCAACTTTGGCCAGCACATCTGGGAGTCTACCTATAGCGGATCCCGCGACACTTCCAACTTGCATAAGACCGACAGCTCTACCGCGAAGCAATGGCTGGTATATATCAGCAATGATAGTCTGACCAGCCACCATAAAGTACGTGCCCGTAAGCCCTGAAAGGACTCTTAGCGCTGTGAAGCCTGCCAAGTTAGTCGCCAGAGCAGTCCCAACAGATGTAGCCAGCATGAAGAGGATTGCGGTATTATAACTGCGCCTTCGACCAATCACCTCGGCGAGGGGAGACCATATCATCGAAGAGCATCCCATGGCAACCAGAACACCAGCATTGGTGGCATTGATGATTTCTGTCGTGGTTTTCAGGTCGGAAGCGATCTCAGGCGTGGCTACTAGCAGCGATGTACTCGAGAAGGTCACGACTAGACAATTCCAGCTTACAATGAACAGAATCAGGTACTTTCGTCCATTGCTGAAATCCTGTTCACTGTCTGCGTTTGAGGGAGGTGGAAGTTCTACTTGGTCTGCCGCGTTGGTGTGCCATAGAGTTAACATCTTGATCGTATACAGCTTTCATGCTGATAGTTATTCGTCAACTATTTAATTCTGCAGATATCTTTATAGTAGCCGAGAATCGGAGCCAAAGGTGGACACCGAGGTCTCAGCGTCGGCGGGTTTTACACGGCGCCGACCCCAAGTTACCGAGAAGCCTACTTTCGGTTAATACATGTTGATCACTTCCAATCCAAGCATACATGCAGGGCCAGAGAACCTGTGGCCAAGATAAACGATATCTACCCTATACACAACTAATAGAGTTTTGGGGTGTTTTGTTGGGCTGGGGAAAGGATTTTATAAATTGGTTTATTCTCGGAACTGACCCACTCTTTCAAAGAACTGACAACTATCCCCAAAGTCCCAAAGTCCCTTTCGATGTCCAAGGTTTGCACTAGACTTGTCACATCATTGCATCTGATTTGGCAGGTTGCAATAACGTGGAACCTTTCATCAGGCGACTAGCCCACATCACCTGTAGATTCCGCTTTAAGCGAACTTCGATTGGCTGTCAGAGCACAGGCCGGGAAGTAATTTCGCCTGACAGGGCAGTCGAGTTCGTTGGCATGTAACATAACAGGGATAGATAGTGAGCAGAGACTCCATTGCAACAGCCAAGACGACAATTAACCCAGACTCTTTGTATTCTGACTGGTTCCCTAACCTATAGGATTCGTACCTAAACGATTATGCTTGCTATATTATGTATGCAACCTTGCTAACCAGAGGGTGATAACTCCGTATCACAACTCCACTTGTCACACTGCCGGCTTTGTATAATTAGACGAGCAGACTGTGATGGATCCCATTGTCCCATTTTACTTCTTGACTTGTTCCCTTTTTCTTGTACCGAGCGTTGATACCCCGTCTACATTTTCATTATGGCTCAACGACCAGAGACACCAACCTCGCCAATGTCCCCGATTGAAGTCGGATCCCCAGAAGCGGTCCAGCCGCATCACATGCAGAATGCAAGCGCCTATTTAGAAGAACAGTATCCAAAGTACACTTACATACCCGACCAAAACTCTGCGCCCGAAGCGATCGCGATTGAACCAGATAAGGAAAAGCATCATGAGCTAGATGGAACGACAGTTTCGCCGAAGAAGACGGTCTTTGGGATTCGACGTCGCTGGTTTATTGTTGGAGTCGTCGTCGCCTTGATCGTTATCGCAGCAGCAATAGGCGGTGGTGTTGGAGGATCAATGGCACATAAGAATAACAAAGACAACGCTGAGGCTGCTGCTTTTACGAGTTCGGCTGGTCAAGACGATAGCACAGAGGAGGCTTCACAAGCAACGACTACTCCGACCAGCGCTGCCGTCGTTACCAAGACAATCACACAAACTGCCGACGACTCTACTGAGTTAGACAACCATTTAATCGTGACACATCAAGTCCAGATGGCTAACATTTACTAGGGTCAAAACCTTGACAACGACAACAAAGTCAAACGAAGCGACGAAAACGACGACATCTGCGACCCAGACAACAGAGTCCTGCGCCGAGGGAACGGTCGCAGATGGTGAATCATTGAACTACATGGGTCTTTGCAAATTTAGCTGTGGCTATGGTTACTGCCCTCCAGGACCTTGCACTTGCGTCGCGACAGGCAAGCCAAAGGAGACTCCACCTGTCACAAATGTTCGCGCTTGTCCATTACCGGAGTTGAGCGATGGTTATCTAGGACTTTGTTCTTTTGCTTGTAATCATGGGTACTGTCCTGAGACGGCATGTACGACAAACTGTGATGATAGATGAGCAATGGAAATACTTTCACGACTGGGAGGAATGCAGACTTGGTACATTAACTAGGGGATATCAGAGCGGGCTTGACGATGAAATTGATGAAATTGACTCTGCAATGGGAGCACAGAGTGAATCTCTGTCTATATTAGCTAATCAGGCTGAGTTCTCGGGGCTTTTATCCGTGCTATGCATTGTCTGTAGCGAGATGTCACTCTTTTAGTGGACACAAACCCGACCAGCCCTGTAAGGTTGTAAATTAGTAGGGGTGGCGGAGTTTCCAGTCACTGCCCGGCGAAGCCACGTCGATACAGGGTTCCCATTAGTTCGCTAATAGTGGGTAGGTACTAAGAACAGTGGGAACTGTCAATATTGTTCAAAGGGTGGGAATTCACTTGAGAGGACAAGTGGTGCCAAGCTAGCTACCGTATGTTTTTCCGAAGTTCGGTAGCGCGTGCCCTTATATAAGCCAAAGATGACCTGTAAGAGGTCAGACCAGGCCGAGTTATCTATATACCCGGTTATATCCAAGTTAACAAATAACAGATAAGTATTTTCGTGGCGAACGCTACCGAATTTCGCAAAAATATACGGTAGTCTACTATTGATTAGTCGTAGGTACCACGGAGACTTCATGCAATGATCAGGCCCAGTCGGTGTCAAATAGCACAATTATTAGATACTAGCCAGGGGCTCCTCACTCTAAATCTATAACTGACTCATCTCCTCTCTCTTTTGCCCTTTTTTTCTTTTTTTCTTTTCTTCCATATGCATCTCGATCCGTGCCACTAGCCCTCCCGAAAGGATCCGTTGTACGCGTTTGCCAATGCAGCTCATGCTAATTTAGACATCCAGTGGGGAAGGTTCATCATACCCGCCATCTCATCAATAGTCTCATTCCACAACATCTTCTGCACCATCTGTCCCTCTCTACTGGTGATAAACTCCCATGGCTCTTCCACTACTGTATCTCCCAGAAGCTTTCCATGCGTCTCCTTGCCAGCAAGTAGGCCCGCATTCAGCGCGATCCATCCTGCTTTGTGCACAGGTCGTCCACGGATGGCTTTGATCGCACTCGCTGGGATGCGAAGATACAGGGGCAAATCGTGACCCATGCTGGTAGAGACATGGCCGGGGCAGAAGCTATTAATGATGACTTTGTCACCATTGCAATGGTTTGCAAGTTCGCGTTGGAAGAGAGCACAGAGCAGCTTGCTATCTGCGTATCGTGTAAACGTGGCAAGACCCTGAGCAGTGTCCAGGTGTTTCAGTACTCCTTCTCCCTGCTTGGGTGGGAGTTTCTTCGGTAGGCTTGAATATTCGAGCATTCGACTGCAGGTCCATGTCGCCCTCGTCGGATGTCCTGACTTGCCTGCCGTGGCTTCAAGTACAGGCAAGAGAGCGATAGTGAGCAGTACATTTGAGAGATAGTTGACTTGTATATCCTTCTCATGACCTGAACTCGCAAGTTCTTTCGTCACTGTACCAATTCCCGCATTTGCGAGTAAGAGATGAAGATCTTCAAACTGAGTCGTGAATGCAGACACGAAACGCTGCACGCTTTCATACCTTTCGGTATCAAGCTGCATAACCTTGACAGTGGCACTGGGGTTTGCTTTTTGAATGGCAGTCTCTGCCAGAAGATCCTTTCTGACAGTTTCACCCTTTGCGCAGTTGCGCACTGCCATGATGAGATTCGAGACTCTGTGGACGAGGAGTTGACGACAAATCTCGAGTCCGATGCCTGCTGAGGCACCAGTCACAATGATCGTCTTGCCGGAGAGGTTGAGGTCCGAAGGAAGAGAAGGGACTTGTGGCTGAAAGAAATGCATCGTTCAAGTTTCACGTTATTTCTCGTGGTAATCTTTCTTTTGTGTTCGTTGTTGGATGCTTGAGTGGAATACTGAATATTGAGTGAGGAATAAGAGCGTGTGTTTTTTGTCCTTCACTTTATTTGTGTAGGCCAGCAGCTATTTTATATATTTGCTTGAAGCCTATTAAATAATAAAGTTTAAATCAATAATCGTTTCACGCCGAAAAAGTCCGCTATCAAGGAACTCCGCATGTCCGCCTTTGCCACAGCTTGAATTAAAGCATAGACTAGGTTGCTATCTGAAGGTAGACTAGTCAAGCCCGAGCCTCTGAGTTTAGGCTTGCAACCCGAACTCCCTCGAAATGAAGCTTAGGCAACATCTTTATTACGTCCTGAGGTAGGATGATGGGGCTCGCATACTACGTAAGACCAACTGCTTTTATTTCCAAAGAATAAAAACTACAATGAGACACCTGAGGAAGCTAGCCCACGATAGCGTACTCCCAACCCTCGCAATAACAAATCAGTACACTGCATAAGACATGCTCCTTAGTAAAATCTTAGCTAGGCCAGTCCGAGTCACTTGTTTATAAACAAAATTGCCACAGCGGAAATGCCAGCCCAGCACTCAAGCTGGAGACGTCATTGTGAGAAATGCAAATCCAATACATGAGTGTTCTCCATGGGATCCTGTTCACTGGAGTATCAAGTAGTCATACATTGACCGTAGCATAGCATGCCTAACCGCACATTATAAGGGCTCAGTTACTGTTTTCATGTGTATGCACTTTTGGGAGAATTACTTACACCAGGTGAACCCAACAGGAGGAATCTACCGTTGCCGAAAAAGTGGAAAGCTTGGAGCCCACCAATTTGTCGTTCGTCCGTAAAATCTATCTCGCGGGGCTGACGTCCTCTGAAGCCATGAGGATCAGTTAGATATACTGAAAGTAAGACTTTCTTTGACCCTGGGCCTCACATAAGTTACAAGCTAGAGGGAAAAGTAGATGGATTGCCTGTATGATCAGTGTCCCTATGGCTGTATTCACATAAAGCAGCGGAGTTTAAACGCGTCCGCCCAGATGAACTGCCGTATAAGCCAGCCCGTCTCGATTCGTTCTAGGCTAATAATGGAAAGTTGACATTAGTCCGTATCTAGCAAAAGAGTCGGCAAATCGCAAGAAGCCGAGCCAATCAGCTTCTTCGCTTTCCGAGGGCGCTAATTAAGATCTGTTTACATTCCATCTTCCACATCTCCTTCTTTGCCAAGCAAGCAGTCATCACACATCTACCGACCATTACTCCGTAAAATACGACTCAACTTTGATTCATCATTTGCTACGAAATGGTCCGTCATGGGATAGCACGAGTCAAGACAGGTTGCGGAACTTGCAGGTGGGTTTGTTTCCATGTGGATACGTTACGAACTGAACTAAACTCCCTGGTGGTAGGATGCGCCGTGTCAAATGTGACGAACAAAGGCCCTTTTGTCGTCGATGTCTTTCTGGACACCGCGAGTGCAAGGGCTACGGCATTTGGGACAATGGTAGACATCCGGATGGTCCCATAAGTCAATCCGTCGGCCTGGCCTGCCTCAATAACTCGGGCGCTATGTGCAGTCTCAGCACGGAGGACTTTCGGATCTTTGAATGGTTCATGCTGTCCCGGCCACAGGGAGTATTTCCCCTGTCATTCTGGGAAAAGCTGGTTCCTCAGGCTTGCCACGATGAACCTGCCATCCTGCACTCCGTTTTGGCCATGGGTTCTGTCCATAGGAGATTATGCATTAGTAAAGCGAGTGGCAGAGATGATGGAGAAGCTGATAAGTTGGCGTTGGCCACACTGCAGTATTACAACATGGCCATTAACTCACTATACAAGCTTCAAGCAGACGGTTCGCAGTTGGGAAAAAGTAGAGGACCAGCCCAGGTCACCCTTATCGCTTGTTTGCTGTTCGTGGTTATTGAATACCTCCAAAAGCGCCCAGCGCAGGGCCTGCTTCATCTACGGCATGGGTTGCAGATAATGCGTAGCCATGGGTTCGACTCAAAGTCACAAGCTACACGTTCACCCGTGGACGATGAACTGATAGAAGCTTTCGGTCGACTGAATACTCAGGCACAAATCTTCTCTAGCTTTACAACTAACACCCAGCCCCCTCTGAAAAGCTGTCAACAGCATTACTATAATGTCCCCTTGAAATCTGTCACAGATGCTAGACAGCGACTCGATCTTCTTGTATCAGACGCGTGCCACTTACGCCACTGGGGCCGTATTGCCGAATCCTCGACCGATATCAGCCTATCCTTTCAGAATCTTTTGCTTCAACAGAAACTTCAAAGACATCTCAGCCTCTGGCTTAAAACTTACCGGGCTTGGCAAGCGATGCAACTTCTCCCCTCGTTCAACGAACAAGTTGCTCAGCATTTACTCTTCATATATTACACCATGGCGAGCATCATCACGGCCACAGCTCTGTACTATGGAGATGAATCGGTCTTTGATCATTACAAACTGCAATTTGCTTCGATCACAACTCGTTCCCGGGACATTCTGCAGATGTTTCAGCCCATGAGGTCAAATGACGCTACCTTAGAAAAAACATGCACTCCGCACTTCACTTTCACTAGTGACTTGGGTCTTGTCCCTGCTTTGTACTTCACAGTGCTGAAGTGTCGGGATTCTCAAGTAAGGCGAGATGCTCTGTCTATTCTTGCAACGGAAACACGACAGGAAGGCGCTTGGGAAGGTTCTAGGCTAGCCCTTATCGCTGCTGAAGTTGTTCGACTCGAGAAAGGCCCGCATCTTGAGTATTCTGAGATCCCCAGCGGGGCGGACGTATGTGAACGTATGGTGTCGAACGTACCTTTTCCACAATCGGGAAGGATATGTGATGTTGTGTTCGAACTCCCTAGCGGTTCCGAAGGCGAGCTCATCCTTACTTGTAAGCGAAGGTCAGCGGAGGGTAATTGGATCATTACTTCACGAAGATACAATGGAGCTCATTGGTACTAAACAAAATTACCCAATATGGACTCTACGAGAAGTGATAACTTCTCAATAGCACAGACTCAGTTATCTACTATAATTACCCTATACCTTGTAGCTCTGCTTAAAAAGATATTATATGCTTAAATCCTCTTCTTTTAATATATAGATATGCTAAGTATCTAAAGCCTGGGGTATATAGGGTATGTATAAAAGTTACAGGTTTTCCTACAATGTACTTAACAAACTAAACACTACTGACCTGTTTTCTCAATTCTACACGTTCGAAATATTAATAACCCAAAAGCGAATCCTAATAGCCAACGAGGTGCAATTAGTCTAGCAGAATATCTGCATGGTATTATCATGGTTACCTCATATATAACTAACTTCTTTCTGATAATAAACATCATCGCATTGTTATCTAACTCGGATGGTTGGGGCCGGGCGAATAATGCCATGATAAGTGCCTAGAACCCGACGATCGACTGGGGCGCATTTGCCGCTAGTTCTGTGTTTTCTACTTTCGGACAAGTCTCAAATGCTTATGCAAGTAGCACCCACGGATGTCTCCTCTATTGGATCGAATTTGATAGTTGGATGTATATTGCACCCCAATCTTCAGCCATCTTGATGTGCATGTCGTTTGTCAAATGATTTTGCTTAGAAATACGCGACGTAAAATCATGAATTTGGCGATGTGCGGTCATGTCCCGTCTCGAGTACGTCATCTTACTTGGCATACCGCTCAAAAGAGGACATATGTGAGGTATAAATATCTGTACATCTCCACGCCTTGGGATATTTAACACACTTCTTCAATCACCAACTTCTTACTTGGTATTATATTCTTCGCTTTACCTGAACAAAATGCCACTCACCGAAGTCGAGACCAACGGCTGGACCGCAGTGCCCGTCAGCGCTAAAGTAATCAAGGACTCAGTCCAGCAACTTGGCGATAACAAGACCTACACTGTCAAAGACATCGTCTTCCCTTCCGAAGACAAACTTGTTTCTGAAGCTCAAGCCTTTGTCAAGGCTCGTTTGAGTACAGAGGCTTACAACCACTCCATGCGGGTGTTCTATTGGGGTGAGTGTTGAAGTAGATTCGACACTACGAGAAGTCCATACTAATCCATTGGACAGGATCGATCATTGCCAAGCGTTTGCTACCCAAGCAGGCAGAGGAGCTATCACCATCTACTTGGGCGCTGACATGTCTCCTGCATGATATTGGTACTGCAGAGGCTTACTTAACTTCGACCCGTATGTCTTTTGATATCTACGGTGGTATCAAGGCTATGGAGGTGCTCAAAGTTCTTGGTGGCAGTGTTGATCAGGCCGAGGCTGTCGCCGAGGCCATCATCCGTCATCAGGACATGGGCGTAGATGGCACTATTGCTTTCCTTGGCCAGCTGATCCAGCTGGCAACTCTGTATGATAATGTTGGGGTGTACGAAGGTATTGAGGAATTTCCTAACTGGATCGACGATGCCACTCGTGGGAACATTAACACAGCGTTTCCGCGTAATGGGTGGTGCTCCTGGTTTGCCTGCACAGTTCGCAAAGAGGTAGCCAACAAGCCTTGGTGCCACACTACACATATTCCGCAGTTTGATAAGCAGATGGAGGCGAATACTTTGATGAAGCCATGGGAGTAGATAGCACGGGCATCCAATGCTTTCCAATGATCAGATTTTCCCTCAGTCTTTCTCAAATTCAGCGTCACATCCACGTCCTGTTCTGTACTAGAGTTAAGACTTTACTCCGGCTAAGTATATCACACTAGGCTGAGAAGAGTAAATAAATGAAGTTCTGTGGACCAGCTGTCAAGGTATCCAATCGGAGTTTACCGTCTGCCACTTGTTGATGACGTTGTCAGAGACGATACGAAACCTACTGACATGAATGTATTTCACAATCATGTCTTGCGAGTTAACGGTTGCAAAAATCTAACCTTGTAAGTACGCTTGTTCGATGAGAAGTCATGGTTCCACCACAGAAACCAAGATGCTGGAGCTGCAGGCAACGCCGCCTCAAATGCGATGGAGGTTTACCCCATTGCGAGAAATGTTGGAGCCACGGCGTTGAGTGCCTCGGTTACAAGAAACCCTTGACCTGGGTTGAAGGAGTGGCTCGGCGAGGACCAATGAAGAATCGGACGTTCGGGGATATTCAACATCAATCGCAACCGCAAGAAATTCCAGCCACGAGTCGAATACAGCATGACCAGAATGAAAGATCTACGGGATTGTCCACAGATCATTCAATACCAGTTACTCTTACAGAACCTCTATTTCAAGATCTCAACAGAACCTCCAGATTCTTCGTTGACTATTGTTAGTTCTTATTAAGTTCCGTATTATGTGTCACCGACTGATATATGTAGTCTCAAAACGCATCTGCCCAACTCTAGTCCTTCAAGATCAATCAGATAATCCATACCGCAATATCATTCCCTGGATCAACTCGCCAGCTGTAGCTAGTGCCATCATGACAGTGGCGTCTTGCCATTACATCCAAAGCACGACGAATTCTCCCCTGACGGTATTGCTGCCACCAACCAAAAATGGAGCAGTGCTGCACGCTGAACCCAAGCCTGACTCTATCAGTTCTAATGCGTATAGCAGGTCATTGGTGGGCTACTATCTACAGTCCAAAGATCAATGTTTGAAGTTGGTGTCGGCGGAATTAGCAACAGAAAGAACTACCCAAGGCCACCAGTCTCTGCTCATTACCGTCATCCTCCTCGCCTTTTTGGATATATTTGAAAGTGGTTCTGGTGCTTGGAGTTTTCATATTGAAGGCATCAAGAAGATGCTCACGGCTGGAACGATGACGGGCACTTTACCTTGGGATGATAACCTTCAGAACCTACTCCGTGAGGCTGCCATGTAAGTGACCTTCCAAAACCAGCGTGACAGTCAACAAACTAAAATACTGTATAGGCTTCAAACACTGGGATCTTCTCTCGCAAAGCCTGGTGCTTTGACAAGTGCGTCTACGTTGTCTCCGGTGAAGGGCACAGCTTTCTCAGCCATGACTCCAATTGGATGTCCGATCGAAATTCTTTCCGCTATTGAGATATTTGCCTCTCAACGACGGCTCGACTCTGTTCTCGCTATTTATGACACAAATATCCACGTTCTCGAGGATGCACTGTACCGAATACGCTCGTACGATATAGTGGCTTGGGCTGTGAATAACACTACTCAAGTTTCTGTAGTATCGCTGGAAGATCTAGTACATCTTGGTACGATCTGGAGGCGATCTGCTGAAATTTATGCCGACAGTATTCTCTCTTGTCTTGCAGCGTGCACTTTGAGTTCCGACTCACCAGGAGTTCAGGACCTCATAGCGGAGTACACGTTTCTAGAGAGAGACTCTGATGAGCTAATCAAGTGCTTAATATGGCCGACATTCATCGCTGGGGCAGCGAGTACTAGGTTTGAAGATCGGACCTGGGCACTCAAGACGTTGGATAGGATCTGGCATATCGGGCATTGTGCAAACACCAGAAACGCTGTCAGCGTTCTGCAAATCTTATGGGAGAAATATGATCGACTAAACATCGCTCCATCTTCTACACTTGGTAGTCCTCATGTCACTGACTTTTCACCAACTAGTCATTCGAATTGGGACTGGCTTAGCGAGCTATCACATCTGGAAGGCTCTTGGCTTTTTATATGAAACCTGATGTTGAGGAAAAGGGCTCTGGATACGCCGTGTGAAATTGGAGCCTCCGGGATGCCGACTGTGCTTATGTCTATCATCACATACGTGTTATCCGCATATACGTAATAGAGAGTTTCTGGCACTCAATGGCAGATCGATACTACGCCAAGTTATACCTCGACATCAGATAAATCTTGGTTGGGCTGTTGAATGAGGGTCTAAGATTAAAGTACGATATGGTATATTGTATTTGAGCAACACGAGACTGGACCTGCCTAGAGCCATCGTATTGGATGCTCATTTGGCCTTTTCCCGAGGATCCATGCTTCCATCTCGTATTGCTAGGGGTTATTCCTCGCATCCCTTTAGCGGGTTTCGCGTATGAGCTAAAAACACAGGGGTCAAAGGCAGAAACATGCCTTTTGGCGTCTCATAAAACTTCCGACAGACAAGGATGTCATCCGGCGAATTATTTTCCACCGTATGAACTCTTTCTGACTAGTACTAGTCCACCCTTGATCATTTAACAATTTACTCAATCGTATGAAACATAACACCGAGGATATGGATAGCGCTAAAGGACTTTTTAGGCTTATAAATAAGTATCTTCCTTTCAAGCTTATGTTCTGTTCTGATTTGATCGCAACTCACATTCGTTCATTCACTCTGCTTGGTTCAGAGTCTTTTTTTTCCATTCATTCTTTATATATCTTTTTTCAATATTTTTAACTACAATCAACCAATCATTCATTCATTCATTCAAACACCGTAAATATGCGCGTCTCTACTATCTCCGCTATCTTCAGCGGCCTTGTCGCCTCTACTGCCGCCCAGTCCGATCTCGACGCTTCAGTCTGGAAGGCTCTGTCCAACGAGCCCCAGAGCAAGCGTACCTTCTCTGATGTTACCCGAAACCGCCCCGTTAAGCGTCAGTCGGGCTGGAACCCGCCTGCAGATCTGAAGGCTCCTCTCCAGGAAGTCTGGGAGCACTACGAGAAGACCTACGAAGATTTTGGCAAGAACGAAAACACTGGTTTCCACCAGATCATGGCCAACAAGGGTTTCCTCAACATTTGTGTTCGATGGGACTCTAGTGCTACTCTGACTGAGGCTCAGCGTACCAAGATCGCTAGCACCTACAACGCTCAGTACCAGAAGTGGTTTAAGTGGCTCTATGGCTACAACGGCTTCCCCTACGACAACGTCAAGGTCAACATTGTTGCTTATGCCGTCAAGGACAAGAAGCAACTTCAGGGCTCAACCGCCGGCTACGAGGTTTACACTGAACTCGACGCCGAGGGTGTCCCTATGTGCCCTGTTGCCTGTGCTCGCGATGCTCATCTCGATGGCGACTACAGCGGCTGCAAGGCTGGTGCTGCCCGTCACTATGACCACTCTCTCTGGTTGAAGGACGGTCTTGAGGGTGGCTTCGGCCATAACTGGGGTCAGGAGGTTGGTCGTGAGTACTTCATGAACAACCTTGACTCTGACAATATCCACATTCTTCTTCACGAGATGGGTCATACCTTTGCTCTTGATGACTGTAAGTAACTGGATTCTCAATTCAATCGGTCTTTGCTAACAGATTGTAGTCTATGGTAATTACCGTCCTCCATGGTCCGCGATGCTTTACGGGAAATACTGACTTGAATAGACTGGACCCCCACTGGTATTACCAAGTTCATCATGCTTGCCGGCGCCTCCATGGAAATCACCGACTTCGACGGCTGGATGTACCGCAACTGGTGGTACTATTTCTCTCAGAAATACAACTGGAGTTCCGGCAAGTCCAGCAGTGATGCTGCACCTGTTTCATCCGAGTCCAAGCCCACTGCTAACACTGCCGCCCCCGTCAAGATTCCGGCAACTAAGCCCACTACCTCCAAGGCTGCCGCCAAGCCCACAACCGTCAAGGCTCCTACAGCTACCAAGGCTCCTGTTGCTCAGGCTCCTTCTACAGGCAGTGGTGCTGAGGTTACTGCTTGGGGTCAGTGTGGTGGTAACAACTGGGCTGGTTCTACCAAGTGTGCTTCCGGAAGCAAGTGCACTAAGCACAACGATTATTACAGCCAGTGCGTTGCTAACTAAGGTTACGCACGTGGCTACTGGTTTAATTGAGATGTGAATCTTGCGTTTGATATACAAGATAGTTGATACGAGATGTGAGGTGGTGGATGAGATGCGGGCCCAGTAGAGTAATACATATGTTGAAAACAATTTCAAAGAACATTTGCGTAACTGTGATTGGACGTAGTTATGAACGTCACGGTAGGTGTAGTGCCTGTCGTAATGGTTGTTAATCATGCCTACCATGGTTTTTGCAAGCGGACATGATAGCGTGATCAGTGTCTTGCGGTTTCCTGTCGCTTCTTGTAATCCTAGTTCGTAAGTATAGAAAGACGTTGACCATTTTGATGTCTCTTAAATATACGATAATAAATGAGAATAGTCTTCTTTCCTTGTCATATTCTTCAATTTCGTGAACTATTATTAGTCAAGATCCACCGAGTGATAAGGCATTATCTCAAGGAAGCTCATAACCTTGGCCTTAATGTCTTTACTGCCACACTATTGACAGTACTTTGATGCCAGGCATGTTTCGTTGCAGGGGACTGCGCATTTACCAACAATGCCAGCAAATTCTCGCGACCACGCTGTAACGATAAGTGGCCATGATAGGAACTCACGGCATTGTACAACCGATGTGCTTACATCTCGAATTACATATTCTTTGAGTGTATTGAGAGCAAGGCTCGTGGCACCGTTTTCTGTAGCGCGAATGACTGCTCCTCTTCTCACATGGACTGTTGCACAGTTAATATGGCGCTTCACATGAAAGTCCGACCTGCAAGCGTAAGAACAAGTGATGTATGCCCTTCTAAAAGCCACTTTGCACAACCTATGGTCCACTGCCGATATTGTGCGGTCCTGTCTTGTGCGGCAGAGGTAGCATGGTCGCTTTCAAGTGTGATGGCAGGCAAAGTGACAGGCATGATCGCAGCCTTGTTTCTTCCGGGGACATAAACAAGGATGTCTAAACAGCCTGTGTGGGGTTTTGTTGGGGCTGCAAGCAGGGCTAGACCTCCGCAGCTATAGCCTGGAACCGGCTGAAGCTAGCCTTAAAGGGTTGCGCATGGCGGCGACAACCAAGACAAACCAAAGCTGAAAATGTTCTGAGACCATTTGTTCTCCCTTGCCTCATTCCCGGACATGTTATTGGATAGCATCATTTGTTAGCAAGACATTATTGCCGCTGACTCCACCAGGGGCTAAGGTCTCGATTTCATGAGACTAGCCTGGACCTATGAGAAGGAATGGCCCTTGAAAACTGATGAGCTCTAAACTGGTATATAAATACCTGTTGCACCTCTATGCCCTGATCGGCATAATACATCTATATAAGCATATCTATATAAAAGATATATTACTATCTGCTAGTTTCTTATATATACCTAGTTATTTATAGTTTACTATATTAAGCCTAATTAATTAAAGGGGAAATTAGGCAATTAATAAATTAAAAAGGTAATTAAAGTAAAGGGATTATAATACTATTAAATTATAATTTATAGAGATTAGCTTTATAATTATTTATATATAAACCTATTATTATAAATATATAAAAATATAATCCTCTTTAAAAAAGCTAATATTACTATTATAATAGCCTTTAAGTTAATCTTAGGCCTTTATTATTAATAGGCTTAAAGATAATAATAATAATAATAATACTATTAGTATTAATAATAATAAAAAGAAAATTCTTAATAAAAATAATTATATTATTATATTATTAGCTTAATTTATTTTTTACTTTAATAATTAATTACTTTTAAATTAATATACTTTATAGAAATATTAAGTAAGCTCTTTTTAAAGTTAAAGAAAAAAGCTATATATTAATATTATAAACTTAAATAGTAAATTATAATAAAATTAAAAGTAAATAATCTTTTTATAATTAAAAAGCCTATAATAATAAGGTATATATATATAAAGCTTAATAAGCTATTTAAAAAGAGGTTTTTATTAATTAAATTTAATTAATTTTAAATATAATACTATATATAGAAATTAATTAGAAATTATAAAATATTCTTTTTAATATTAATATATAATAATACCTTATATAATAAGACTATAAGTTAAATAGAAATATTATTAAAAATTTAAATATATTTTATAGAGAAATATAATATTATAGTATTATCTCTTAAATTATAGAGATTATATTATTATAAGCTATTTAAAAAGGTATTTAATACTATAAGGAAAGGAAGTAAAATATATTATAAGGTAATTAATTGCATTAGCCTTATTTAATTATAAGAAGCTTTATTAAAAAGTAATAATTTATTTAAAGAGGAATTATATAGCTAAGTATTAAAAGAAGATTATTATAAATAGAAAAGAATACCTTTAATACTATTAATAGCTAGTTAATAGCCTTCTTAAAGCTTATTTATAGGCTATTTTATAAGGCTATATAACTCTTTTAACTCTTTATTATTAATAAGGAAAAGAAGGCTATATTATATTATTCTTATTAATAGTAGAATCTTACTAATAAATTATATTCTTAAGAATTTTATTAATTTATAATATATTATATAGCAGCTAATTAATACTAATAATCTTTAATATATAATAAAGAATATTAAAATATAATTCTTAAAGATATTAATAGAGGGAAAGTTTTTAATTAAAGGATTTATTAACTAGCTAATATCTAATCCTATTAAGATTATATAGTATAACTCTTTAAATTCTTTATATAAATAGTAATTATTTTATTAGAAAATAAAGGTTATATAGAGAAATATCTCTAATAATATCTAGGCTATATTTCTAGACTTAAATTTTAATTAATAGATTATCTTAATAATATCCTTAAGCTTACTTTCTATATAAGGCCTTTTATATTAATAGATATATATATTTATAATATAATTATAAGGTTATAAAAGTAAAGCTTTTAATAAAGCTATAAGGTAAAGAAAAGAGGCTAAAAAGAGGGTAATTAACTAGCTTATAAGCTATAGAAAAACTAGCCTATTAAAATATAGGCTTATTAAATTATAATATTTAACTATAATTAAAATATAAATTTAAAGATAGCTTTAAAAAAATTAAGATTTTCTATTATATTAAATTAAAGTAAAATTAATTTATATTAAAAATCTTAATTTTTTTTAATAACTTTAAATTAGAGAAATTATAAATTAAAGTTATATCGTTAAATTATAACTACTATAGCTAAGGTCCTAGCTCTTTAATTAATTACTTTACTATAATTTATAAAGCTTTAATATTAAAGCTATTATTTAAATTAATAGCTAATAGTATTATAAGATATTTAAATTATAGCCTTTTTACTATATCTATAGTAATTTACTACTATATACTATATTAAATAATATTAAATTACTATATATATTATTATAAATTATAGTAATTTCTTTAATATTTATAGTATTTAATATAATATACTTAATATATATATATAATATAGAATAAGCTTTAAGTTATATAAAGGAATATTTCTTTTTCTCTTTTAATATTTCTTTTTTATAGCTTAATATTAAACTATAGTATATATATTTAATAGCCTTTAAGCTATAAGTATAGCTAATAATAATAATAACTAAAACTTTACTATTTATAAAGATAATATATCTTTAGCTTTATAAGCTTTTTAATATATTAAGCTTATATTATAGCTAATTGCTAGTAATAACTAGTAATATAAAAATTAATTAAACCCTAGCTATATTTCTATTTTATATATTTTTCTAATAAAACTTTAAATAGCTTAAAATATTATTTAAAGTACTTTAATTATAATAGCTTAGCGTTATATTTAATATCTTTAAGCTTAAGTTTAAGTATAAAATATAATATACTTCCCTTAAGGAGATTTAACTATAATTTAATAATATAACTAAGGTCTTTATATATAAGGTTAATAATATATTAGATATTTATAATATATATATAATAAGTAAAGTTAATAGCTTCATCTGCTAAATAATAACTTCTTTAATATTAATAATATATAGTATTTTAATTCTATTTACTATAATTATTAAATTATTATACTAAGAACTGCTTAGCTTTTTATAGTAATTAAAATAACTTAGTTTAAACTTATAATTAATTTACTAGTTATAGCAAGGATATAAGTATATAGGGTTAATTAAAATAGTTATATTAGCTAGGTTTAATAAAGAAAATATTAAATTTTTATAATAGCTTTATAAATATAATATTTTATTATAGTTATAATATATTAATATTATAATTATATTATATTTAATAGCTTTAGCTTTAGCTTTATTATAACCCTTATAAGCTTCTTTTAATACTATACTTTAAGCCTTATAACCTTCTTTTAATAATATTATTATAATTATTAAAATAGCTTAATTGCTTTTTATTTAATATTACTTAATTTATAGTTATTATTCTTTTTATTTATTACTTTTTAAAGCTTTATTAACCCTTTAAGATATAGGTTATAATCTTCCTATTAATCTTTTATCATTTTATACCTTAAAGTAAGTAAATTATTACTATAGAGGTTATTTTAAGCCTAGTTAATTATTAGCTATAAATCCTCTCTCTTTAACCTCTTAAATAGCTTTAGCTCTTTAAGAGAATAAAGGAAATTATATATAGCTATATAGGTATATATAATAAGAATTTATAAATAAATATTATATTTAAGTAGTAAAGAGTATATAATTTTAAATTTCCTCTTTAAGTAATTAAATATAAGCTCTATAATAATATAAAGGTATAAATACTATATATTATATAGCTTTTTCTTATTTTAAAGGCTTTACTTTAAAGCTTTTTAGTTATTAAAATAATATTTAATTCCTATATAAAGTATAATAATTTTACTATACCTTTTAAATCTTATATTAATAAATTAAAATTAATTATTTAATAGCTTTAAGCTCTTTAATATAGTATATTATATTAAAGAGGTATTATTTATAAAGCCTTTATAGCTAATAAGAATATATAAAAAGCTCTTATTAAGGTATATTATATATATTATATTCTAAGTAATTAAGCCTTTCCTATTAAATTAAATATATTTATTTAACTTTAAGATATATATTAAAATATATATATTATTAATAGTATTAATATAGTTAAAGAAATATTAACTCTTTAACTTTATAAGTAGCTTAATATATATAGAATTAGCTTTTAATTACTTTATAAAAGTAATATAAAGTTTAAAGCTTTATTAAAATTATTAATAGTATAATTATATAAGGATTAAAATAATTATATAATATAATAAGAAGTCTAGTTATATAACTTAGTTTAATTAATTATAATATTAAGTTTTACTTTAATATTTTAACTTTATATTAAACTCTTAACTATATATATAAATTTCTTTCTTTAACTTTAACTTAAATAGAGTTTTTTATAGTTTAAGCTATTATAGTTAAATATATAAAAAAGCTATTACTTAAAATACTTATATTTATCTTTAATAGTTTAAATAAGTATTCCTAGTTTTATTAACTATAGCTTATATTAACTTATTATATTATAAAATATAATCTCTCTTATTATAAGAGTATTTTCTCTCTTAATCTTATAATATAATATATAAAGCTATTACCTTTCCTATTAAATCTACTATAAATCCCTCTAAAGGATAAGAATATTAAAGAATTATAAGACTTTATAGTTAAATATAATTAATACTATATTATCTTTAGTTAAAAGTCTTTAGCTTATAGAGATATATTTTAGCTTTATTATTATAAGGTTATATAAATCTTAAAATAAAGCTAGGCTAATATATAATACCTTAATAATCTTACTATATATATAATAAAATTACCTTATATATTACTTAATTATAAGGCTATAGTTATAAGGTTAAATAGTATAATAATATAATATTAATATTATAACTATAATCTAAGTTAACTTAATATATTAAATATTAAGGGTAAAATAATTTACTTATTTATTATTATTTTTATTTTTCTTTATTAATAGTTTTATTATATAAGGAAAAAGAAAGTATTTACTATTATCTTATTATTTTATATAGCTTTATTTTAATATAGAGATTTATTAAAAGCTTATTTAAAAGTATAGCCTTATAGCTTTATAATATTATTAAATTATTAAATATTTACTATTTAAGCTATTTTATTTCTTTATAAAATAATTAAAAGTCTTAAAAATATAAATAAAGTTTTAAGAATACTTTAAATATAATAATTATAATAAAGAAGATTAAGCTTTAAGTAATCTTAAAATAAAAAGCTATAGTTTACTATATATAGCTTTAGCTAATAATATAAAGAAATACTATTAGCTTATACTTTATAGTTTAATATTATATTTCTTTTATTTTAATATATTTAATAAGC
The DNA here is from genome assembly GCF_050947815.1 of Fusarium sambucinum. Lineage (NCBI taxonomy): Eukaryota > Fungi > Ascomycota > Sordariomycetes > Hypocreales > Nectriaceae > Fusarium > Fusarium sambucinum. Next base: position 12,079,725 of record NC_139294.1, on the reverse strand, counting down.
TAATTAATTAACTTATAAAATATAAATTTTATTATTTTAAGCTTATTAAAGAACCTTATATTATACCTATTTAATAGCTCTTTAATAAACTTAGCTATAATAACTTAAGTATTAAGATATATTTAATATAGTATTTAATTATAAATAGAAATAAAATATAGGTATTATATTATAGCTTTATTCTTCTTTTCTTTCTCTATTATATAGTATATAAGTATAAAGCTTAAGAATATATATTATTCCCTCTTAGAAACTAATTAATTAACTTCTCCTTTAAAGAATAATAAATTCTAATAATATTTCTTTATTTAGCTTTTATTATAAATATTATTATTAATATTATAATTAAAATCTATTATTATTATATTAAATTATAAGTATATTAATTATATAATATCTTTAGTATTACTATAATACCTTACTTTTTATAACCTATAAATATATATAACCTTTCCCTTAATAAAGATAAATATATAGTAGAAAAACTGCCTTAAAGATATTAATTTTATACCTCTTTTACCTATTTAAGTTTAAGGTAAAAAAGGTATATTAAGGAAATACTATATAAATAGTAAATCCTTTATCTATAAGATTTATTATTAAAAAGTTACTAATTTAAGAATAGCTTTACTTTTTAGCTTAAAAATAAATATTAAGTTATATAGATGTATTATACCGATCAGGGCGCTAGAGAAAATGGTTTATCCTATAGATTACTAATTCAGTGCTGTTTAATGAAATAAAAGCTTTCACACCATTGACCTTTCTCAATCCAAGCTTGTTGGCTCTCTATACAATTCATTCTTCTCCAACACCGACACCATGGGTATTGGAACAATGACCTTTCCCTTGTACATCAACAAAATGCCAGACAATATGCGATTTACAGTGACCGAGGTGAAAGGATTCGACCCACCTAATAACGGTGAATGGCGCTATTTGAATGTGAGTTCAGCTGATACAAAACCGAACAAGCCATTCCCTGCTAACATGGAGCCTCAAGAATTGTCCAGCAACACCGTTTACTGTCGACCTTGACGAGCGGCACGGGTTCCTTGGCGAGTTTAGGCTATCTCCCAAAACTGTAATGCAATCTGGCCAAGGACCCAAGTTTGAGGTTAGGTTTACAATTGAAGGCGCCTCACCCACGGGAGTCACATCATCTCGCAACGGGTGGCTTACAATCTCAACCTCAGAATGGGGTTGGTTTACTCGCCCAAACAACGGTCTGATAACATTTGTGTTTGACGGCAGCGCCGCCGAAACCCTTTTGTTCGACACGCCTATCTTGACGTATCTAGACGATTGTAATATTGTTGTTGAGTGGTTGAAGAATGAAAGCGCTGTGGGTATGACTATTACGTCTGACAAGACTATAATCAAGAAGTTGTGCGAGTGTGCAATTGGAGGTATTCTGACGGCCCATAAGAAGGCGGCTGGTTGGGTAGTTGGAAAAGTGTGGTAGTCTCAGGGTTATTCAGGTTTGGTGTTTAGCAGAAATTGCCCAGCTTTAGTGGCCTCATACATTTCGATTGAAACGTTTGTTCAATATCGTTGGAGATTATGAAGATCATTTGCAATAACGAGGTCTTCTCTCTAGACATACTTTTTGTTTTAGCCCATCTACGAGAGCAAGAAGCAGAGAAAGTGAAAGATTAATCCACAACCAATTCAAGGGATTTACATCTATCTATGAGAGAAGCTTTAGGCATATAAAGAAAAGACTCAACTAGGGCTAGGCTATCTTGAGAAACCACTACTTCATTTAATAATCTGATGATATCTGTTTAAAGAAATAAAAACAAGTCTATCTTTGATAACCAGAAGTCCGTCATGATCTAGCTGTACCTTAGGTCCTGTCCGTGATCTTCCCATCTAAGCACTCATACGTACGGCGGCGAGCCATAGTCTTATATGAAGCTTCCGTCGGCTCACATAACAGCCATCTTCATGTTCTGCCTATCATTATTGCTTCTGCTTTGCAACCCCTTGTCATTTAAACCCTCCACTTAGCTCCCTGTGACGCGTACGATGGTAGGACGATCCGAATTGAATTTGACAGAGTGGTCTTCATTCATTCCTACCATCCAAATCGACACCGAGTAGCTGTCGCCCGTCTCGTCGTAGAATGTATATGTGAAAGGCCAATCCGCGCGGATCTCGACCTGGTATGTGTAGAATGGGTTCCAATCGTCCTTAGAGATGTAGTACATGTGAATGCCGGTCTTTTTATAAAAATCGCTGTCTTTGCCAGGCCAGTTGACTTTGTTATCGGCCGGCCAGTGGACTGGCACGTCGAAGGGTTCGCGAGTCATATTGCGATGTGTGTGAGATTGGATGTAAATGATAAAAACAAAGCCGCTGCGTAGGAAGCAAGGCTGCAAGAGAAAATGTAGGAGGATTGATGATCTTATCGAATTGCGGTCGGTGGTCGTACATTCACTTTATACTTATGCCAAAGTCCATAGCCCATACACAATGTCGCTGTCCACTAGCTTAGACCAGTCCAGTATGCACTTCTGCAATGATATTTGAGGCATCACATGTAAAAGAACGTCCTAGACCTCTCATTCTCCCCGCGAAGACCATCAGCCATTAACCACGCTAAAGATTTATTTCATTAGTTTATTAATTATTTAACGATAGTAAAAAGACTAATGAATCAATAGCAGTGCTGTTAATTGGCCCATTGTATACTTCTGGAATGATATTTGAGACATTATATATAAAAGAATGGCCTAGACCTCTTGTTCTCCTCACTGGCCATTGGCCACTACAAAGATTCATACTAACCTAGCTGCGCGGCGGATTCAGCTGATCTTGCGCAAACTAGAACCGGATGTTAGCCCGCCTGAAAGACAAGACTAGTCTATACTTCAGATAGCCACTCGAAGAAAGTGGCGACATTTTGGACAGCTGAACAAAACAATATCACTACACAACTGAGACATTTTCCATACCACCACTTGTAGCGCATTATACGACAAGATGCAGCTTTTCAATAGTTTTCTTTCTTTAGCTCTGCGCTACGGCTTGGAGCGCGCCATCACGTGCGGGGAACATCCCTATATGGACAAGTCTTTGATCTAGAACCGGCCAGACCTAGCTGGACGCGTTAAATATTGACGACAGTTAGAGTCGACATCGAAGGTCCGAAGAAGTCCAGGCCCCATGGACAGTGATCACCAGCATCAACCTCAATTCGTCCACTGCTCCGAAGGCCTAAGATCAATGAAATGTTTCCGACGAATTGGGCACCCTCAAATAGACTAACTCAGTTCTTGTTCGGTTCGTAGGCTCCATTATTCATTAAATTTAAGATAGACTACTGAGTGAAATGGTAGAGAGCGAAGCGGATATTGCCAAATATGAAAAGATTAAATGCAGTGCTTCATATCAAGATATAGTTTCCATTGCCCTTATAGATATCTGGAAGGCTCTTGGCCTCTCATATAAAATCTAATATTAAGAGACTGGGCTCTGAATGCGATGTGTGCAATTAGAGCTTACCCCATGAATAGGCCAATTACTACGATAGTAATTAAAATTACCCAAGGTATGGATTTTTTTATACCTGTAACAAGAGCTAGTCTAAGAAAGCGATTTTCCTTAGTCTTTATACGAGCAATATGCTCACTCCTGTTGTTTCCCACAGGGAAATTAACTCCCTCTGGTATATCATGGCCTAAGAATTCACACAATGGTTCCCAAGATTGCTCCAGCTTGAACTCAAGAAGTCTCTCCTTGGGCACCGCTGCTCGAATCTCTTCATAGTGTCTTATGTACCGGTCCTTGGCAACCTTTCTGATTCCATCCACGTTCTGAGCGCCAAAGAAGCACAGAAGAACTGTTCGGAGTGTTTTACCGCCTTGTAGACCCCAAATTGGGCCGAGGTAGTCGATAATGAGGTCTGCGCGCCAACCCCAGAGTCTGTTGAAACAAGCCTCGTTCATACTCTCGAACCAAGTATCAACATCGCGCTCCACAAGAATGACTTTGGCATGCGGATATGCTTTGATAAGCTGGAGGGCGAAAAGGGAGCCCATGTCTGTGACTGCTTCATAGTTGCTGAAAAGTGCGTTCCAATCGTTGCGTGTAAAGGGAATTCCGGTGTATGTTGGCAACGATGGAAATGTCGAGTCTGCAGCTTTAGACATAAGGGTCTGCTCGAGCGGCAAGGAGATTGACTGGATACCGTGATGTACTCCATCATATCCCAAGATAGTGAGAGCCTTGGCGATGGAAGATGATCCTGATATATTTTTAGCTTGTATAAAGAAGGGGTCGTCGCGTTAGGACAAACCTGTTCGCGGCATTCCCAAGGAAAGTATTTTCATCTCCTTCAAAGGCTTAGACATGATTGCAGTGGTGGCTGAAAGGTGGATACGTCTGTCTCTTCTCGAACCCGGAATACGAGGAAGCGGGACACATGTACCCTTATATAAGGATCATTAGGAGGAAGGGTTTAGGGTTTAGTTTAGGTGTCAAGGTCTATTTGCTAAGCACGTGGGTGTTTTCTTGGATATTAATGAGCGAGTATTATCTGACTCTCAAATTCGAAACCTTCTTCCAATACTTGTAAAAGCATAAGACAATGCCTCCCAGTTCAGGGGTTGAGGTTGGGGTTCACTACACATACTGTTTAACACGATCAATTAACGTAGTCAAAAATAAATCAGAGGGTCCTACTTTATAATTCCAGGATGAAGTTTTAGATATCTGATTTAAAATTAATTATAGAGGTAAATCGATAAGGAGACATAGAATGAGGTAGCTAGAAACAAAACAAAACTAGACTTGGGACGTATTATATATCAAATTCTAGATGACGAACAAAACCTTGGCTCCTCCTTGGTGAGGCAAAGTATCAAATCAGAGTTATAGTGCCTCCTGAGCCAGTACTTTGCTCTTTGCAGCCAGTTCAGCAGCCAGCTGACGCATAGGGATATTGGTCATAACATCAAAAACGCTGACTTCCACCATAACCTCCTTGGCAATCCAATTCCGGACTTTAACAGCAACCAAGCTATCTACACTATACGAAGTCAGTGGTTTCCCTGTATCAATATCATCCTCTGGCATCATCATGAGCTTAGCTAGACGCTGTGCCAGAGCCGCAGTGATTAAATGCACAGCCTAACCATCCATATGACCGCAACGGATAAGTTCATTACGGAGTGAGACAGTAGCGCAGCCTTTTACTGCGGAACCAGCGGCAGTCTTCCCGAGGGTTGCGAAGCGATGGTCATGGATTCAGTACCAAGCGTCGTCGTGCTCGATGTACATGCTCCTGATCTGTAGCCCATTCCTATCTCCGGGTCTTTAGGTGTTAGCAAAGTGAATTAACTTGACAACTACCTTTATTCAACTCAACTAGGTTCTCTTCGGTGGGGGGATAGCACTCAAAGTCATTTGGAGCGTCGGAACCCATGACACCTCTTGTTCTACATATAATGAAAGTCACCGTTAACTAACTCTCAGTAGACGTCAAGCATGCAGGCAATTTACGACAGGCTAACTCGACACACAGTACTAAACACAGACTGCAAGAATCGCAATCTGATATTTTCATTTACAGGTCGAAACCTTACACTAAACACACCGTGTCTGATAATAAACATAAGCTATTTGTTGCGGCCAAAGCTAATATTTGTAATTGTATTAGTCTCCAAAATATGATTGACTCAGCATACTGACGCGTTCTGAGGGGTGAAACGTCTGCTCTAACATTTCATCAAAATCTAGGCAATTCCCTGCTATATTCATGTCCGTTCGGGCTGCTACTCGTGTGTCATTACTTGCCTTTGCTGGCGCAACGAAGATTGAATCGTGGGTTGCGCTACCCATCTGGAATGATAGTGGAAGTGGCGGGAAAGCTAGGGAGATGCTCTCTGGCGACTCCGTCTGAGTATTGCCAATACCGATTCCTCCATCCAACACGCCTGGCACTGTTACTTCAGTTGAAGTGCTCATCCTTTGAAGACCAGAGCTACCAAATTTGACGTGCTCAATTCTTGACAAGGGGACAGCATCTTGCTTCTCGGAAAACGCTTCCCGGATGTCAACTGTACCGGAACCTTCAATATGAGCCTTCTCGAGGCGCGAGCAGAACTTGGAAGCCAGATTGGCTCGGGCTGGAGGCTGTTCCCCGTTCCACCTGCGAGATATCTCTGCGAGGCTCGATATGATGGAATCAAAAGATGAAGTGAGAGCAGACTGGTAGTATGCGGCATGGGTCAGTAGCATCTTGCCGCATACAAAGAGACAGAAAGAAAATTGCGGACTTATAAGTAAATCTGAGTGACCAAGAAATTGCTCTGCGATCGTGGCAACCTCGTCAGCCGCGACTTGGCAGGTTTCTGCGCTAGATGAAGACGGCAATCTGACGGGAAGAGACTGCCATTCTGCTAGAGGATAGGCTAAGCCCTGGTGGAGGAGCACAACGGCAGTGTTGTGCGCTATATGCGCAAGGACGAGATTTGGATCCAAGTTGCCGTCATTGTTGAATTGGCAAGCCTTGCGCCATTTCTCAGGGAGAAATAATTTCCACCTGTTCTGGTCAGATCCATGTCTTCATCGATTACATAGGAAGAGAATACATACTGTACGAGCCGTAAATCTAACTGCTTAAATCTCACAAGCCACCTCTGAACTTCTTGAACCTCCTTGAAATCAACTCGGTATTGAAGAAAGAACGACGTGACGAGGCTCAGACTCTCCGTTGCCTCTATACAAAACGCGAAGCCGCCTAGAGAAGTCTGGCCATCTTCAGTATCGCGAGTGGCTGGCAGATAATCTTTCTCACGGCCGTGGGACCGAGTTGAAATGCCAAAGTAGGGAGTCGGAGTCTGGTCTGGTTCCCCAGTCTCCCATATGGCACCCTCACAAGGCAGCCTCCTCATGACATCAGCACTAGTCAACGAGAGATTCCAGCCAGTGCATATGCTGCAGAAGCGATCCATGAGGAAGACATTCCAGAAGATGCGGCGCCGCTCTTCTACTTCGGTCCATGTTGACGCTGGGGGGAGAAACGCCACCCTCTCGATTAGAGCCTTCGACCTGGACTGATATGACTGGACCTCCTCTTCCTCCTCGGTGCTGAGACGTAGTTGTTCAACGGTTCTAGACATGCTTCCGACTATGGACCATGCTGAGGGACCTCTGCCGCTACCAATTATGTCAAATGCACAGATGGTCATTGCTTGCAAGTTCTCGACTGAAAAAGACTCCATACTCGCAACTATGACTGTCTGGCGGCAGCTAGTGGAATATTGAGCACGGAGTTCTGGAGCGTTCTGCAGTCGCGGATCGTCTGAGAATCGTATACAGAGAGATACTATTGCGTGGAGTATTGTCGATCCTCGCGCTCTTCCGGAAGGATTGGCGAGCAGCCCTCGAAATGTTGGCTCATGTAACATGGGTATCCAAGGATGGATCTGGTTGAAGTATATGTTGACCATAGAGTCCACTAGATCCTCCGGAGGGAGTTTACCCAGGCTAATCTGATGCTGGAGACTGGGTATATTTTCTGGCTGGCGCGATTTTGTTGCATTGAACGTTCTTCTTGTTTGAATTCCTTCTGCAGCCGAATCCACTTGCTGACCGGTTTCCGATAACGGTAACTCAGTAAGATGTCTTCGAACATCAGATGCCATCTGTTGGATTGAAATTTCTGGACGAGAGTCTGGAGTTGGCCCATACCCCTGGTTATTTGGCTGCTTGATGCTATTCCAGATCTGCTGCCAGAGAAGACCCTGGCCAACAAACATATTTTCCAGTGTCGCTACCAGCAAGTATGTCAGCTACAAGAATTGAGTATGTGACGTTGTTTTGCTGCCTACCTACACGCTGAGTCAACGTCTCAATAGCCCCCGCTCGCATGCCGGGCTTTGACCTTTCCTGGTCGTATGTGCATTCGGCACCTATAACACATCAGTTGGTTAAGTCTGATGAATAAGTTGGATTTACCAAGCTTGATACAAGTGCCGCATGGTTGATCTCTTGAGCACTTTGCCTTCCGTCTGCGACATAGAGAACACGAAGGTCCTTGGGGATCGTCTTTGCTGGAGCGCTTGCGTTTCTCAGGCCGAGGTTTGTCTGAATGGACTCCATTGAGGCTAGTAGGTGACTGCGAGTCTTCATCGTTGTCCTGCTCTGAGTATGGTTGGAAACTCATGTTCGGCATCGGGTTGTCGCGATAAAGCAACGCTGATAAGCTTCGATGTGCACGCGGCGTTTTGCGAACATGCGAAGGCAGAACCAGAGGAATTGGACCCCGTAGGACAATGATAACGAGTGGCGGGGCCCCATGGGGCATTGTATGTCACGCCACACTTGTTGATTGAGGAGTGCACAAATAACAACAGCGCGGCAAAACTCACGTTTATGTCACCTCCTTGATCTGAATCAAACTACTGCGATGATTGATGAAGCATAAACCAATAACAGCTGTAGCCCATAGCTTCTACCAGCGATCGTAATCAGGAATGTTCTCCGCGTCATAAGTTTCCTTGACCTCGTTGAATCCAACTTGCGGTCCATCGTGAGGCCAGGGCTCTCCATCGCCAGTAGCAAATATCGCCCAGGATGCGCCAGAAAACACAAACCAATTTGGCGGAGCAAAAGCTTGCCAGGATGATACGATTGATGTTATGTAGACTGGGGCTTCCTTTCCGAAACTATAGCCCAGCTGGTATTCGAGGGGTTTAGCCTTTATGTGTAATCTAAGGCCTCCAGAAAGCCCGCTGGTTTGGTTGAGTGGAGTTTGCCAATACTATCACAATTAGCGATGGAGTCGCGTGGACCTTAGCAATGGGCAACTTACCTCCTGCGTGCCATTCTTGTTGAGTTCGGTATATAGACAAATACCGGTAGTGTTAACACATCCTCGGATACCAATATCTTGATGCTGAAACTCGGAGAGGTATGAAGAGATTCCGATCTTGTTTCTGGGACCTAGATCCCCCTTGAAGCTCGAGAGCGTGGCCGAAAATGTCATGTTGAGCGACTTTTGTTTGCGTAGCAATGCTGCTGGGGTATCGCGGTCGCTGAGACCGAATACATTGGGTTTCAGCACCAATCTACCCTTCTCTAGCTTGTAGTTCTTAGTATACGGTACCCGGAGTTGATACCATGATGAGTCGAGTTCAGCATGAGAAAAGTCGTCGTTCCATGATCTAGGGACTTTCCTTGGACCAACCTCTGGCTCTATTTGCCTACTTAGTAGAACAGGATCGCCTTGGTTAAAGACTGGCCACTCATCCTTCCAGTCAACATTTACCATGAATGTCTCTCGGCCTTTTCGTGGTTTAGAGTTGATTAACAAATAATTGATGAGGCGGACGCACCAAGAGGAGATGAACCGTTGATGTTACGGCGAGCTAAAAACGTCGCATACCATAATCCGCCATTTGTCTTTGTTAGGGTGGCATGTCCAGTGGACTGGACAGTAAGATTATTGAAGCCTAGTTGTCCATTGTATAGTAAAGGGTTGTGTGGTCCGGCGACAAAGGGACCAGACGGGGTCTTGCTTCTTGCGATAGTCGATCGATGTAGATGATCCGTACCGCCTAGGGGACGTTAATGTTTGTATTCGGATAGAGGCTAGAACATGCTTACCTTCAGCGATCAGGAGATAATACCACCCATACTTGTAATACATCTTGGGTCCTTCTGGCCTGGCTGTTGAATTGTGAGGCAAAGTCCCGTTCCATAGACTAACATAAGGCCCTACGCAATTTCCTGTTGTCAGAGACACTTCACACTGGGCGATACCCCAGAGTCGATCTTTATTGTTGTTAGGGGCCATGAGATTGAGATAGGTCTTGTTGGTCACAGGGTCCTGGAAAAGCTCAGGATCGATGCCCCATGGCTCGGCCCAGACAGGATCAGACCAACTAATGAGATCTTTTGAAGAGATGAACCAGACTCGAGGCCATACACGGGCCACGGGATCATAGGTCCAACGTGTCATCGCTGAGAGCCAGAACCTGCCATTAATAAAAGAGAGACTTGGCGCCCAGGCCCCTGTTTGTAGACAGTCAGATATCCTTCGTCGCAAGAGAGAATTAGACTGTTTGAATTACCTGCTCCAGTGGGCGTCCCATAGAGTTGCAATTGCTCTGGTCGTGTCAAAGCATGAGACTTGAGCGTCCAATTGGATAGGTCCTTGCCTTGAAATCAATTAGCAGATCTGTTCTCTATCGCGAAGGATGGAATGGGAATTTACTATGGTAGATCGGAATGCCAGGCCAGTACTCGAAAGAGGAAGCGGCAATGTAATAATCGTTACTAACGGTTAGGATCGCGGGATCTGGATTCCATCCACTGATGATCGGGTTCCAGATGGCTTGAGCCATTGGTGAAGATAAGATAAACCAACTGAAAACGACATAGTTTAAGGAATACATGACGCGTACTTAGACTTGTTCCAAGAAAAATTCAATGTCTGATGTTTTGGAATAATCAGCGTAGCCCTGAGATGAGATTGGGATTATTAACCAAGACTTTATTTAACAACCTAAACGGCGGACACAGGCTCCGAGGCCGGCTTGTGGACTCTTTTGCCTACCGTCTACACATGGTATCATAATGGTGGTCTTACTATACAAGATAGGGCTGGTATACATCTTTCCAGCTCGATATACTTACTGACGGAAAATCCCCGTGACCTTTTCCGACCGTATCTGAGGCTAAAAGGAGCGGGCTCCGCTGTATACGATAAGGCCTGTAATTAGTTCATTGATGATGATGGAGAGCAGGAGTTGTAGTGGGTCTTATGGGTGCGGTCATAGCCATGGAGTCTCACTCACGCTGACGGGATATGATCCGACATCTTCTCCGGCCTAAATTATAGCATCATGCTTTTTCAGTTGTCAACAAAATAAGCATTATTCAACAGTAGATTATTTGTTCTCGCGAAATAACGAACTTTTCTGAAATAAGCAATTCATTGTTTCAATCAGCATTTTCAACTTTGATTCTTACTGTACTTAGCGCTTTATAGCTCGCAACAATGAAGCTCTCAGAAACAGTGCAGCCTAGCCAGATATCGGCGACGAAGCGAAAGCTTCCTGTGCGCACTCTGTTTCAATTGAACATTGGGAAATTTGCTAACCCATTATTATTCTAGATGTCTGAGAACCAATACAAAAACGGTGCGAAGAGGAATGGGACTGAGAGAATAAAAGTCGACGTGAAGAACTCGCTATTTAGTGAATTCAAGCATCTCGAACTTCTGTTCTCCCCGTCCGTCGATATGAAGATTTGGGCTGTCGCTGAGAGAAGCCTCAACATGGTATGTCCTTGGAAAATTATAGTGGTAACCTACCGAATCTAACACTCAAACCAGCCAGAGCCGCCCACTTGGTTTCCGGAATACACCAAACCAGGAAGCACCGAATATGTCTACAGAGATGCTTCGTTTTGGACCTCGGGCTTCTTTCCGGGGTTACTATACCTAATCATGGAGCGTAGAAAGAAATTTCAAACCTCACTGCGACTTCTTGGTCTTTCGCGACCAAAGCCAGATTTTCCTCACATGCTTCAACTCGAGTACTTCTCCCTGACCTATCCGCGATCGACACCAGTTACTGATAAGTTATTATTGATAGATATGCCTCTAAGTGGTGGACGGAGAGTCTTCACCAAAACGGGTCTCTCATGGGCACGCATGATCTGGGATTCATGATTTGCCCCTGGGCCCGTTTGCAATGGGATCTTCATCGTGACCCAAAGGCGTTCAACACATTAATGACAGCCGCCAACACCTTAGCAGACCGTTTCTCGGAAACGATCGGCTGTATCAGATCATGGGATGCCTGTGAGACAAAGATTTATTCGTTTACAGACCCAAACAAAGACTTTCTTGTTATTATTGTAAGTTTGATGTCTGAAAACCAACTTCTGTGAATCAGACTAACATTGCTGACTCAACAGGACAACATGATGAATCTTGACCTCCTCTTCTGGGCGGCATCCGAGACCTCTTGCCAAGATGAGTCAACTCGATTCTTCGACATCGCCATGGCCCATGCTCGCACATCGAAAGAGTACCTTGTTCGTGCTGACTGGTCAAGCTGCCACGTTGCCAACTTCGACCCTTCGACGGGCACTCTTAAAGAATGTCTCACAAACCAGGGCTACAGCGATACATCGTGTTGGTCACGAGGTCAGGCGTGGGCCATTGCAGGGTTTGCAAAGTCGTATGAATGGAGTGGCGAGAAGTCCTTTCTCGACACAGCGAAGAACTGTGCCGATTACTTCTTGAAGAGATTGCCTGACACCCATATTCCGCCCTGGGACTTTGACGCACAAGACGAGGCTGGTGCTGCTACGCAGCCCCCAGATACAAGCGCAGCCATGATTGCTGCATACGGCATGCTGCTCATCCACCAATCCCTCCAGAATAGATCCGAGACATCTCCGTATCTCGGCCATGCCCTACGGATAGTAGATGCTGTTTGCGAGAGACACTTGAACTCTGCCGCCAGTCAGCAGCAGGACCTGGAGACGATTCCTACAGTGAATAATAGCTCAACCACTGTGGTGAAGTGTGTCAAGACAGCTGTAGGGCTCGGAGATACTATCCTCAATGGAGCGACTATCAACAATTTCGAATTTGCTCCTCGCCGCTGGGCTGATCATGGGCTTGTATACGCTGATTACTTCTTTGTGCTGTTTGGGAACAAGCTTTTAGAGATGAATGCATTGAGATCACTATCATAGATTGGGTATTAGTAGAGAGATTGAATAATTAAAGTTAACTTTTATTTTGCTTACTATCCTCGATTGTACGTGCGACTTTTGAGTTTCCGTTCAACTTCACACACAATAAAGGCATCATGACCAATACCTAGCTCAATATTCTTTCAATCTAGATTTTCACTTCAATTGAGAAAATAGTACTTTTTGCCGTCGATTAAAGATCAACAATATCAGACTTACATTTATTATTTCATCTAATGAGTGAGAGCTCATAGGAGCTGCACAAATAACGGTAGTTCGGGACTCTGTTTATTACTGTGCTTAGTCGCCACGACTGACACAGCTTTGATGCTGCTGCTATTCTCAGCAGATACAATATCTCCAACATCAAATTTGGTGGAAACAGTTATTATTAGCGCCTCAAAATGGGTCATTCATCGTAGTATGTCTAGAAAGTCATGCTAGTAGAGTACAAATCGTTGCAGCGGAGACTATTCTGACAATTGGCCCTAAAACACCACCATCAGAGCTGCTATGGATGGGGGCTGGTCAATGGTGACGCCCTGTCTGTCAGTGGCGTGTTCGCTAATTGCAACGACTACTAGCGGGCCATACGACGGTATCGCCCTGTTGGGGTATCGGGCGCAGTCCCGATAAATCCCCCGTCCTCCGCCACCAGTTTCCCCGCATTAGCTCTCTTATTCGTGACTTGGTGTATACTGTATCTGTATCGGAGCTTCAACAGTCTGGAGATGTTGTAGTTATATGAGGTCTTCCTGTCTTCGTCTATCACTTTCGTTCACCACTCATACTTCAGAGCAATTACACACCGACGGTATCAATTCTTGGCATACCTTGCAATTTATCAAAGTCTAAGACCCGCCATGGCCAAATCAGTCGAGGTACAGCATAGTGACCCCATCACTCCTGCTGGGGCAACTGCCAATTTAGATCAAAAGAACGCGACCGCAGATCTTGAGGTGCTGTAGAACACGCCGAGTCTTACGTAGCCCACGCACTAACATCCCAATCGTAGACTGCCAATTACGCCCAAGATGCCCCGGTTGAGATTGACGATAAGACAAACAAAGAGCTATTCTGGACTGTCAACAGGCGAATCTTGGCTTGCATGCTGGGAACATACTTCTGTCAATCCTTGGATAAAGGCACGCTTGGGTTTTCGTCCGTCATGGGTATACAGGAAGATGCCAATCTTCACGGGCAGCAGTTCTCGTAAGTTGAGCAGTCTCTTACTTTGTGGCAATGAGGATAATAGCACACATACTGACGAATTGGCTATCAAGATGGCTAGGAACAATCCTTTATATGGGAGTTCTCGTCGGAGAATATCCCACCAACTTTCTGCTCCAAAAGCTGCCGGTTGCCAAGTACTTAGCGACCAATGTCTTCTGCTGGGGCGTTGTGATTGTCTGTTCTGCAGCTGCCAAGAACTTTGTAAGCCTCATGGTAGTTCGTTTTCTTTTGGGTGTGTTTGAGTCATGTGTTCAGCCGGCTTTTATCATTATGTGAGTCACGAATATTATCTACGATTTTTGTCTCTTCTGATCTAATGATATGATGTGGTAGGACGAGTATGTGGTACACGAAGCGGGAACAAAGTATCTTGACGTCGCTTTGGTATTGCATGACTGGAGTCCAGCTCATGGTATGACATGTTCCTCCAAGCATAATATTAAGGTGTACTGAACTAACCAAAATACTTCTAGGTTGGTGGTATCATTGCATGGGGAGTGTCTCACTATAAGGATGGAGTCATCTTTCCCTGGCAACTACTCTTCCTCGTTCTTGGACTACTTACCTGTGTTTGGGGCTTGTTCATCGGCTGGTGGCTGCCCGATTCTCCGATGATGGCAAAGTGCTTCAACGAAGACCAGAAGCGGCTCATGGTTGAGCGTGTCCGTGCCAACGAGACCGGTATCCAAAACAAGTCTTACAAAAGGTATCAGGCTATAGAAGCAGCTACTGATCCTATTGTCTGGTGCTATGTCATGCTTCAACTCACCTCTACGCTGATCATCGGCGGTCTGGGTGTCTTTTCGAATCTAATTATTTCCTCCTTCGGATTCACCTATCTCCAAACCCAGCTCCTCAACATTGCTCAGGGTGCTGTGACCATCATAGTCATGATCGGAAGTGCTACACTCGCAACAGCCACAGGCCAGACTGCATGGGTAATGCACGCATGGACAATGTAAGTTGGATGAAAGGTTCTGATTAAAGCACATAAGCACTAACATATGTGATAGCCCTCCTATTATTGGAACTGCCATTATCTACAGCATACCACCGACATCTTCGAATCGCGTTGGGTTACTCATCGCCTTTTACTGCACACAATTCTATCTTGCAGAAGGAAACCTGATATTCTCCCTCATCTCTCGCAACATTGCCGGCCAGACTAAGAAGTCTACCACGCTTGCCATAACCTTTGTGGCTTGGGCTGCTGGTAATATGACCGCCCCACAGGTATCTTACTCCGCAGATGCTTTCTTGTGATATTTGCTGATGTTCTCAAGATCTTCCAAAAGTCCGATTCGCCTCGTTACGAGAAAGGATTTACCGCGCATTTCTGTCTCTACGTTCTCTTCAACATATTCCTTGTGATCCTTCGGCTCTTGTTGGTTCGTCGTAATACCAACAAGAGAAAGGCGGCTCTGGAGGCGTCTCATGCCGCCAATGACAGTCACAAGCAGACTGAAGGTGACCACTTGGGGCATCTGAATGCTTTCGCAGATTTAACAGATAAGGAGAATCCTGATTTCAGGTATGACTTCTAATCCGATAATCTGCAAGCTGCCAGTAAGGAATATCGTGGTGATTCTAAGAGTGGAGAGTGACGAGAGATTCTCTATTGTAAGCATTGTTTGGTGTATAGTTAATGCATATCAGCTAGAGAATAATATGTTTAGATTTACCAACTGTACACTGAAAATGATAGTTCTAAAGAGCGTAGTGCTCATTAGAATATATATAATACATTTTCAGAACGTAAAAGCAATGGTTGAAGGTTATATAGGGATGAAGGGTGCTGATTCTATAAGATATCTGTGGTGGAATGATCTGTCAGCCAGAAATAACTCATGACTATAAACAACATCTAGCTCACAACTTAGACGTCGTACGAAAATATCTTCTCAAGCAAGATAAGAAACGCTAATATAATACAAAACACTGTGAAAGGTACTACTTCTCCGCGGTTAATTCGGACTAGGACTCTAAGGCTTACTCGGAAAAGTACTCAGTCCAGTTTGATGTGTAACTAATTGTCTTCTATACACACTCGCTATATTTACATAAGCCGATTGCAACATAGGGTATGATTTGGCTTTGCAAACATGAATAACTAACTACTTGTAGTTTTCGAGACAGTAAATTCCGCTTATAAAAGAGCTTATAGCACTGTATTAAATTCACGCTTGGGGACAAGAGATTCTTGTATCCACTTAACTCTAAGTTCTAGAGTAAGAAGCACAATAGTGGGTAGTATGGAAACAGCGCAGTTCGCATGAAAATGGTCATGTAGCATAAGCGAAAAGAGGGGGAAATGACATTTCGAGACGGCTCCCATAGCCTTTCCCAATAGATCTCCCAAAGCTGAAGTGATCGTCACGACTGTTACAGCGTGGTGTTTTTCCCTTGCATAACCCGATAACTGTCGCTCAGGATCATCTTAATTCGCAAGGTTGTTTATCTAGTTCACTATGCTTAACTTAAGCATTAGCATTCTCTAAAGCATCCCACAAATTGCTTCATCGACTAACTACGGGTCTCTTGGGCAATATAAATATGTAGGCGTTAAGATTCCGTTGACTTGTTTGCGAAAACTTTGCATATAATCTATGAGAGATGCCGTTTTCATTGTAGCCATACTGCATAATACAGAGATGCGGTTTCAGGTAAATTGACTCCATACCCCCGGAAGAAACTAGCCGACATGTCTTTAGTGCATTGAAAAACTATTAGATGTATCCTTCCATGTCATACTCCGCGTCATCGCACCATGCTTTATTTAGGATCTCTCCATGCAGCGAAACGGCTAAGAGCACGAGGCATCAAGTCGTGGAACAAGGTGAAATGTGCGCAATACTGTAACCCAGCCAAGATCTCCTGATTAAACTAGCCCGGATGATGGCCGATCAATCATCCGATCGTGTGTCGTTATGTGGTCTTCGTGCTAGGATTGCCGTTGCGACTTGAACCCGTTCAAGAGATTGTCCTTCACTTTCTGGCATGATCATCATTCCCCAGATTCCCCAAACATTCCCCGCAAATGCATGCGTGATTACTTTACCTTCATGCACGTTATAATTCGGAGCTATTACGCCGAGACGTTTGTAACCGGGGTTTTCATGACCTTCGGCTTAATTATCGGAGCTGGCCCGAGATGTCCCCCGCGACGTGCCACTAACCCTACTGACCAGGCATCATAAGACACCAATAGCGTCACTATGCATTTCTTTTAATCACGCCACGTATATCGACTTGGCCGTACTGGTGTCGATCTCTATAGCAGCAAGAGGGTATTCATTTACGTTCAATAGCTGGTGCAGCATAACAAAGCCATTTTCGCAACCATCAACATCAACGAGAACTGTTCAACATGAGACTGTTTACTGTATGGTTCATCTCCGTGTCACGTTAATCACTTGGCTAACAATAGGTCAGTTCTCACTCTTTCTCGTATCGGGGGTGGCTGGCTTGGTGCAGGATGTCCCGAGCATCAATGGTAAATACTTGCACAAAGCAGAATATGACATCAACATTGAGCATTATTGACCGTCTGTCAAGCTGCGATCCCCTATGTTCCTTGGACTGAGGGCATGAAGCGGAAGCCATCCGACTTCAACCATCCGGGTCTCTGGCATTCTCATGAGGATCTTGAAGTCATGAGAAATGGCGTTCGTAAAGGACTCGATCCATGGAAGTCAGGCTATGAACAGTTTGCCAACAGCAGTTTTTCAAAATCCTCCTATCAGATGAAGGGGCCATATGCTGTGATTTCTCGTGGATCCAACAGTAACTACACCTCGTTTGCGAATGACGCTCGTGCTGCTTACCACAATGCCATTATGTGTACGGGCGCACTGTTCTCTATACATGCACATAGGATTTAATAGCTAACTGAGATACCACAGGGTATATCACCAATGATGAAGCTCATTGGGATCGCTCCACAACCATTTTAGATGCTTGGGGTACAAACTTGACCAACATCATTGGGACCGACCGCTCACTTCTCATCGGCATTGAAGGGACACTTTTGCGAATGCTGCAGAGATCATGCGATGGGAGGGCGGTTGGACCGAGGTAGGAGCAAAGTGGCAGGGAGGTCAAGGGTTCAGTATCCAGCTCTACTGGCTATTTCTTCGACAGAGCTTGATCATTGGCCAGGCTAATTACGGCATCGCCTCCATCAAAGCATTGATGGATTACGCAGTATACCTAGAAGACGTTTCAGCATACAACTTCGCCATATGGTCGTGGAAGAATGACTGGTGTGCTGGCATCGACGCAACCATCAATTCGGAGACAGGCCAGAACTCCGAGTCTGGCCGAGACCAGGGCCATGTCATGTCTGGTCTCGGTTGGCTTGCCCTTGCCGCTAGAACTGCCAAGACTCAAGGGTATGATCTTTTCACCTATGGCAACAACTTACTTCTCAAAGGAGCTGAGTATGCAGCCAAATACAATCTGAATGAAACAGTAACATATGACCCGAGTTGGCGACGATGCGAATCTGTTTTGGTCAATGGTCCCTGGCAAGACATCTCCGAGTTTAATAGAGGCATTGTTCAAGAGGTTTCGGGTGGAGTCAAGAAAGCACCAGCTGTATGGGATCTCTTTTACTACACATCTGAAGCCAAGGGATTGAACAACCCATGGACTACCAAGGCCAAAAAGAATATGATGCTGCGGGTGGAGAAGTGGTGACAGGAGGTGATATGCCTGGCTTTGGAGATCTGCTCTGGGCTACAGCAAAGAAGTAGCTTAACCTTAGAATAGCCCCAGAGAGCCGGATGTAATAACATGACAACTTTGAGATGATGTATTATTGTAATTTCGTGGATATAAGTATCCAGACTTTATAACTTGAATTCTGACTAGAGAATTGAGTTGCTGTAGACTATAGACTACTGATATAAATATTATTATAGTCATCGATCCAGGATTTTAGTGATGAGACAGTCCTATCCTTGCTGACCCTTAATTCCTATTAATTAAAGCATCCTTTCTTCCAAGGCCGGTTGTGCGAATCATGCAGCAAATGGGGGATGGCAAGGTATCAATCACGACGATTCAGAACCTTTGTATGCTAACCCTAGCCATCATACAGTGTAAGTCACCTGCTTATCCTAGCTGCACGGATTTATGCTAAACGGGCTATACAGCCAACAAGTTAACCCTAGCATATCTTCACGTGGCTATAGCAATTACACTTGCAAAATTTACCAATCTCGATGTTGAGACCTGCGTCTCTGGTGATTTTGGCTTGCGCGCAGAAACCCGACAAAGAGGGTTCTGGAGCCTACAATTACTACAGCAGATGTACGGACACGAATCCTTCGCCACGGACATCTTGCAAGATATTACCAGACCGCAGTATATGGCCATGTGTAAAGTGTCGCGGAAGAGCGTCAATCAAATGCCCCCAGCCATTCCAAGCTAAGAAATATCAACTCAAGACGGAATTATGTGTGCTGACAACAAAAGTGGAACATGGACCTACATGATCCAGACGTCTACACTTTGGGGAGAGGTCCGCATATACGTGAAGCAATGATCTCGGTAGACCAACAGTGCACCGCCTCCTTGGTCTATCGAGTCTGGATACGCCGTTATCAACGCTTATCTCATGGATTCAGAGACGAAACTCCCAGACCGCCACCGATTTGACAGCGCGCGATTGACTGGCCGAGGAGGCCAACACCTTCAGGCCAATCGTGGATAGTGGAGTCCATGGGTATACCAGCAATTCGCATATCATACTATACATAATTTGCTGAACCATCCCTTTCTGTACTCCTCTCGGCCCCAACAATCAGCTCAATTGGGAGTTCCTAACACGTTCTGCAAAACTTCCTCAGAGGTTGCTTTTTGAGGAGTATAATTACAATTAAGAGCCTTTGTGCAATCATATAGTCTAATATGTCTATTTGACATGTGTGTTTGGCCATCCTAAATATCCTATAAACTTGGGGACACCTTTTAAATAGCCCTCAATATCTGCAAGGAGATATTTGCTTCAGCCTTCAAGAAGCCAGACCGATGGAGAAGAGGCTATCATTGAGGTTTTTAGACAGACCACGTCTGTGCAGCGGCTATTGATAGAGCATCATTCGAGCCATCCTCAACGACACCATAAGTAGGCTCATCGGTCCAAAACTCATAATCACTTGCCTTGTTGCCAGGCTTGCTGATTTGCCAGGGCATCCACGGTACACCAAGACCATTGAATACATCTATGTGCTGACCGACTGTGGTAGACTTAGTGTTCCCGGTAGCACCAAACTCCTCAAAAAGCATGAGTTTGTTGGCATTCTTTGCGTGCTGCAGCGCGACTGGACCCTTGGTCTTGAATTCGTTGACGCCCATGTAGGAGTGGATGGTGACAAGGTCCAATGCCTTGCAAGCCCAGTTCTCTGCAACATCTGAATTGGGAAACTCATTGCCGCCACCTACGATCTTGTGTCAGTGATGGAAAGGCGATTCTAGGGGCATAACAACGTACCAGTCGAGATCAGAACCTTGCTGTTCCCCATAATTCCCCGCATAAAGCCAGCTCGATCGCACCACCACGACGGATGGGGCGGAATGTTGTTGTTTAAATGGCCCTGACCTTCATTCTGGATATTGAAGGCAAAGATGTGGCTGTTTAAGTCTTTCCAGGCTGGACTCCCGCTGATCAGTGTGTTCTTATGTTCAAGAACGTGACGGATCCGATTCTGAAAATCGGAAATGCAATTCTTGTCCGAGTACCAGAACTCCACGTTGTTGGCGCTAGCTGGCTGAGTGTTGCAGTCTACCGCAGGCAGCTTGTACTTTGACACGTAGGCATCGCTTCCCCAGCAGCCGAGCTGGTAACGATCATGGATCGCGATGGTGAGCTTGATGCCTTTGGCTTGAGCTTCTACCATGAGTTGATCTATGGCTTTGAGCTGGGTATCGTCCCACACTCCCACGGTTTGGGGCTCAATGTCTGGCATTGCAACGGAGCCAGTATTCTTGAAATTCTGGACAGTTGGTGAGATGAAGATACGCAGGACCTTAAGATTTGCATCCTGGATGGCGTCCAGGACGTCCAACCTATCCTGCCTGTATCCATTGTCAGTTATATCATCATTGGTACGGGGAAGAGCTCATCTTACTGCTTGAAGGCATGAAGGAAGAAGGAGTTTACGCCTGCGAAGCTATTGCCTTGTTGGCGAGCTGAGAGCTCGTAGTCATGAGGGGTGGCTACTGCAAGCAGAGCTTGACCTAATGCGAGAAGGCTGAAGCTCTTCATTGATCTCAGGTGTGGGAGTAGTTCAGAATGATTCGAGTATTGTGAAGGTGCTAATATTGAAAGTTTGAGGGGCTGTAATCGTATCTTATAGGTGCTGAGTCGGAAATACCAAGGGGGGCTGTGGCTGGGGGGCGTGTGATCTGCTAATAAAACCTATTCTCTATTACATCCTTCAGACGGATTGAACGGATGTAGATCCCTACTTTTCCCCCAAACTACCCCACGTTTTGACTCTATTTTGTGGTGCACGGGCTATTAGGAAATAAGATTTAGTCTTGGCTTTGAGATAGCCTTGAACGGAATTACAGAACACCATTCTAGTGCGTAGCAAAGACGTGTAGCACAGACTCGGAGGTCAGATCTGGTCTGCGATATGCAATATCCATGGGCTCTTGAAATTAACTTAGACGCGAATATAAAAGTCCGGCTGACCTGCCTTTCTAAGCATCAGACAGAAACTTGTCGTACAAAAGGTGACCAAAGGGTTAATGACAAGTATTTGCAACTCCGTATGCCCTACAGTCCATGGCCTGGCGCCCCCTTCAACCGACCAATTCAGAACCTCGATGCTCCCCATCCGATTCACTTCCACATCTACAACAAAATAAGCCACATCTCTTCAAGACACACTATCTAGTTTCCAAGTCAATATCTGCATACATTATACACCGTAACACCAATTTATCCAACAGACCAGAAAAGAAAAAAGGGAAGAAAAAAGAATCTTCGCACAACTGGCCTTTTTTTTTTACGGCTGGTGCCTCTTGTAATCGTAGATCAGGCCTCGTAACCAGACAGACAGACAGATCTATTACGCCCGGTGGGGCCACCGCCCATAGGGCTCTAAATACTAAAAATAAATATACTTCGCTAATTATTGTCTTGATCTCGCCGAGCCCCTGTGTTTCTCGCCTTGCTCTTTTCTGTCTTTTCTTTGTTTGTCCTTCTAGATCCCCGTATTGGTTAGTGGTAGCAGATCGACTTGAAGTCCAATTCCTCCAAGTGTTCAGTTTCCTATATTTGGCGCTGAAGCGGTGATTCAGAGAGTTGACCTTTCTTCGTGACGAGCGCCTTCAACGACACTGAGCCTCGCGAGCACTTGACATCGCCTCCGAGCGCTATTTCATATGTGGTATTTGCGGCTTCTTTCTTACGTTGAAATTAAGGGTCGCCGTACCCTCACCTTCGCCTGCATTTTAACACTGCCTCGACCGACTACTGTAGCTTTGGCTGCCTGAACAACATCAGCAGCCATCAGCTGCTCGACTTTCTGGGCGCCCTTTGGTGCCCCCGACCTCGACGCACGGATCCAACATGGTCCGCTCGCCTTTTTACAGCTCGGAAGCTGCATGACCGATCTCTGCAGTCGTGTACTGCCCAGAGAACCTCTTCTTTGCAGCCTCGGCTGCTGCCCGGAGCGCAACCGGGCTTCGACAATTTGTCTTACTGGCTGAGACCACTAGACAAAACCGCTGGGTCGAAATGGTACAGAGCTTACCTGGAGACCGTGGAACGAGGCGACTGCCTCGTCCACAAAACAGCGTTCTAGCCGCCTTGGGTTTTTCTCCTGCGAGGGTTTTCTCCAAGGATGCACGGTTCTAGGTTGCAGCCACGGGCGATCTTAGGGCTGGTGTCGCACTTGGCGTGTTTAGAGGGTTAAAGTGAATGTGATGAGCAGCAGCAAATGTGTTGATTGTATTTTCTTTTTTATTCTCTCTTGTGCGGTGTATTCCATCCCGCAGAGTTACTTAAAGCATATAGCTAGATTACTAATGCAGTTGTTTCCCAAGGCCGTGAAGATCATGCCTACCCTGCGACAGCTGGCTACGAGTAGGAAAGTGCCACTTGTGGGAAAGGGCCTCCGACGCTCTCCGTTGATGCGAGTGAACATTGCAGGTGTTCTGGACGAGGACGGATGCGACAGTAATTATAGATAGTTTAGCTCAGCACGTCGTATGCTCCAGTAGGAGACTTTTTGGGCCACCAGCACCCTGGACGAAAAATATACATAACATAACATAACATAGAGACCGACAGCTTTGCGACGCTCGATGGGCACGGTGAAGTAAATTTGTCATGGTCAAGGTCGTGCTGTCAGCATAGACGAGGTTAAATGTCTGGTAACTGTGGTTGCTCATCCCAGCAAGGAACGCGAGTTCCGCCTCGTCTTCGTGCTCCGAGGATGGCTGTTCTCGATCCAGAAAATTACAGACTATGCCATATTAATATGCTGATGATGCTACCACTCGAGGGTGTGGACGTTGGAGTGGATAAAAAAAGACAGTAGGTTAGATTTATTTGTCCTTCAGCTCTAGCTACGAAGTAGGATGCCTCTTAATTCTTTGTTGATTGTCTAGGCCGCGCTTGATCTATCCCGCATGATACGTTTTCTCGTCTTTGCAGCTTCAACACTAGCTTTCCTAGGGTTCTTAGCTTCAAATATTATATCAAGTTCTTCCAAAGTCGATCCCTTGGTCTCAACAAACATGAAATAAATAAAGCCCAGTTCAAAGGCGTCCCAGAACACAAAGAAGACATAGAACCAGTAGCCAATCTGAACAAAAGGTTAGCAACAATCAGAATACCTTGAAAACTCCAGAGTACAACTTACATTGGATAGAGCTATTGGACCAACAAACGTGTTGAGAAATCCGGCTGCTCCCGCCGTCAACTTGAAAGTGCCCATACTCTTAGCTCGCATCTTATTGCTGACAACCTCGGCAGGATAAATGGGTTGCATTGGAGTGAAACCACAGGCAAAGATGGCGCCAAACATGAAGATAAAGACGATACTGACGGTAGAGGCCGTCTTGTTGCCATAATCTGTATATCCAGCCACACAACCAGCAACAATAGCGAGGCATGCCGCCATACCAGCAGTGGTCGTCATGAGCATCTTTCGGCGGCCGACAATATCGTGCAGACGGGAACCGATGATGGAGGAAATCCAACCGACGAAGGCATAAACGATGTTGAGGATTAGTTTGGTGTCAGTGTCTGTGATGCCGATGCCGTTGAGCATGATTGGCAAGTAGTAGGATACAATGCTAACGACGATGTCAGTTTACTTCTTCTGTCAGATGTGGCGCGGCTTACTTGTTACCGCTGAACTGACCGAACCAGGAGAAAGCGATGTTGAGCATCAGTCTGTACCGGCTGGAGCGGGATTCTACAAGGACCCGTAGGTCAAACAGATCCTTCCACGAGGCTACATGTTCGGTATCGATATTGGCAATCATCTCCCTCATCTGAAGGTCAACGAGTGGATGGCTCGCATCACCATTCGCATGGTACTTGGAAAGGATGTCCTTGGCCTCTGCGTGACGATCCTTGGCGACCAGCCTGTTACAGAGTAAGTTTTTGACCAAGTCGAATGCATAGAGTAGGGAACCAATGCATCAGTGGGTCGATAACGTACCATCGTGGGGACTCGGGAAAAAACTTGATGAATATGCAGACGATGCCTGGGCACACCATCTGAAGCCACAAGGGAATCTTCCAGTCCAGATTACCGTGGTGGGCTAGGTGTTTGTGGCAGGCATATACTGCGGAAGTAGCAAAGACAGAGCCCTGGAGAAAGACTCGTGGTCAGTAAAGCGAGTTTCTCAGTTGGGTTTGATTGACGGTACGTACGACGTTGTAGAAAGTGTTGTACATTCCCGCTATCGTTCCTCGGTAGGCCGGCGGAGCGATCTCGACAAGATATAGGGGAGCGGCGGTATGGGCGCATGTAGCGAAAAAGGACAGGAGAAATCGTCCGGCGATAAAGAGAGGCAGATTGGGCGCCAGGGAGGTCACTATAGTAGCAATGCACACGCCAAGACAGCCAAAGAACATGTGCCACGTTCGCCCATACCAGTCCGTCATCCAGATGAAGAGAGCTCCTGACATTTGACCAACCTATCAAAGTAGTTAGCATATTGTTTAGATCGTCCATCAGCTCCGTATTTATTCTTACCTGAAAGATGGCAAACACGATGCCGGTACTGGCATTGCCGTTTTCGGGGAGACCAAAGTATGAGGTGTAGTTCGGAAGAGCGTTGATAGAGCCCATGAGAGAGCTATCGAAACCTGGGGAAAGGGTCAGCGTGATGATGGCTCATGGTGGGTGTTCACTGTTCGGGAATACTGGGACTTACCATTCATGGTCGAGCACAGGAAGATAAGTGTAGCGAGGATATACAACTTGATGTAACCTGGGCCTCGGGGGTCTGGCTTGTGATTCGCCATGATATTGGCGTATGTCTCGATTTGATTCTCCCTATCCGTCTTCTCAACTTGTTGTAAGTTGGCATCGTCCTTTGCTTTGTCCATGATGCAATTCTTGCCTCTGGCCGGTAGACTAGATAGGATGTGTCTTGAAGATGGCTTAAGGATATTTCCAATTGACAAAAAGCTTTGGTACTTGACAGTCTGGGCTGATCTTCCTAAGCATAACTTTTGGAACAAGGCACTCTTGGATACTTATAGGTTTAAGTTGATGAAGACACAACCTGTTTCGTCCAGGTTGTGGGACAATCCCCGTGGGGAGCCATGAGGCATGGGGGTTCTCCAGAGGCTAGACCGAAAAGGTCACACGGAAATTCAAACCTTCGGGCCCAGAACCCAGGAATCCTTGTGCGGTCGAACCATCCATGACGGTACCGAGCAAAAGGCTACACGACGATCCTTCGGGGACTGCCGGGCTAGTGAGTTCTAAACTTCTCCGGATACAACTTCGCATCTATTATATAGCTTACTGTATTGCATTTGGAAAATAGGTTGAGGTTACAAGCAAAAGTAACCCGATTTTATATCAAGCATTAACTGTAATTTAATAGATATATACTCAGTCATAGCAGATATCTCTGGCGTCTACAATCTCCCTCCCATCTAACCCGGGCGGTCCATTATGAAGTAGGGAATCCAGCGCAGCGGTGTTAACCTATTTAGTGAACAGTCAAAACCTCGAGCTTATCATGCATTTACAACTCTATATGAGTCGTCGGGTATTTACTCACGTGTCTAGGTCTGAAGTCACTCACGCGATTAATACCAAGAAGCCTTAAAGCAGTGGCCGTCTCTTCGGCAAGAACTACGAGACTGAGTCAGTACAGAATTCATATACTCTAGTGACGTGAAATGAGATGACATACTCTGCAGAGATCGATGGACACCCTTTTCTCCGCCGCCGGCTGGGCCATAAAGCGCAGCGCGACCAAGGCCGACACCTTTCGCGCCCAGAGCAAGGGCTTTGACCACATCCGTGCCTCTCTTCACGCCTCCGTCTATTAATACATCTAACTGACTAAGAACTTGAGGACAGAACTTCCTGATCTCTAGTAGTACTTGAATGGGATGGGGGGCTGTATCAAGGGCCCTGCCACCGTGATTCGAAAGAATGATGCCTTTGACAATGGAGAACTTGGTAGCCGCAAAGGCATCCTCATGAGTTTGAATGCCCTTGAGCACTATAGGCAGATCGGTATGCCCGCTTAGCCATCGGAGAGTCTTTTCCCAGGCGAGAGCAGATTCTATACCCCAGACCTGTGGAGGCGACTCCCCCGCGACCTCTCTAGCCTTGTACCGCTCATCGGCCTCTCTTTTCCAGGGATTGGGGCGTCGAGGGCGAGTACGACGAATTTTATCTGTGGGATTGTCCTGATATAAGCTAGCGTCCTTTCTGTAGCCTTGATATCCTTCAGGACGTAAAGCTGCCAAGCAAAAACAGCACCTGGACCGGCGCGTACTATGTCTGCCACGGACATGGATGCATTCTTGCCGATGATCTGAAGAGCGTTGAAACTGGAGCATGCAGAGGCGATGCCCCCCTCGCCTTGAGGATGTGCGAGTATAGCCAGGCCGCCGGGCTGATAAAGATGGGTAAACCAACGCTGTTTCTGATGAAAGAAGTCGAGAGGGAGCAGTGTGTGCAGTCAACAAAGACTTTCGGCCGGAGAATGATAGACTTGAAAATGTTCACGTGGGCCACTTTCGTGATCTCATCATCAGTGCCGGATGCATAGTACGAGATAGCCTTGGGATTTAAACGTTTTAGTGCTAACTGCTCCATCTCGGCAATGCTCAATACCGATGCCATATCAAGAGTCGTAACGTCAGAGATTGGCTCAGCATGCATGTCATCGCTAGATATGGGCTCGAGCTTGCCCAAGAATTGCTCGGGGGTCAGATATTCGTCGAGAAGCTCAGTCGGGTGAACATCTTGGTAGACAAGCGTGGCGTCTGTACCAGCATGTTGGAGAATGACAGCCCGTCCACCTGGATGTCTACCCAGAAATTCGGTGGCCTAGCACGAGAAGTACCAGCGAAATGGAACACCAGCAGGAAGTATGCATGCATTCAACGTGCATTGTAAACGTTACCATGAATCGCGATGTAGTAATTAGATCTAGATCGATGGCGTTGCAGCAGTATCATTGGCTTCGTGGCGCTCAACATGTCTGTTATTAGTTCACTTACGTTCTGATAATGCGATCATCTTTTTTGTACAGGAAGTTCCTTCTGGTGTAGTATTTGCAATCTCGATGGGCGCTATCTCTATGCTCAATGCCTAACCCCTGGGATTCTTTCTGTGTGGCCCCTGGGATCTACCCCGCCCTCGGTAATACCGAGTCCCGTGCTAGTGTTCCGAAGTCCGGGGATAAACTGTCGATTCCTTCCGCCGGCGTTGCAAAATGCCGTGCTGATTTTGGTCAAGAAAGTCTACAACCCCACTGGGATAATATGACGCGGGAATTCTGAATGCCCGTATCAACCTAGCACGCACTAAAAGCAGATTTACCTTTTAGATCTCATGGCCTCAGAACTGGATTTCTGCGGTGAATTGCTCCACCACTACCATGATTTCCTTTGGTTCAATTGTAGCACGAGGAGTATTGTGCGGAGAATACTGGTCTCTTGTTCCGAGTAACGGCCCCCCGCTTGTCTGCAACCCTGGAGTTTTACAGGTATTTAATCTAATATATAGACGTGACGCTCACCCTCCATTCTTTACCGTCTACCTATCACATACTCCTTGCAAGCACCCTGTCATATCGGGGCCAATCCTCCACCATGGTACACAGAATTAACATTGATCAAGGCTGGGAAGTCAAGCAGTCCAGTTCTCTAGAGAATGGTTCAGCTACATCCTACCTGCCTGTCGCCCAATTTCCTACAGTCGCGCACATCGATCTTCTCCATCACAAGCTCATACCGGATCCCTACGTCGACATTAACGAGCTAAAATGCCTCTGGGTTAATGATGCAGACTGGACCTACCGCACTCAAAGTATCAGCCCTGTCAATCTTGCATCCACCGAGCGAGCAGTCTTGGTATTCGAAGGCCTCGATACAGTGGTCGACGTGTATCTCAATGATACCCACGTCCTGTTCAGCAATAACATGCATATTTCGCATCGAGTCGATGTAACAGAGGCTCTTCGGAATAGAAATGAAACCTCAGTCCTTGAGCTCAGGTTTCGGAACGCCCCAGCGTATGCTCGCTCAGAGCGTGACCGAATAGGCTATAAGCGAAATGCTACTGGTCGCGCTGTCAATTACGGCGGCTCTGAGCGTCTCTTTTTGAGAAAAGCACAATACCAATGGGGCTGGGATTGGGGACCCGCCATCAACACCTGCGGACCCTGGAAACCCATATACCTAGAGATATACGAGTCGCGGGTTAGCGATCTCTGGGTTACCCAGGATGTCGCTGCTGATCTCTCGTCGGTGGCAATCTCTGTGAAGGGAGAGGTCGAGAACGCACAGGACTTTGGCAAGATACTCGTCCAATTGACTGATCCCGATAAAAAAGCTCCTGTGGTCAAGAAGGAATTTACGATATCCTCCACCGGTTCATTCGAAGGCAATATCAGCTTAGGCAAGCCAAAATTATGGTACCCATTCACATACGGAAAGCAAGACCTGTACCTTGTCGAAGCCATCGTCCCCGGGCACACCAGAAGCCAGAACCTCGGCGTTCGTCGCTTACGTCTCCTTCAACACCCTTTGAAATCTCAACCAGGAACCTCATTTGTCTTTGAGATTAATAATGTCCGTATTTTCTGTGGCGGATCCTGCTGGATTCCAGCCGACTTTATGCTCCCACGTGTCACAGCGGAACGATATGAGAAATGGTTGACCCTGGCCAAGAGTGGCAACCAATCCATGATTCGTGTCTGGGGTGGTGGTATCGTTGAGAGCGATACCTTCTTCGACATCTGCGACCGAGAGGGAATCCTTGTTTGGCAAGACTTTCTATTCGCGTGTGGAAACTACCCTGCGTCGCCCGATTTTATTGCTAATGTAAAGGCCGAAGCAGAGCAGCAGGTCAAGCGCGTCGGGCACCACCCTTCGCTTGCCGTTTGGTGTGGTAATAATGAGGACTATATGTGTGCAGACGAGGATCGATGCTGGGACATCGATTGGAGTGACACCACTGGTCCATGGGATAAGACAACATTCCCGGCTCGTGAGATCTATGAGCGCACACTCCCTGCCGTTATCGCCTCATCTGGTACCGAAGTGCCATACTGGATCAGCTCACCTTACGGTGGTGAGAGCGCCAATGACACTACCGTAGGCGATACACATTGCTGGGATGTATGGCACGGAAAGATGTCGCCATACCAAGACTACAAGGCTTATACATCCCGGTTCATTTCCGAGTTTGGCTTCGAGTCAGCCCCTAGCTTGAGTACCCTGCACCGGGCTATCACATCTCGCAGTGAGCGTCACGCGCAGTCGCGAACTTTCGATGTTCACGACAAAGGTCCTGGCCACCAGAGACGCTATCCCATGTATATGGGAGAAAACTATCGTTTCCGGATGAACCCCCTCAGCGAATTTGTGTACTGCACCCAGTTTCTCCAGGCAGAGGCAATGGCCTATGCCTACAACTGCTGGCGCCGCGAGTTTAGGGGTCCTGGTGAGGAGAATTGCGCCGGCGTCTTGGTCTGGCAGCTCAACGACATCTGGCCCGGGGTAAGCTGGGCGTTGGTTGACGTGGATTTGAACCCCAAGCCTGCATTCTACATCACAAAGCGTGCCTTGGAAAAGACCGTGGTGGGTATGGAGCGTGTCGTCACAGCGACACCCCCTTACATCGTCACAGGCTACCTGCCTGAGAAGGCTAAGGTCGATGTCTGGGCTGTAAACGGCGAGCTTGACGACAGAACAGTGGTTCTAGAGTTAAAAGCATTTGATATCCAGAGCGGCAAGGCTGTGGAGCTGTCGAATGTGCAGACCAAGCAAGAGTATACCCTCAAGGCAAATCGAACGACAGAGTTGCTGGCGGGAATAGATATTCCGGTTTATAATGATACAGTTGTGGTTTCCTACCTGGATGACCCTGCATCGGGTGAGAGGCTGGCTCGATGGGTCAGCTGGCCTGAGCCTCTCAAGTATCTGCAGATGTCTCCTGAACTGAAGGTCACTGCTAAAGTGGTGGATGGTGGCTCTGCTGTCATTCTTAGCGCGAACACACCAGCGAAGGGAGTTGTGCTGCACAGTTCAAGCGAGGCAGATGAAAATGTAGTATTCGACAATAACTTTGTCGACCTCGTGCCATTCGAAGAGGTCAAAATTGGAGTGACTGGCTTGAAAGAGGGAAGCGTTGAGACTAGGTTCCTCTATGACTGGGAACTGGATCCGGGATTTCAGTTGTAGATTCATAGTGTAGAGGACAATGGGGAATTTAGACTTCTGAAGTACAGGGGCTTAGACCCTGAGAATTATAAAACCAAAGTTACAAGTCAAGGTTGGTTGACGGTGCCGACGGTTTCATTAGATGTGCATGCCAAATTAGAACGTTCCCTGGAAGAGGCACGAAATGATGCTAATGCCGCCATTGGCTCTGCACCATCTGAGTTGAATCATGCTCCGGAAGATAGCGATAGAAGTAATCACGAAACACAACAAGGTCTTCAAAGAGTAGGGATGATTTCGATCGCGAGTTCGGAAATGTAATACGCGACATCGAAAACGAGCGGCATGACGTGAAGCGCACTCAGAACAGTATCAAAGACGTCAGATGGTCGTTCGATCGTGTGAACCACGAGATCGATGATGCCCCGTGGTACAGCTGTGGAGGTTTTTAAAAAAATTAATACAGCATAAAAAGTTAGAGAAGCCTAGAATTCACAGTGTGAATAAGATATTCCTCTATAAGCTTATAAATAGCTTTTTTAAAAATCTAAAAAAACATCTGGTAGATCTTTTTTGTATTATAAAGCTTATTCCCAAGTTTTAAACTAATAGGTATTTTTCTTTGATTTTAGAGATCTATTTTAGCTTAAGGTGAAAACACTAAGAAATTTCAAGTGTTGCATTCGCATGTCTGTGGCATTCGCTTATCATGTACGTTACCAGTACTAATCAATCCTTAGTTCTAGATCAAAATTACACGTGACATAACCGTGAGGATCATAACACGTACCGGTACTAATTAGGAACTAACCGCGGTTTAAAGAAACATCTTACAACCCCACAAAACCATCAGCTTGTTCCAGCTCATCACTTCCCCACCACCCTTCTAAGCCTCCACGTATACATGAGACCTTCCATGCCGTCTCATTGAGGCGAAGAGCTCCGATCAATCATGTTCCACATGTTTTCCGGCCAACTCCCAATAGAACCCACACCAACGGCTTCCAACACGCAACGGCCAGCGCGCAAAATCAACAGGTCATGTTCTGAATGCACTCGGCGAAAGGTGAAATGTGATAGCGGCCATCCTTGTGCAAGCTGTCAATATTACCGAATCCCTCAAGACTGCGTTTATAGACAGAGAAGCATGCGCCAAACTACAAGCAAAAGGTAAGCTTAAGTCCCATCCCGCCACCTTTCGGCTACAGTCTGTTATCAAGTTTGCTGATAGTTGGGAAGTGCCCTAGAAAAGGCCACAGGTACATTACGTCGCCAAGCTAAAGTCCTGGAACTTCTCTTTCCCAACTACTCCCTGAATGAATTGACCGGAAAGAATCGAGCAGGGCTCCTCGACCTCCTGTCTATCGTCCCTGACCAGTGTGAGCCGGTTGAGTTGCAAGCGGGTCAGTCACTCACTGTCACGTCTTCAACCCTCTCCGGGGAACTAGAAGAAGCCCATGAACAATCATCTGAAGAGTTTGATGGTGAGGAGTCTGGTCAAGAGAGGCATTGGAACGAGCCGGCACAGAACCTGACGACCATTGCAGCCAGCGATGATATCAATGCCATCAGCTTGGCAGGTGACAAGCATCGCCGCTCCTACCTGGGTATCACGTCCGTAAGCGCCGTTCTCAAAGCGCTTTTCCGGTTATGCCCAGCGGCCAAGGACTACACTGTCGAACAGTCCAAGAAGTGGCCCGAGATTCAACATGAAGAGTTACCTTCCTTTCTACCAAATCCGGCTTATAACGTCATGTCTACCACTGCTCCCAACTTGTTAAGAGAGCAGCGCTACATCGCGTTCTATTTTGAACACATTCACGCCATAACTCCCTTGTTACATGAAGACTATTTCAGGACCACATTCGCTGCTGGTACCCGCCAGACTCCATCATGGCTTGGTCTACGCAATATGGTTCTGGTGCTAGGTTCCATTGCTTCTGGAAGCGACACAGCCCACATCCAGTATTACAGTCAAGCTCGACAATTTCTTGATTTCGATTCCCTTGCGTCCGGCAATCTCGAAACTCTGCAATCCCTCTGTCTCTTGGGTGGATACTATCTCCATTATCGAAATTCCCCCAACATGGCCTATGCGGTTTTAGGCGCTGCTCAACGCTTGGCTATAGCCCTGGGCCTGCATCGAGAGTCTGCACCTCGTGTCGATCATCAAGATCCCGAAGTAGATCAATACCGGTCAATCCAACTCGAGATCCGACGGCGGACATGGTGGAGTCTCTACTGCCTTGATACATGGGCCAGCATGACATTTGGTCGACCAATATGTGGACGATGGGATACGAGCACTATGAACACCATGTTGCCCACTGCCTTGGATGCCGAAGACTGTGCTGCAGCCTCTCTCAAAGCAAGCGTTCAGTTCTGTCATATAGGCAATCGTCTCCAGCACCGGTTTGCACAGTCTACCCGAATCAACATCCAGGAAGCCCAAACTCTAGACCGCGAGCTACAAGACTGGTACAGTTTCCTACCTCCAATCATTAAGGACACAAATAGTAAGCCGCCACGAGTCACTGTTGCGCGAGAATTTCTGCGCAACAGATACTACAATGTTCGGCTTATATTGTCTCGATGTTTCCTGTTGTACATGGCATCTGAAGACACGAAAAAACATCCTCCGGGCCAGTTTGAGTTACAAATGGCTGAGATGTGCCGCGGTATTGCAACTGAAGCCATCGAAGCTATTGCGCTCCACTGGGTCCCCAACCGGATTCAAGTATGGAACTCTGCCTGGTATCTGTTCCAGGCGTGCACTGTGCCGCTTCTCTCTCTCGCTATGGGAGTCCCGTCAAACCTCGACAGCATCGAATCGGATCCTCTTGAGGCCTGCCATACGAACTTGAATAAAGCACTGGAGATTTTTGCAGATATGAAGCCGTGGATGCGAACTTCCGATCGTGCTCCAGACATCGTGGCAGTCTTGTTTCAGGCTGTGTCTGAAGACGCTAAGGGTATCAGACGGACGCCCGCCGTGACTGATGGGGTTTCGCATCTGTTCGGATGGGTGGACGAGCAGTTGATGGATATAGACTGGGGCGCGCTTCTTTTGGATAAAAGTATATCACAGAATTCGTTTTGGCAGCTTTGATATGTCTTTATGCGCAGCTATTTGACCTGTTATTTGTAAAGAATATCTTTTAGTTGAATAATATTCTTCCATACCGCAGGGTAAGCCGGCAGTAGTAAATCGTATAGTGATCAATAGTTACTTTATAATTGTTCATTACCGAGGATAGTAACGAAGGAGCATGTGACTTTCTGTGTGTTTGATTCAGTTGTTGCAGGTAAGGTTTGATCGCTTTTACCTAAGCTGGTGCTTGTCCGTCTTCTTTCTTACAGATAGTATTTCTCTAACTCGTCAAATATCTCGTCTTGTAATAAATACATGCAGGGTCAGGGAGCTGCTAACAGAGATCTAAGGCGTGATGTTTTCCTTGATGCAGGTTGCCTCCGAACGCTATGAAGAACGCCAATAAGATTTGACACGACTGTGATGTCAAAGTCTGGTGTCGAAATAGCTTGAAGCAGTAGGACGCCATTACTGTATGATGTAGGCAGTTCGAATTCAAAGCCATGATGGTGGTAGATAGCTAATATCGAACCTTCGCTATCATCACCTCGACATCTCCGCTGCAGATCCACCAGTTCATAGCGGAGTGGCTCATTCTTAATCTGGTTAACCTACACTTCCACATCTATAGCATCTCGGCCAATGCAACTCTCTTGAATAGTAAAAGACGTCCCGCAGCCGCCAGTGGTGAGCAGAAATCGGACATTATCTCACATGTCATAACCGCTCGGTTTTCGAAGAAGGTATAGCTCTATCTTATATTCCTCCGAATCCATCGGAAACATGTCGACCTGTTCCGAATATTACTTGGAAATATCATATTTTTCTTTGAGGAACGAAGAGAGGAACGAACGAAGTGACGAAAGGTCTTATGCTGTTGCCCCTGAACTTAAACGCTTCGCTCTGATTGGTGCAACTATTCGCGCTTCCTGATTAGCCCAAAACCTCTCATCTCTCATCTTTTTTGTGCGATTACTTTGACTTAATTGGCCTCTTTAGCTCGCTTCGTCATTGGTTGTCCTTAATTTCTGACCTCTGTTCCTACCCTGCAGTTTCGGCAAGACCCTTGATTTGTATTCTTCCAATGGAACTATCCCTTTCTCTATAGTCTACATGTGTCTATGTGGTCCCTCTATTTTGTGATTTAGTCACGATAACGCACATCCGATCCGTTGATGTGGGCGACGTAAATGACTGGATCACGATCCCTACTGCGGAAGCGTGCCGTCACGTCGTTGAATGGGGCTGCCGTCCTCGAGGACTGTTGTAGTATATCTTCCAAGTAAAAAAGAGGACAGCTCGATTCTCGGGTAAGATTTGCCCATGTCTTGAACAAAACGACGTAAGAAGCTCTCGAATCTCTCTTTTCCCTCTCATCTTCCGTACGTTTCATTTGTTGTCTTTCTTTGCTTACCGTCCAATACGCTCATGGCCGGATAGAAGGTGCACTGACGCCCTCCACCTAACTGGGACAAACTTAAGGCGATATGGAGCTATTGCAGACACAGACTGATTTCAACCCTGCTGATATTAGACTTGAAAAGTGGCTACGATATGACAGTCACCGTGAATGGGTCCAGTTGGTCTTAGTTCATCAAATCCACTTTTCTTTCGTGGACACGAAGATCAACCCTGACGCTTCCAGCCATCATAGTTCATCCGGAGTCAGGCCATCACTTTAATGTAGTCTGGTGGTTGTCTTATGTGCAGCCCTTCTCCTTGACGACCTTCTCCGATACATCAAAGGATCCCCACAAGGGCTGCCAGTGATATCTTTGCAGTAAGTTAATATAACTATATTACCTTTTAAGTATATGTTAATTAACAGGGAAATTCTTATTAAACCGGAATATGTTCTTTGGGTCCCATTTCTTCTTAGCAGCAACTAATCGTTCATACTTCTCTGGTTTGCCAAAAAGACCACGAACCCACTCTGGCCCAAGATCAATACTGAAATTAGAGTACCCGTTGCGTAAACACCCTTCTGTTACTTCGTCGGCTGTTTCATTAACCCAAGATATGTGCTCTTTATCACCAGACGAAGACTTCCATTGGGCAACAACTTCATAGAACCCAAGGGCGCCCTCGCGGGAGAACGCGCAGGAGTCTTCCTCAAAATCCTCCGCAATTGCTCCTCCAGCAAAGAACCACAGCTCTTGAACATGTCCATCAGGTGCCCGCTCAGCAGCTTCAATCATCCTGTCGATCATTTGTTCGGTCAAGTCGGAAAAGTAAGTCCCTCTTGTGATTACCCTCAGACCATATGGGGCCATGGCATCGAGGAAGCTATTGGCTTCTACCCATGGCTTCATATGTTTCTCAACTACAGCCGGCTTACCCAGAGCAGCGACATCTCGTACAACACCTTCGAATTCAGCCTCTTGACCAGAAAAAACGCAGACCATGAGCAGGCCAGGGGCTCCGTGAAGCTCCTCAGGAATATTAGGAGCATGTGGTAGTGCTGCCAAGGCCGGGATGACCTGTAGCTCTCGAGGAGCGGATTTCATAAAGCCACTCATCTTCAAGAGAACTTGTTTGGTTTCAACAATATCAAATATGAGAGTTGCGAGGCCAACCTCGGCAGGAAACTTGTGAGCACGATACTCAAAAGTCGTTACCACGCCGAAATTACCGCCGCCGCCTCGAAGTGCCCAGAACAAGTCTGGGTTCTCCTCCTTGTCAGCTCTCACAAATTGGCCGTCGGCCGTGACGAGTTCGCAAGCGAGAAGATTATCGACAGTAGCCCCAAAGCGTCTCATATTCACTCCCACACCACCACCCAGTGTCAAGCCAGCAATGCCGGTGTGGCTGACAGTGCCCGCAGGGACGACAACGCCGTGCTGCGCACAGGCCGCATCTAAATCTTTTAGACAGGCCCCAGCAGCAGCGCGGACAACCTGGGTATTGACGTCAACTGAAATTTGTTTCCATTGACTCATATCCACGACAAGCTGGTCATGGGGCATGGCAGACGCGTCT
The DNA here is from genome assembly GCF_050947815.1 of Fusarium sambucinum. Taxonomy (NCBI): domain Eukaryota; kingdom Fungi; phylum Ascomycota; class Sordariomycetes; order Hypocreales; family Nectriaceae; genus Fusarium; species Fusarium sambucinum. The sequence goes on along the minus strand of NC_139294.1, from coordinate 12,042,799 downwards.
GGTCCGTGCCCGCCGCCACGGATCGCAACGGGAATATTGTTGGTAAAGGCGTGACGCAACAGGGCTTGTAGGTCGGCCACATCAGCTGGCCGGACGATCAGTGCAGGAAGCCAATCATCCTTGCCCATATTGAAAATGAGACGTGCATCTTTGTAGCCGGGATCGCCTACCCGGTACTTGTGCCCGCGAAACTCAATCGGCGCCAACGCAAGAGGTGAAACTGAAAGTGCTGACATGATGATGGATATGATATCTGAATAATGATGGAGTTCGGATGTAAGGTGGCAGAGTTAGATTAATGTAAAACAAAAGAGTAGATAGGTGCAAAGACAAGATAAAAGATGTTCTTAAGTAGTTTATTAGTGTCGCTAGCCAGCGTGTATAATCCCTGAGCTTTGCGGAATATCTTGGCGGTATAGATTTACCTTGAGGCCAAATATCTTGCGATAAACTTTTATAAGACTCGTTTACTAACTCGATAAGACTATGATCAGCAGCTAAATCCAAATAACTCTAATTTCGATAATCACACGGCTCTCTCTGGACCGTTTTTCACCCTCGGGCTTCGAAACACGGACATCCGAGAACACCGACGTCCGCTTCTATAGGAACTCCACTTCAATGCATATCACAATCTTCCGTTATAGTCAAGATCATCTTAACCTACCTCTATATAATCTTTAAAGTTTTCAGTTAGCAAAATATTCAGGGGAAATGCAAGCTAGTTTAGGTTTAACACTACAAGGCTAAACATTCAACCAGTCTACCCGGAAAGATACAGCTGCGCTTAGTATATTACAGTGGGTAGCACTGTGATAGAGTTTCAATTGTTTAGAGCCGAAGCTATACACCCAAAGGTCGCCTCTGCAGCCTGTGATATAGCAGTGCAATAATTATTTAGTGTATCTACTGGAAGAATAATCTCAGATAACCTTGAGATGTAGCTTTTAAGAAACAGTTAAAAACCAGGAGATCCCTTTCGATATTACAAAAAGGGGATGGATATAGTTGCACTTATAACAACTAAAGCTCATGCCTAGCGGGTGTAGGACAATCCCGTCATAGTGATAATAAGTATTTTGAAGCTTCCTGTTAAAACTCCGAGCAGGTAAGAAAGCTAGAAAGTAACATCTAAGCTACACGAGATGCATGCTTTGTTTGAAGTATAGATTGTTTTCTAGTGGGGATGCGGAGATAAGGTCCCCGATAACGCCGTGTTAAGATTTTCCTGGAACCACTTATCTGTTCATACTACGGCAAACCCTCAACGCTGATCTGAGTCTGCGCGCACCCTGACGTTAACTTTTTTGCAATACTTGGTCACCGATACTCGTATATGCCTTGGTACAAGGAAGGGCAGGGATCGTGTTACAGACACCTTCAAGCTCTACTCTGTTTGCTCAGCAAGCAGGCAAGAGGTCAAACAGCTACTCGGGGTCTGCTAGTGACACATCTGGTGATAAAGATGCCCGCAATGCGTACTTAATAAGACAACACTTTTGACCACACGAACGAGGTCAAACAGCAACGGGTGTTCTCTGGATGCGGCCTCGGGGTCGAAATCCGCCCGACGACCGTCGCCGGCGGGCATACTAACCTCTGCAAGATGTCAGTGTATTATCTACTCCATAACGATTTAAGCAGACATCTAATAAACAATCTGGTTATTCTTAGTTACCTTAATGCCCTTAATAGTCAAGAAAGCATTAGCAATATTAAGTTTAGTAATTCTAATATTATCTTAGTAAGTAAGGATGCCGAGAGGAATATTTTAAGGAAGACAATGTCTTCTCAATATCTAGAACGAAGGGAATACGGTCATCGGAACCGTCAAGAAGTCCAACTCCCGTCAAATGAACAACGCTTGCAGCGTCGCTTTTGATCCACTGCTCAACATGCGACCTCTCGTGAAGCTGGTCGAGGCGGTCGATGGAAGGGCGAGTTACCGAACGCGAAGTCGGGGAAGCCTGGGACAGTGAAGATTGTGCTTCGCTATAAGAATATATGTAACCAATGGCAGATGTAAGGCTCAATGCGTCTTAGCACATGAGAAGACGTGAGTTCCGGGTTTTCTTGAAGATGCAAGCAGCATGTCATAACCCTTTACGTGTTTCGGAACTATTATTGTGAAAAAAGTCTCGGAGACGCTTCTTCGACTCAAGCATCTGTTCTTGATTTGCCTGGCATCCAGTAGCAAAATGCAGCGTTTCCAATGGTATTGGTATCTCCCTCAGTCTTAGCATTTTCTAGTGTTAATCGGTCAATGATTGCATCCAAAAGGTGATTGTTGCTTCTCGTATCGAGTATGTTAGATGCATACTGAGCATCAGTTCCTGATTCCAAACCGATAAATGGTACATATGAAGACCGTAAAGGCTTTGATGTAAGTAATTAGCGGGAAATGTCCCTTTCATCGAGATAGAATTCGAGGAGAGCTACCTTGGAAGGGAATGGATCTCTAGCAGAAGATCTTCGGAGGCGACTTTTCCCTCTCGTCCTGTGCTGCCCATTTCCTCCAGTATCCAGTTTTAACTTCCAATTAACAGCAGTTCGAGTTTTCCAAATGCTTTCATCGCAGGGTAATTGTCTCGTAGCCTTACGAAGTTTAATGTCGAGAGGCATAAAAAGGAAGATATGCCCTAGACATTCCAAAACTCGAACACACGAGAGGCGAATCTCACTCTCACGGTTAAGCCTCGATTTCCATGCTTCGTCGGTACTAATATCGGGCTGACTCGGTTGTTTTTGCTTATTAGCCCGGGTAAGCAGATCCCAACACAGTATTGAGAGTCTGGTTCGCCTGTGCTGCAGTACAACCTTGTCTCTGTGAGATTTTGAAAACATCCACAACACATGTAAAAGAAAGACACTTTGAAATGTCGCAATGTCGACTTTCATTATGTGATTAGAGACCTAGAAACGGGAGATCAGTGTCTATATGTATCACACAGGCGGCGAGGTGACTTACTTCCTGTTCAACAGCTCTGGCAAGCAGATCAGAAAGTGCAAAGTTGTATTCCTCTGCACATGCCATCTCCGATTAATGACTTCCGACTGCGGCTGTAGCTAACAGCAGAACCCATGAGAGGTCTGGGTCTTCTAATTTAGATGGATGCAAAAAGGGAAACTGCGAATCAAAAAACTCAAAGTAAAGTTGTACAAAGGCATGGAGAATGTCTTCAGGGATAGCTTCTGTAACGTCTTCTCGACATTGAGTCTTGTAGAAATTGTTCAAACTTTCAATAGCCTGCTGAGGAATAGTATGAACATGCCCAAAAACCTCGGTCCCAGCCATTTGGATACTGATATCCTGGAGCTTCGGTAAGGAGAGACATGGTCTTGTGTAACCTGAGCATATATCTTCGTGATTCAAATACGTCTGAGGATGAGTATGGCTTTTTGTTGTTGCGGTCGCCGGCACAGCAGGGGCTGATTCTACTCGATGGAAGAGGAATAGGTAGAGATGCATTAGCAACTAAAATAGGATCAAACAGGTCTAGTTACGCCGCCATCACTTTTGATGGCTGCAACAAGGTTCTGTGGCGTTGTGGATAGTTCTGCTACATTAAGACGTATGAAGGATAGGGTAGCAGTGCTCAACAAAGCCATTTTGAAACAGTAATAACATCAATAGTTTCTATCCAACTCCTGTGAAGTCTCTAGTTTTATTTACAGATGCTTTCTTGAACTTCCTCCTCTTGATAAGATCTTGTCGATGGTATGCACTAGCTCGCCACTAAGCCAAGACAGGTTGGTCGGTAGAGAAAAGCCGACGATCTGGGAATTCACATTAGTACGCTATCCCGGGCTAGACTGATCGGGAGAAACGGTAACTTCCGGGAAAAGCTTAACTTGGCTTCCCGGAAGAGAGACAAGGCGTTTGTGTGGCAGCTGTGAAGTGCAAACGATAGCAGGCTAGCTCATCATTGGTGGACACTGTCTTGATGCTATCTTGCCCGCATTCTCGACCAGGATCTAGATTGTAGTCTGGTCTCTTGTCATGTTGCTTTGTGTGTTCGCATTGGGAAATTGGTTATAGATCTTTCCCCTCCTCATTTTCCACTGGGAGCTCTTTTCTTTAAACCATTGTTCCCAAATTGGTTCCTATTTTGCATCTTGGCTTGATTCCTATATTCTCCAACTTATGACCCCGCCACATTCTCAATAACGATAATCTCTACCTCTAGGCTTTACTCGACATGGAATCTTCCAAAGAAGACAACAAGGCTGGGCCAATCTGCTACGATGGGTCCGTCCTCGAGGGCAGCGAGTCTCAGTATGATAGCGACGATGCCTATCTCAAGTCTCTCGGAAAGTCAGCTGAGTTGCATCGCGTCTACAATTTCTGGACATGTCAGTCTCGTGTGATCGGTCCTTAGTCTCGGAGTGATGCTGACAATAGCACAGTATGTGCCTACCAGGTTATGATCAGTGCGACATGGACATGCGTCGTCGTTTTCTATGGAGTCATTTTTGACGTTGGTGGTCCAGCCTCGCTTCTCTACGGCTCCATCATTGTCGCCATCGGCCAGACCCTACTCATGGCCTCACTCGCTGAATACTGTGGCATTTGGCCTACTGCAGGTGGTCAGCAGTTCTACGTCCAAAAGCTCGCTACCGAAAAGTACAGACCATTCCTTTCATACTTTGTTGGATGGTGTCTGCTTTTAGCTGAGACTGCTACTGGCTCTTCATGCGCTTTGAACACCGCCAACATCATTGGGACCATGGTGTCCATCTTTCACCCAAATATTGACTGGAAGGTATTGAGACTCCACCCCTGACTGTGATGCCACATGTTAACATTATAAGCCTTACCAAACCTTTTTGATTTATCTTGGATTGCTGGTTATCCCGTTCTTGATGAACTTGAAGCCTAGTGCACTCCCTTTCTACAGCACCGTCGGCGCCGTTTTCACAATCCTCGGCTTCCTTGGCTGGGCCGTCACTCTGCTCGCCACAGCTCCCAAATCTAGCGCGAAATTTGTATTTACTCAGTTCATCAACAATTCTGGATACACGAACAACGGATGGGTGTTCATACTGAGCTTTTACACCCCTTTGTATGGCCTTTCCGGTACAGATAGCATGATGCATTTGGTTGAGGAGATGAAGAACGCGTCTCAAGATGCACCGGTAAGGCGCTCCACTCCATAAACGTCAAACTCACTGACACTGCGGAGAGAGCCATGGTTTGGTCCATGGTCCTTTCTGGCGTTGCTACTATCGTCACTGATCTCGTCCTGCTGTTCTGCTGCGGCAATTACGCTGAGTATGTGACATCCTTGTAAGTTTCCCAAACCCTCTTACCTTGACTCAAGCTTATGGTTAGGTCACCATATGTCACTTGGTTCTCAGGCGTGGCGGAAAATGAGTACGCCGGAATCTATGTCGCGATAGTCTTCGGCGTGGTAAACGTAAGTCAACCGACCTGACCTTATTATCACCATATCTAACTCTGTTCTCTAGCTGCTTGTTTGTACCGGTATTCTGTCTTCGTGTTCCCGTCTTGGTTGGCGCATGGCAGAGGATAATGCATTCCCATGGTCCCATCGTCTTCTGAAGATCGATCACAAGCTGCAGATCCCTTTGAACTTTATCTATGCAATTATGGTGGTTGAGGTTATTATTGGACTTATTTCTTTAGGCAGTGAATTAGCCTATAACGCCATCGTCAGTGGCGGTGGAGTTTGTTATGCCCTTGCCTACGCGATCCCAGTTACAGTGGTAAGTTCTGTTCATTCGAGCCATCATATAGCTGCTGACTCTTTCAATAGGCTCTTATCAGAGGTCGATCAATTCTCCCCCCTCGCCCTCACTTCGATCTTGGCAGATGGGGATACTTTGTGAACTACATTTCTGTTGCATGGGCCTTACTGACTGTTGTCATCTTCGTGTACGTTATGACTGTCAAGAGCCTCGAACAAGTCGTAATTACTAACTTCTTACTAGCATGCCGCTGTATCTTCCAGTCACAGGTGAGAACATTGGCAATATGAACTGGGCCGCACTCATTGTCGGCGCAACGTTCCTATTTTCTGGTGTTTGGTGGATATTCGCAGCAAGATTTAGATACCTGAAGGATGTCTCTTTTCATACCGAACCGGTTCCCATGGGAGGAGAACAGTCCAGTAGCTCCTGATCCCCGTTGATAAAGGAGTTTGACTGGTGCGGCAGTAATGAAATTGGTGCTTGAAACCATGTGGGTGTAAACCTGCTTCGTCGCGTTCGAATACTGAGACATCAATCTTGTTGTCTGATTTGTTGATTAAAACGTTGGCCAAACACGCGTCAGAAAGACCACCATCGATATTGACGACTTTGAGGGGTGCCATTGAGTTGATGTACGAAATGGGAAAAGAAAGTAAATAGTATCTTATCAACGATGCTCGGTTGGGAGTCCCAAATCTTAAATTCCAAGAAGAATATGCAAAACATAGATGGATTCTTTTATCCTATTTCATTTCAGGTCAATTCATATCATTTGATCTGATCTCTAATTGTTGCCGTGTTTTCGGGAACCGGCTACCGGGTAGGTCAATTATCCGGATATGGTTAGTTCTCCGCCGGCCCCGTCGCGTTCTCCATTGAGACAAGAACTTTCGCGTAGTGGTCATCAGCGACGCGTCTCAAGACACGGACCACCATAGGATCGTCATCATATGGGAGTATTCCAGCATCGAACCCCTAGGGGTACGTGCTGAAAAAAGCTTCAGGTTAACTATGGAACGTAATTGTTCGAAACTGTGCCACAGCAGCTGATGAGGAGCGACGCCACATGGTTCACGCTGTGGCTGAAACGAGTCATGCTTACTGGTTAAACAAAGGGGCAACGACTCGGTCCGTGCCGCTTTGTGTCAGATTGTCAGCATCAGCCTCAGAGCCTGATTTTCTCCCTCGAGAAGGATTTTCACCTGGAAAGAATCACAATTGATGCTCCAATGTCTCCAAGAAGTGTCAATTCCAAGAGTTTCCATCTTAAACACCTCGATTGAGTCTAATTGGCCGCCAAATATTGCTCTGAGTTTCTGCGCGACACCCCTGAAGCTTACGCTCGCTTACGCCTACCTCTCGAACCATAATCCCGCAGGCCGTCGCTTGTGGATGACAGGATGAGACGATCGGCACCAAAGTACTTTTCTGGGTCCTCTCAGGAATACCAAAGCATCGGCCTCACTCGCTTCGAGGATCAGCCTAACATTGCTCCATCGCCTGCAAGCTTCGGCAGAGAGGGCTCATATCTTTCACCCCGGTCTGAGTTTGATTCCCCTCATGTGGATCCCCTGAGCCCTAACCTGCATGACCCATTTACGCCGAGAGGCAGAGACCACAGTCAGGTCGACCTGCTGGCCGCTGACCGAGCACACAATTCGTCGACTGGACTAGGTGTCTACCATCAACTAAGTCCACCGGCAAAACCTCCGAAAGGCCCATGGTGGGAAAGGCTTGTCAAGAATAAGTGGTCCATGGTAGCATGCCTCGTCCTCGGGGCTGCAGCTGCCGTGGGTCACCATATTCTATACTCGCACCTCCACAATCGCATAGCTACAAACCAGCAATGGTGGCTCCGACTGGGTCAATTTCTGGCCTTTGTTGCAAAAGCTAGTTTCGTTGTTGCTGTTTTGACAGCTCACCAGCAAGTCGCCTGGAGCGCTGTGAGCCAAAATAGCTATACCGTCCATGCTATCGACTCTCTTTTCGGCGCGGCCCACAATGCTTTCGAACTCTTTAATAGGGAGGCATGGAAGAAGTCGGCATTCGTCATGGTTCTTGCGATATACATCTGGATGTCCCCAGCTGTAGTCATCTTTACTTCGGCAACACTCAGTGTAGTGACAGATACGAGAGCCGAACATGGAAATTGCCCATCTGTCCGAACCCTCAACTTCAGCAATGACGCCAAGAAAAGCTGGGATGACGATAAAAGAGCTGTAAACGAGACCATGCGTGGCATTTCCCTATCAATGTTTAATCAAGTTATAGCAGACAGGAACTCTCCCTATCATTTCGACTACTGGCTTCAGTCCGCGCCGCCACTTGATTCCATCGCGTCAAGGGTCTTAGCCGGAGGACAGCCGATCCAGAGAGATGAAGTGGCCGATGAGATCTGCGGAGAAGACTGGGACTGCTCCACCACCATTAGCTTTCTTGGACCCGGATACAAGTGCGAGCAACTCGCCAAAGGCACCAACTCAACAATGAAAAGCTTCAAAGATTACAAGACACCCTTCAATCTTACCGAAATGTTGCCCGTGGGAAATGCCAGCTTCTATACCATTGCGGATTTGGGAGAATACAAGGTGAATCAGATCAAAGTCGACGAGAACAACAAACCAGCAATGAAGCCTCCGTTTCCCAAAAACTTGGGTGCTTTGAGAACAGAACCAGTACTTTGGATAGGCTACGTTGAGGTGGATAAAATAGACGAAGCGCATGCAAAGAATCGAAGCATGAAGGGATGGAACACGGACTACACACCAATCATCACAGCCTGTGAGCATTGGGAAATCAACTATACCGTCAATCTGAATTATACCGGTGGTCGTCAATCATACAAAGTCACTAAACGAGATTACAAACAAAAGGTTATCAACACAACATATATCGATGAGTCGTCTGTCGACGATGGAACACTCGACCCGATATTTGCCGAACCCGTGGAGAACTATGTCTTTCCGAAGGATTGGAGATACTACCGCAAGATAACATCGTACCACTCTTTGGGAAAGAAGATCCGCGATCTTCTTCAAGGATCAATCCAGCTACCAGGTCCAATTGCACACTCACCCATCACAACTTCAAAGCTAGTTGCCCGTCCTGAGTCTTTACCTGTTCCCAATTTTGAGGACGCCGTACAAAAACTCTACGAGGATATGCTCATATCCCTTCTCTCAGACCCGTTGCTTCTTGCTGTTGCATGGGCTTCGCACCCAAATGAGCTCTCGGGCCGTGGTCGAGGTGGACCTGATACAGAGTACCCGTGTGTTCGTATGCGCACAGGCAGTTACTTTGCCTACAACTGGGGTGTTCTCGTGGTAGTTTACGCAGCATCGTTTCTCGTCGGGATTGTGGGTGTGGCATATGGCTTGGTAGTTATGTCTCAGGATGGAGTGAAGGAGCTTCGCCAGATGACGTTCTCGTCAATCGCTAAAACAACGCAGAAGATGGATCTGGACCAGAGCGAGAATAGGAAGAGCAGAATACGGGCGGTGGAAGAGCGTCCTGGTAGTGGTATATTCGAGTTCAGGGTGGAGGACTACGATCAGTGGGGTGGTAGAAAAGTACCACGAGTCAGAGAGACCTGACCTGAGGCTGTGAATTGTTTGCTTTAAAATAGTATGTAACTCTAGGCTTAACTTGTTAACTATTGAAAGACTATTCTTCACCTCAGTTCACTTATGAAGCTGGCAAGGCTCTTTTTGCAATGAACTTTCCCAGTATCTACGCTGGCGAAGTTACAAGGGTTAAGTTGTGGTATGCTACGACGCAAGCCACTATATCCCTTCAGAAAGCCACCATTATCCTTCAGCAAGCCACTGCTGCCCGTCAGCAATCCGATTCAACTTGTCAGCTGGCCACATTTATTTAACTAGGGATGTTTCACGACCCGATTAAACCAATTCAGCATTCTAGCCTAAATAGACGAGTGTTATGGAATGCGTCCCTTCATTTGACTTGTCAATCACTCTTGTTAAGTCCTATAAGAGCTAACCCAGTGAGCCATACGAAACTAGTTTACTGTAGATATCACAGCGGAAATTGTTTTGTCCCTTCTTTGCCGATCTCGCTGCTGTTTTACAAGACACACAGGGAAGGTTAGACTTGGCTCGCAAGCCATTGCAATCATATCGGTAGAACATGGCTGCAATGAATCCAGCTGAGTTGAAACGAGAAGTAAACAACTCTGGCACCAAAAGTATAAGAAGGCCATATTCTCCGGATTGAATTAGGATAATATTAGGACAATCTTGACATATTCTCTCTATCACTAGCAAAACCACTACCAAACATGTTGCTTAAATCATTGTTTCTGTCATCTCTTTTTGTTGGCTCTTTCGCCGGGATTTTATTCCAACAACGCCCTTCCCTATCAACTTTAGACGACGACAATGACGTCAACTGCACCAGACAAAGGCCGTCGGGCTGTCATGGCTGCAACGTGAGATGGAACAAGACTTTCGATAAAGAATACATCTGTGGTGATGAACGACTGGGGCCGAAAGCCCTCCCAACGAATTTACCTCTCAGCACATTTGTTGCTGGTTACGATCGCTTTGGAAACAAGTCACCGAATGATTTTCTCGCTGAATGGTGGAATACTACCGAGGTGTGGGACAGTAGGAAGGAGGTATTCCGGGAACATGGATGGAGATTTCCGCCATTAAATGGCTTTGCTTTAGACCAGGATCAAATCCCCATGAAGGCATATATAGACCTCGAGGTCGGCACACTAGTTGATCGTTTTGGTGGGACTGGCGGTATGTATTTGTGATCCATTATTCAGACAAAATTCTGACTGCTTTCTATAGGACGCTTCATCTCTCCTGCGACAGCCCCTTTTGCGCAGAGGGCCCTTCATCCACAGAGTCTTAATACCAGACCAGAGAAGGAGTTTCCCAATGACTATCACGTATATAACGTGACAAAGCCCTTTTCTGTTTTGTCTGGACCCATCAAGCCATGGTTTGGCCAGCCTGGATACGGCATGCAGTTTTTCCTGGGTATTGGTACCACGGTCCAGGATCACATTAACATGACAAACTTGGTGGAAGTAGATCCTTCTAAGTTGCCAACACAAGGGATAGTGCGCTGCTATAGCGAGGATTGCATGGTAGGCGGAGAGCTGTGAGAGTTACTTGCGTTTTCCCATAGTTTTACTGGCAAGATGTACTCATTGTTATGTATTTTTTAGCTGTAAGAGTTTACACTTCAAATCAGTTTCCTGAGCCAATATGACAGTCTTTTAATTAGCATGCGTCTATGTGGGATAATTGTTTCACTACAAGTCTACACAAGACAGGATTATGCTAGTCTCAGACTCTGCTATTATATAAATGCTATTGTTAATACAAAGTGTATAATAGAGGCTAATTAGACTTTACATATGTACTGCTATATATATTTGGCTTTCTGTCTGAAATATCTCAAACGTTTTGGACATTGAGGTCAATAGGTGTGAAGCCGGTGGGATTACCACTAGAAATGTACAGGTAGTACCCATTTCCGGTATCATACTTGTAGTAAAATTGATTGTTCACCTCACCGCCGGGATCAGTGGTACAACCTAAGAAGTTCTCATCGTCATCCGTTGGGCAAGACGCCTTTGGGGCCGTACAAGAAAGCTTGCCATTGCCTATTTCGCAGGTGAGATAGTCAAAGTCTCTGTTAGGGCCAGTGTTGCCATTCTGGCAATATCCAAAGTAAGCTGGGTCTGAAGGCGAATTGGCAGAGCCGTAGTAAGCGCAAACAGAATTTCCAGTGTCCTTGTCTCGTAATCGGCCAGTGTTCGGATCCAGAGTGAGGGTTCGGGTGCGGAGGGTTCCTCTTTGTGGGTTGAATAGCATGACACTGCCATCTTGATCAACGCCCTGAAGGGGGGCGCCATTCACAGAGCCGCCATTAGCAACAATGGTGAAGGTCGGCGTTGCTAAGGGAGCTGTAGTGGTCACTTCTGCAGTTGTCGTCGATTCGGCCTCGGGTGCGGTGGTGGTGATTGCGGTGGTGGTGTCCACAGCGATTGTGGTTGCGACAGTATCGGTAAGTGTCTCTGAAGACACCGCAGAGGTTTCCCCTACCGTTGTTGTAGGAGACTGCGTTGTTGAATCAACCAAAGTAGAAGTCACCGCATCCGTAGCTGAAGAGAAACTATTGTCAGCCAACTCCGAAACTATTCTCCTTGGCACCCTTGTTGCAACTCACTTCGAGGCTTACAGGGACCAGCAAGGGCTGAGTCAAACCCGAAAAGGCCAATAGTCATAAGGAAAGCAAAAGACCGCATCTTGAGCAGCGACAGAAATACACAAACGAATGACTTGGGTAGGTAAGTTGCAAAGAGATGAAATAAACAAAGATGGATCGAAAGAGTTGATTTTAAGGTGCCCTCATCAACAGGCAGGTCACGACATGTAATTTCCCCTGAATCAATAGTTTGTCCCTAGGTTAATGGGGAACTTGGTACCTGGAATCAATTGGCTGCCGCTAGTGCAAACGCAAGAATGATTGGACTGATGGTGCTAGGGTTCCTCTAGAAATAGGACTAGGTTACGTTAGTTTAGCTTTTTCTCCAAACGGTTGATTGCTAGCCACGGGTGATCATAACGATAAAGCGTTATGGTGACATTAGCGATAATTTCACTATCCTAAACTTATCGTAGTAGATACAAGGTCCTACTCAGCAGCTTGTATCAATTATGTATTCCAGATTTTATATTTGGCTGCATGTCACTTGTGATTGTGCAACCCTTCAGTCCTGATTCTTTACCCCGCTTTCAAACCGAAAGCAACTGTCAAGGTGAGGAATGAAAGCATAGCTATTGGTCAAGGTAGCGCGATTAATATCTCCAAGTTGATGTTGCTTCGTCCATCTCACTTTCCGTTGATGATACCCAATGTTACCTGACTGAGGTGACGGTGCTTATCAATCGGATACTCCCCCGTGACGATACAGATAACACTTTTCTCTACGCAGCGCAATTGAACGGAAGGGACGTGCTGGGGTCTCGATTGGCATGATGACTGACATTGACGAGGCTGTCGAACAAGCGAAGAAGTTGATCAGCACCAATCCGACAGATGTCAAATACTTAAAAGAACTTGGCAACCTTCTCAATGACAGATATGTTAGCACCGGTATGATTGAAGATCTGGATGAATCCATTCTTGTGACGAAGCAAGCTATCAATACGATAACAAACGACGATGTCGACTTGGCAGACTGCTCAAATACCCTCAGTTACCGGCTTCAAGATAGATTCTTGATGACGGAAGACATCGCAGACCTTGAGGAGGCCATGCGAATGGCACAAAAAGCAGTCGAGTTAACGACCACGGCACATTCCGCTAATGCCAAGTATCTGAGCAATCTCGCCGCATCATTCAAGATCAGGTTCTCTGTTACGGGAGATCTAAAGGATATGGAAGACGGTATAGCCATGGCACGAAAGGCCGTTTCTGTGACGACAAGCAGTGACCTAGAACTACCAAAGTGGCTAAATAATCTCGGAAATCATCTCAGCAACAGACACCTGGTCACAGGTTCTTTGGAAGACCTTGAAGAGTCAATCAACTTGAATCGACGTGCCATCGATACGACATCAGACACAAAGTTGCGCGGGCTATTCTTGAACAACTTGTCAGCCAAGTTGGATCTCAAGGCCGAAGCTACTGGTAATTCGAACACATACGAGGAGGCCATACAACTCGCAAGAACAGCTCTCGCCCTGACCCCAGATGGTCATCCAGATCAGGCAAAATGGCTAAATAACCTCTCAGCCCATCTGATCGAAAGGTTCCACAGATTATGGGATCTGAGCGACTTGCAGAATGCCATCAATTCTGCAAGCAAAGCGGCAGATCTGACACCGAATGGGCCTACAAAGGCTCTATATCTTGCAGCGGTCGTAGATGGCCTAATTCACAGATACGAAAAGATGGGTTCATTGACAGATCTTGAAGAAGCTATTCGCATTACTGAGATGGCTATTGGAATGCTTCCCATTCATCATTCACGAAGGCCACGGATCGTCTCTATCCTCGCGGATATTCTTAAAAACAGATACTTAAGGCATCAAAAGATACAGGATCTCGACAGAGCAATAGAATTATCCAGAGAGGCTGTTGATGCAACGCCTGACAACCAGCCCTTCAAAGCGGCCTATCTAGATAGGCTTGCAGTGCAATTGTGCCTCAGATCATCTAGGTCTCGGACAGACCCTAACCTCTGGAAAGATTTGGAAGAGTCAATACAACTGGAGAAAACTGCAATTGCCATCACCGCCAAGAACCGCCCAACTTGGTGCCCAAAGAATAATCTACAGTCCATGCTCGTCATAAAGTGGGCTCTGACAAAACAAAATGCAATTCTCGATGAATGTGCTCGACTACAACGGGAAGCCCTCGAGGAAATCCCAGGAGACCATCAGTACCGCTCAGAAATGCTCAACACGTTAGGTTATCGTCTCAGAGACGGAGCAAAGAACGATTCAGACCTTGGAAAAGCTTCAGAGTGTTTTCTCGAGGCACTGCAGAACAAAAATGCTCCTGCGATAAGCCGAGTGAGAGCTGGCTCGGCTCTACTCCAGTGTTGCCCTGATAAACAAAAGGCTTACGAGGCTGCGCAAGTCATCATGGGTCTTCTACCCCACTTGATCACGAGATCTCATGAGACCTCAGATAAACAGCATGCTGCGGGCCAGAGAGCTGGCATGGCCTGTAGTGGAGCTGCTGCAGCTTTGAAAGCGGATAGACCGGCGTTTGAGGCGCTTCAAGTACTTGAGCTAGGGCGCGGCGTCCTTGCAAAGTATAGTGAAGAAATGTTGCTGGGTCCTGTCAAATTAGGTCGTCTGTCTCCTAAACAAGCAAAGACTTATACCCATCTTCGCGACGAGTTGCAGCTTTCAAATACTCTTAGCCAAGGAAATTCTCTCCAGGATCACATCAATCAGCTCAATAAGCGTTACAGTGCGGCAGAAGAGCTCGAGGAGTTGATTGGTGAGATCCGAAAGTTACCTGGGTTTGAGGACCTCTGGACTGCACCGACAGAAGCAGAGACACTTCAGGCCGCTAAATATGGTCCAGTGGTCGTCATCAATATTAGTCACGCTCGATGCGATGCGATCATTATTGAGAAGCATCAAATTAGATCCTTGGCGCTTCTCAATGTTGCAGATGGACTCGCCAAGTTCGCTCGGAAGGGTGACTTTGGCAGTACGAAGGTCCTAGAATGGATTTGGGACAAGATCACCCAGCCAGTCTTGGATGCTCTTGGTTACACTCAACCTCCTGGGGACGATGCTTGGCCCCACGTATGGTGGATACCAACAGCATCGTTAACTCTTTTCCCGCTGCATGCTTCAGGGTATCTCCGTCGAGAGACGTCTGAAACCGTCATTGATAGGGTAGTTTCGTCCTACGCTTCTTCCATCAGGGCTATCATACGTGGCCGCGAGAAGCCTCTTTCATTACAGTTGTCTACCACAGTCACACAGCGAGCCTTACTTGTAGGCATGCAATATACTCCAGGCATTGGACCATTGCCCTTTGCAGATAAGGAAGTGGACATCGTACAGGAGCTTTGCAAGTCACTCGGGCTAGAAACTACTCGACCGGGACTGCGGAAAGAATATGTTTCTAGAGATCTGCTACATTGCAAAGTATTTCACTTTGCAGGTCACGGCTACACCGATGAACAAGATCCCTCCAACAGTCATCTACTCTTGGAAGACTGGAAAGACAATGTTTTCTCTGTCGGTGATTTGCAACGAATGAATCTACGCGAACAAGAACCATTTCTCGCGTATCTTTCTGCCTGTGGCACTGGGCAAATGAAGCAGTACGATCTAGTTGACGAGAGTATTCATTTGATCAGCGCGTACCAATTGGCTGGCTTTCGTCATGTTATCGGTACGCTGTGGAAGGTAAGTGATCAATGTTGTGTAGATATAGCTCGGACTACATATGAGAGCATGAAGGACTCGGGGTTGACTGATGAGGGTGTTAGCTGGGGGTTACATCGGGCGAGTATGGAGCTTCGTGATAAATGGGTCAAGGAGCAGAACAAAGGGGGAAGCTCCTCACGAAAAGGAGTTGTGGTCGTTAGAAATGACAAGAGTAATATTTCCGGGGACAAGGAGCGATGTAACGATGAGAATGGCAGGGATATAGTGGCTGTGGAAGATGAAGATGAAGATGGAGAGCAGGTGCAGTGGGCACCTTACGTTCACTTTGGTGTATGAAGATTATAGTTTCATGATGAGTAGTACAAGTCATCGTCTGACCTACCTTGAACACAAACCTTGCAGTTTGCCTTACCAAGACCCGTTATTACATTCCCATTGTCTTGAGAGAATCTTTGATTTGAATATTGTTAAAAATTTGATTTGCGCGGACAGATTAACCTTTGTTGAAAACCTGAGGAAATTGAGAAGGCCTTGGCGAAAGCTTAAGTGATCATGAAAACCACTACATTCCCATCTCGTGTGTTGCTGTGAGAGACAAACAGGAGATGCGTCTTCCCGAGTTTTCATAATATCCCTTCTATTCTTCTCCTTACAATATTTCATTCTAAATTTTGTATCCTAGCCTCGAGCCAGGATTTGGATCTGCAGTCAGCTGGGCCTTTGTGGTAACCGCAAAGCCAGGTGGACAGCTTGGCGGGTGGGAACATACCCAGTTAATTGCATGTACTTGTCAGATTTATCAAATTTACTTATTGATGTTTTTACTACCCTAAACATCTTGATTAACTGCCAAGTTAAACAGGTTATTCTATCGGTTTATCTCTAGCATTACCGCTTGAATACTGTATCCATTTCCATCTGAACTTGAGGTTTTTGCGAAAGGCTACCAGATATGCAGTTGAGATTTACGGCAAAGTTTAAACAAACAGTAGCTTATGCAATTATTTTTATTTTTAGAACAGTAGGCAACTCATTTGTTAAACAATAGGGCTATGTAAATTGTATCTATTAGACTTTGAGGACTACCTACATCAAATGTCACCCAGGGTAGGATCCGGTGAGCGTTTTTAATTAACCAAGCTGCCAAGTAGCCTTCTACGTGACAGCAAGTTTCTTTTCTCCACTAACTAATCACGGGGCTCCGCATTTGCTGACAAGTAACTAAATACCCCGGGAACTGACCCATATTCGGTATAAGACGACGCGGATTAATATTCCGCAGCCACCAATGAGAAATCTCCGTTTCACAGCCCTAATTAGCCTCGGGTAATTCTTATCTCCAATAAGCATAGCCCATACTTTAGAAGGATCAAGATGCTTCCGAAGGATCAATGTGCTAAGCCCCAAGATGGGGGTGCAGGGGATTCGTTTTGTCCATTTACGAGTTCGCCAAGTAGAAAGGAAGCTTACTGTAAGGCTAGGAAATATGCGAGGGATTCATCCTATGAATACAACCTCAATACGAAGTATGCGAGCGACCTAGAGTCCTTGGCTTGCCTTAGTCTTAGGCACTTTGGTTACCGATATACACAGGAAAGGAAGGTGCTGGTGAGATAATCTGAAATCAGAGACCTGAGAAAACTATAAAGACCACAGCCTGTCTCCCTTTGGTTTGCATTCGACAGCTCACTCGACAACACAATCCTCAACCACTAGTCTTCTACTTCAAACTTTTCTACAACTCAACAAATACTCAAGATGAAGACTGTCACCTCCCTCGTTCTTTCCTGCGCTGCTGCAGTGACTGTCTCTGCTGTTGTAAGTCCTGCGCTACAATCATAAAAAAGACAATCAACAGTTTGCTGACTCTCTTCCAGGCTCTTCCCGAGGGTGTTCAGGTGGTCTCTGCCCCTATGGAGGGTTACAAAGTTGTTCCTATGCAATGGAAGGGTGTTGTCAAGGAGGGAGAGGCTCCTGTTTCTCTGAATGGTACTATTGAGGTAAGACATCTGCCAACACTCTTAGCTGTCTGTAACTATACTAACACCAAGTCTCAGTCGGTCATCGCTCAGATCCAGGAGATCAACCCGGAGTTCGAGTTGGTGGACGAGGAGCCCGAGGCCTCATCCGAACTTGAAGCACGCAGCCAAGTAAGATATATCTTGATTTCTATTCCCTTAAGCGACATATTCTAACCAATAACCTAGTCTAACATCATTTGCAATGTTGGTGGTAACGGCGGCAATGTCGACGTGGTAGCGGCCCGACGTGAGCAAAGGTACCTTCGCTCCTTGGGTAACAGTGTCTGCGGTGTTAACGGTGGGCCTGGCACCTGTGCACGCATCTCTTGTTCTTATGGCGATGCTATCTGGCTTTGCAACGACAACCCCCACTACATCCAGCCCAGGTGCAGCTACTTGGCTGACTATGTTGACAACATCATTGCGCGATGTGCAACAACAACCAACAGCCCTCCTTGCACAGTCAGGCCTTGCCCTCCTAGCTGGAGCGCCCAGTTCGTTCGAGGACAGCAGTTCGACACTGACAGGTACAACGTCATTGTTGGCCGAAGCAACTGCTAGTTTGTTGATCGGTCACATCATGGTTAACTATGATGAACATTGCATTGCAACCTCGTGTTAACGCGGGGAGGCAAGACTCGGACCTCAATAATAGGACACTTTGAGCTATTAGACTAGATTACATTCTTCCTAGGCACTTTCAGGCCTCTTGTCAATTAACATCTTAAACTTCTCAACTATTCATAAAGTAGCGCGTTGATATGGCAGTAGAGGATAAACCTGAAGTTGACGAGTAGGTGCGGTATGCACTATATACTCATACTCACTTTAGTGAATAAAGATGAGTCTGTAATAATGATATTTTATTCATTTAGAAAGATCTCTACTAGTAGGAACACATACTCGAGATATCTCTACTATTAGAAACAAATACTACGTTTAGAGATCTTCTGTATCCGTCGGCTCAGTATTGACCTCAGGCGTGGGGAATTGATCTTCGTTACATAAACACTAAAGTTAAGACCACGAAAATGAAACTCCAGGATGCATGCAATGAAGCAGAATTCCAAGGCTGTACAGAATTTATGAAGTGATTGTCATTTGATACAAGTTATCGCAGTAGCTGAAACTAGTGAGTGAGAGACATCTTCGCCCCGCATCATTCCGGGTAACTAACAAGCTTTCTGCTACCTTTGACCGCCTCAACCGGTACCAACTTCAAGAATGCCATTATCATTTCTACTGTCATTCTAAATCTGTGATAATGCCACGCTCAAGAAACGGGTGCACAACATGCAAACGGCGACATCGTAAGTGCGACGAGACTAAACCAGCATGTCTGCAATGCCAGAATCACAACCTCCAATGCGACGGATACGCTATAAAATTGCAGTGGGATGTTGGGGTCGCCTCCAGAGGTCGGCTTACCGGGGCTTCGGTTCCTGTGTTACTCGACGGAGGTATTCAGTCAGAGTCCAAGGAGAAGGAAATCGAGACGGATAATTCTGAAGTGTCCTTTGATCAGTTTCAAACCACTCAATTGTTAGCTGTGACAGAGGAATCCATTGACTATCTATCAGACTACCAAAATTCGCCACTGGATTTAGAACCTTATTCCGTTACCAACACAGAATCCGACTGGTTTCAGTTGAGAAGTCTGGAAGAACAAGAACTACTCGAGAAGTGTAAGTCAAACTAATTAAAAAACCCAAGTTAAGCTAATTATCTCAGTTTTTCAACGGACTGTCTTTTTGTTGTATTCCACTTCTACAGATGATCCATTCTGCCAAGAACTCAAACGACTCGCCCTCCAGAATGAGCCACTCTACCTCAGCCTTATAGCTACATATTTGTACATCTCAAGTCCCCGGAATCCGCCACCGTTGTTCCACGAATTGTGCGATCAGAGTCTTCGTCTTTTCCGGGAACAGCTGAGTGGGTATAACGGGACTCTGGACTCTGGATTAATTAACGCGGGGACGTTTTTATGTACGCTCCATGTGAGTATGTCCGGCAATGGCTAGAAAGAAGGGTGCTAAAGATGTAATAGCTATTCCAGGGCATCCCATGGACTAATCACCTAAAACACATGATGTGGGTATACGGCCTTTTCCCTGGCGCCGAAAATGCACATCGCATAGCAGAAATGGGACATCGCTTCTCTCTAGAGGCAATCGCCACAATGGATATACCTACTTTCGTCAGAGGCCGTGATACGCCCACGCTTGGTATCTGGGGTTATCTCAGGGCTGGACAAGCAGCCACACCAGAAGGTCTGGTTGGTGGAGTGGAGAGTATTTCTGGTATCCCTCGCAGTCTACTCGATATAATCGCTCGTATCGGGATTCCGACAGCGGAGGAGGAATTTGCCGCGTGGCCAGGGCATGAAGGTTCTGTTCCGCACTGTCACCTTTGGGAAGCCTTTCGTCTAGCTGGCATTCTACTGAGTCGTCGTCAAAATCACATCAGCCATTCATCGCCGACGAACGAAGTACTTGTCTGTCGGTTGGTAGCAACACTAGATGCCCTGTACGAAACGCGTCATCGAGAAGAGTACCGGCACATCCTGGCCACCAACAGTATTTTGTATCCCTACACAGCAGCTCGTCTTGAAGTATCGATACTCAGACAAAAACCATCTTGGGTAAAAGCGCTGCGCAAATATCCAGAACTCTGCGACGCATACCGCGACACACCAAATGCGGTAATTCTCGAAGAAATTCTAGACAAAGCAATGGACACGGGCGATAACGATGTTGATCTCGATAAACAAGCTCAACAACGCGGCGTTGAACTCTCCTTGTTTTAACACCATTCCACTTTAGGATGGTCGACACGCACCAATGGGAATCGTCGAGGCTTATCTCCAACTTGAAAACTAGATACCCTCCTGTGGGTGGACCTACTTGATCAGCTCTAGTTCCGGGGTTTAGTTGGGGTTTACCCCGCAAAATACCGATGTTTGGGGAGATCCGTTCAGGGTTTGTGTCTTGAAAGATAACCTCTATCGGTCATGCCGGTTACGGCATGATATGGATCGTTGCTATAAAGTCTAGACATCCTCCAGGAGTATACTCTGTCTAGCAATGACTATTTCTTCCCTAGATTGATAGGACTTACATCATCGTCACGGTTCTCTATTTTCCTCATAGTCGCCACCAGGATGGACAGCGAGTTAAGCTTCCCACCAGGGACATCACGTCTTCTAAGTAAGTACCATCTCAATCCTCACAACATTAACATCTCTGATCAATGGAGTCCAGGTCACTCTGAAATCGTTCTTGTACCGACACCCTCACAAGACCCCAACGATCCTCTCGTTAGTCACCCGTGCCTCACCCAAGACTCGTAATAACAAAAGAAAAGAACTGGAGCAAACTACGAAAAGCATGGAACTTCACCCTCGTCCTTGCCGTCACCGTGGCATTCTTCTCGGCGTACGTAAACCCAATATTCCCGATACCACATGTGTACTCATAGTCACCAGAATTGTCATGCAGATCGTCCTCTGGCAACAAATGATAGTCGACATGGATGTAACCTACGATGAGCTCAACTACGGTGTCGCCTTCAACGCTGCAGGGTTATCACTGGGAAGTTTTCTCTTCATCCCCCTCGCCAGGAAATACGGCTCCCGACCATGCTACATTTTTTCCACCGGTCTCATGGCTGGGGTGTCATGGTGGAGTGGCTACATGCATACTGTCGAGGAGATGTACATCACGAATTTCTTATCAGGTCTTGCCGGGTCTGTCAACGAGACCATCTCGGAGATCACAGTAAGTAGAACATCTAATACGCATAAACAGACACTGACAAGGTGTAGATCGCAGATCTCTTTTTCGTACACCAGCGCGGTACTGCAAATGGCTTATACATCATCGCTGTGATGTTTGGTCAATTTGTTTGTCCTTCTTTTGTCGGCTTTCAAGCCGAAGCCCAAAATTGGCGATGGACTTATTATACCACAGGAATTGTGCTGAGTGTTTTGTTCTTTCTATTTGTCTTTTGCTTTGAAGAGACTAAGTACATACCTGTGTCAATCGGACACACACGAAATGGTTCCAGCCAGCATGGTACCTCTAAAACGCCATCCGACTTACCAGAATGCTCAAAAAATGACAATACTATTACGGGGCATCTTCACGACTCCGAAGTAGTTTCTGACGACCAACCAAACAAGCTCTCTTATCGACAAAGGATACGCCTCATCACTCGCACTGATGAGCCCTTGTGGAGGAACTACTTAGTACCACTCAAGATGTTCCTCTTTCCACACGTCATATTCTCGGCTCTTCAAGTCGCCAGCTGTGTGGCCTTTCTTATCTTGCTCACCACGACTATCTCGATGGTCTTTGCCGCTCCCCCATACAACTTCAACACAGCCGGTGTTGGGTTGATGTCACTAGGTCCGTTTGTTGGAAACATGTTTGGTAGTATTTACGGTGGTTTGCTCGGAGATTGGGTCGTTGTCAAAATGGCCAAACGAAACAAAGGCATATTTGAACCGGAGATGCGCTTGTATATCCTTCTTCTCCCTGCTTTGCTCATGGGAGGTGGATTGATACTCTTTGGAGTTTCTGCTGATAAGGTATGCTTTTCCTTTACAGTATTGGAGTGATTGCTAACAGGTGTAGGGTTGGCACTGGATCTACCCAAGCATTGGCGGTGCACTGTTTGGCTTCGGGATGGCATCCATGGTTGATATCTCATGCACAATTGTTATCGACATTTACCAAAGTGTAAGTCTATCCACTAATTGGCCTGTTGCCGGTTTCTAACAATGAGACCAGCTCACTGCTGAGGCATTCATCTCGGTAACCTTCATCCGCAATCTTCCCTCTATTGGCGTTCCGTTTGGCATTGTCGGTTGGACAGAGTCTATTGGCGTCACTAAGTTGTATATCATCAGTGGATGTGTGGCCACACTTGTTTGTCTATTGTTTATTCCTTGTATTATTTGGGGGCGACGCATTCGACAGAATAGGTGGCCGATGTATGAGTCTGTAGTAGAACTGAAGGGTGCATCTAGACACTAATTGAAGATGGCGTCAATATTAAACGCAGTCCATTGTCAGCACTCGTGCAAATTAACTAATTCTAGCATTTACAGGTTCCTCAACATGTTTTGATGGTCTCTGTACTTGCCAATATGGTTTTGGGGGGGGGGGGCATGTTGTGTTCTACGGTAATGGCAGTGCCTGCCAGCTGCACCAGAACCAAGACCTTTTTCATTAAACAAATTGCCAACGCACCTTTATTTATGCAACAGTAGAGAACAGAGATGGAGAATGCATTTCATAAGTAATAGCAACCAGTTACCCCGCACTTAATTCGTCTCGCGTTCTCCAGAACAAACGCGTCCTCTTTATGCTCCGCCCGTGATTCATAGCGCATCTCACTCACGGCGCAGCACCACTCTATTTACTCCGACAATCTCATCATCTACAACTTCATTCTCTCACCTTCACTCCTTATCATCTGCCTCTGTCGCAGCCGTCATGTTTTCGAACCTCCATCCTCCCGTGGCTACAGCGGCGCCGCATATGTTCTCACACCTGGTCTCCAACACGGGCGCCATGCCTGATCAGAACGAAGCGCATCCTCACCTTCAGCTTCTTGAAGACAACCTTCCGGAGACAACAATCACTGGCTCAGTCCCCATCATCACCGCTGAAGTGATGGAAGCGCTTCCCGAAGCCGACCGCCCGACCCAATACGGCCTTTTGGCTTCCGACATCGCAGCTGGGCCATCGCAGTCTGTCAATCCCCACGAGATACTGAAGTCTCGAATCTTCTACAACGTGGCCGACCCTACAAGCACCTTTCTTTGTGGCAGCCAAGGCTCAGGCAAGAGTCATACTCTCAGTACCATTCTTGAGAATTGCCTTCTGCCTTGCACAGCGAACAAACTCCCACGACCGCTCTCTGGGCTCGTATTTCACTACGATACCTTCATTTCCGACACTGGAGGTATGCCCTGTGAAGCCGCGTACCTCTCCAGTCACCAGGGAGTGAGTGTGCGAGTGCTCTGCGCGCCGTCAAACTATTTCAACATCAAGGTATTCTCTCTCCCCGTTTCTCAACTACAACACACCCGCTCACTCATTTGTACAGCGTATCTACGGTGGCCTCCCCAATGTGGCTGTCGAGAGACTGCGAATCAACCAAGCCGACTTGAACACCCAACGAATGCTAGATTTGATGGCGGTGAGCTCTGTCAAAGGAGGCAGCCTTCCCCTGTACCTTCACGTCGTAAGTCGCATTTTGCGCGACATGAGAATCAAGCAACAATCGAACAACTCGACGTTCGACTACGCCACCTTTAAATTCCTGGTCAGCCGTGAAGATTTGAAAGAAGGCCAGATGGTCCCGTTGCAACAGCGACTGGAAACTCTCGAGAGCTTCATGGTTCCTGCTCAAACCTCTGCCAAGTTCAAAAACATGGGTCAAGGAATCAGTTGGGCGCTCAAGGCATGTTCACATCACAGTTTGAAACATCATTCTAACAAATCAATCAGGCTGGCCAACTCACCATCGTCGACCTCTCCTGTCCTTGCGTCACCGCCGAAGCTGCATGTTCGCTTTTCAACATTTGTCTTAGCCTCTTCCTCGAACAGCGGGCCACTGTCGGTCGCATCGTGGCTCTCGACGAGGCTCACAAATACATGACGGATAGTTGCGACAGCCAGACTCTGACAGAGTCACTGCTCTCGGTGATCCGCCTGCAGCGCCATCTTGGCACACGAGTTATTCTGTCGACACAAGAGCCCACGATTTCATCCAAACTCCTCGACCTTTGCTCCACCGTCATTGTGCATCGCTTCACGTCGCCCGCTTGGTTCATTGTTTTGCAGAAGCATTTGGCTGGTGTGGGTACCGATGCCTCGGACCTCATGTCACACATTGTCGACCTGAAAACTGGCGAGGCGCTCTTATTCTGCCCTAGTGCCATGGTGAGTGTTTCTCGCTCACATGTTTCGGACGAGATCGTGTTCCGCAGACTTGCGAACAGTCGCATGAAGATTCGCGTGCGACAGAGAGTCACTGCGGATGGTGGGAGGAGTATCATGGCGAACTGATCGGTGGGTCGCTATTTTGTCGGAGAAGAGAGAAATGGGAGGGTCTTGTCTACCTCCACTGGTTCATGGTCATGTTTGGTAATGTCTCTGAGATCGTCACCAGTGTATCTTATCGTCTGGGTTGTTATCTGTCGTTATCATTGTCTGTCTAAACCGGATATACCCACACAGGTTCGCCGATGTGGGGTAGTCACAATATGGGTCGGGTCGGGTCGTCGCTTATCTTGGCAATGTGTTCTACCTATCGGGAGATTATCAATTGAAACAAAAGTGCCTTCCATTTCTAGTGTCATTAGCCTAGGGAATGATTACCTTCTGTAGACTAGTCTCTCATGTCAAGATTTTCACCCGGACCATCGGTGAACAAGATCGTTTTGTTGTGCTAGTGAACTGTCGCGGGGAATTATGTCGCCTCGAACTGATAAGACAATGCAACCCAAACCCACCGGCTAAGTACGGAGGTCTCAGGGTGTCAGAAAGAACAACCACTAAAAGCAAAAGAGACGAAATAATTGGGTCACTTTATGTTATATAGATCAAGGCTCTTAGACTATTTATTTTATGCGCTAAGACTTAGGGGGTTAATGTTTCTGCTGCCCACTTAGGGAGTACAACGGACGGTGGAGGATGTGTCTGTCTTCTACGCCCTTTCAATCCATATAATAGATAAGACTTGTTCAAAGTCCGATATACATGAGATCCAGTAATCCGGTCTATGGATCCCGGTATATCGGGACAAAATCGGAGATAAGTGTGTATTGTGCTTGGCCTATCAGTTTCTGACAATTGCTTTCTCTGATGGCTGACTTGGATAAGGATTCTGGTTTATTTACCAGCAATAGTATATAGATATATATATATAAGAATGAAAGAATATTACTATGTCCAGAGCGTGAAATCATCTGCATCATAGACATTCACGATGAAACACTCAATCGCAAGTCTCGCCTTGAGCGTTGGCAGCTCATTTGCCTCTTCCCTTCCTGTTCAACTGGAGACTCGAGAGCCGCTCACATCGCATCTTGCCAATATTCATGTCAGGTTCATCAAACCTACACAAGGTTCTTTGTCCTTCACTTATGGCCCTTGTGATGCTGAGTCGATCTCCGAAGCTCACCACACCATCGCCGAGACTGACAACAAGAGCGTCTCTCGCCTGGCATGGGTCATTCCTACCAATACAAATGACAATGGATGTATATCCGCGTGGAAAAGTGATGGAACTCTCGTTGGCCGCAGTGAGCGCCAGAAACTTCATCGGGTAAAGCGAAGAGCGCCCCAAAAGCGAGACGAAGGTACGTTAATTTGCATTCAACTCACGTATCTGTACTGATAGAATTAGACTCGATTCTCATGACTGAAGAGAATGGCTTCGATGTTCTTGGTCCCTGGTTTGATGGCGTTGCCCACCTGACCAAGACTGGCACCTCTTTCGTTGACGAAGAGGCTGCAAAGTCAAAGGAGATTGCCATTGTCGGAGCTGGAATGTCCGGGTTGATGACCTATCTCGTCCTTTCCCAAGCTGGCATGACAAACATCAGCATCATCGAGGCCAGTCACCGTCTTGGCGGTCGAGTGCACACAGAGTACCTCACAGGTGGTCCCTTTGACTACTCCTACCAGGAGATGGGACCCATGCGCTTTCCTTCAACCTACAAGAGCCCCGAAACCAAAGAGACCATGAACATTACAGACCATCAGTTGGTGTTTCAATTAGCCGACGAGATGAACGGCATCAACAAACACGATAAGAATCTCAGTGTTGACTTCATTCCATGGATCCAGGCAAACCCCAACGGTCTTTCTTACAAGAATGAGTTCAAGCTTCCAAACGGTATGCCCCCAACGTTCGCCCAGATTGCCAAGAACGCTTCGCTCGGTGCTGCGAGCAACCCTGGGACTGAGGCGGAAGATCTACAGGCGAAGGTGGACTCTTTCATGCCTGGGTCTGACTTCAGTACACTGATGGCCAAGAACATGTTCAAGGCTCACAAACAGTGGCTCGAGACTGGCTTAAATGGCCTCGGAGGTGACCAATGGTCTGAGTACGCTTTCATGGTCAACTACCTCAAGGGTAGTGCTAACAGCACTGATGTTCTCGGTGACTGGTCTGCTACGTCATTCTGGGATACGCTCTACGAGGGTTTATATTTCTCCGCTGCGAGTTACAAGACAATTGATGGTGGTCTTAACAGACTTCCTTTGTCATTTCACCCACTTGTTGATGACATCACAACTATGGGTCGCAAGATTGAGCGTGTCCGATATAACGATTCTGATGATAAGGTGACACTGCAATGGAGAAAGGAGTACAACGACACAGAATTCCAAGACTCTACATTCGACTACGCTGTTATTGCGGTGCCCTTCTCCATCGTCCGACGGTGGCGTCTTCCTCGTCTTCCAGCGACTATCTCCAACGCCATCAAGGGTCTTAACTACGGATCCGCCTGCAAAGTCGCGCTTGAATTCTCTGAGCGTTTCTGGGAACACTACGAGAACCCCATTATTGGAGGCTGCAGTACCACCAGTGACATCCCTGGTATCGGTTCAATCTGTTACCCGTCTTACAACATCAACGGTACTGGTCCTGCTACTATCCTCGCTAGTTATCAAAGTGGAGACATGGGTTATCGATTGGCCAGTATGAGTGAAGAGGATCACGTTCAAATGGTCTTTGATGCAATGGTTGATATCCACGGCGAATCTATAAGGGAACTTTACACAGGCAAGTTCAACAGAAAATGCTGGGCCTTGGATCCTCTTCAGTCTGGAAGCTGGGCCAGTCCGACTGCGGGACAGCATGAACTTTACATCCCCGAATACTTCAAGACATACGACAAGGTAAGAGACCCGCAAACAGTGAGCTACTCCTGGCTAACTATTTGTTTCAGATGATCTTTGTGGGCGAACACACCTCTTACACTCATGCTTGGATTGCCTCTGCGCTGGACTCTGGAATCCGTGGCGCAGTTCAGCTTTTGCTAGGTGAGAAATACCAAACCCGGTGACATCATGATGTGTTGCTAATTGTTTGGCAGAGCTAGGACTTGTTGATGAGGCGAAGCAGGCGGTTAACAAGTGGATGGCGAGGTGGATTGAAGTAGTAAGTACGTCTATCTTTCAAATTATCGAATACTAACACTTGTAGTAAATACATGATTCTTCCAAAAACAAGCAGGATAAGTCGCTACTCTAGACATGTATAAGCACTGATATGAAATTGTCTTACAATGAGAAATGAAAATAAAAATATAGTTATTTCACATGCATATTAAATTTAAACTTAGTCTATAGAGAACAATTCCCTTACTACAATTAAAACGTGTAATTTGGAGACTTTGGGGTATGATGAAATTCATTAGTGAGACCATAAGAGAGGAAATTATTAGGTCAGTTTATGCTTCTTAGACTATTGTCTTTAGACTGATAATTTTTCTACCCTAAGACCTTAGACAATTGTCTCCACCATTGGATCACTTTCATCTTTCCCTCATTTTGACATCACTGGCATGCTAAAACAATACCCCCTGGATTGGAGGTCACAGTGTGAGGTAATTGAAAGAATGACTCCCTCGTTTGCTCATACGTAACCTGTTGATGGTTTGTCCAAGGCTACTTTACGTCTCGTCTGCCCTCTCAGATTCTGCCGACCTATACCGCTTCCACGCAGGAAAGTGTTTCATATTCACTTTCCATCTGAAAATGCCGACGTTTCCCGCTCTTCAGCAACGCGATACCGACAAAACAACACGAACCTCAGAATATGCCTACGTTACCGAAGGGATACATCAGCGTTGATGAATATGCTAAAGATATTATCGAATTTGTTGACACGCCCCTAGTCCGCCAGATTACTGGGGGCATCCACGTCAACGACTCACTCATCTACAATGCCTGGGACGTCCTGCCCAGTGAGTGGACATCCTGGTGGACATCATTTCCAGATCATCGCATAGCCCAGCAAGACTTGATAGACAGTATTGAAGAGTTAGGACCTTCCATCGTGGCAAATGACGAGATAGATGAAGTCCAGCGACTTCGACCCCTTCCAGACCGGCCAGAGTCGCTGTCTAAGTGGCTCGAGAGCATCCAGTCACTTGCACTCCCGCGGGATCAGCGATCTGGCAAGACTATAATCCTCCCAGAGATTCTCACAAGTCGCATGAAGACCAAAAAGATTGCAGAAGTATCTACAGCCGCAGCATACATCCACAGCGTGTGCCAAACCAATAACGTAGCCCACGTCATTGACATGGGCTCGGGCCAAGGGTACCTCTCAATCTCCCTAGCCTACCTCTTCCCGGAACTACACGTGCTAGCCATCGACGGCAGCGAGTCTCAGATCGCAGCCTCAAAAGCCTGCGCAGATAGTCTTGGCATTCCTGAGAGCAAAATTCATCACATGCGGCGCTACATCGACGGGACGCCGCCTTTGGCAGATGAGATAGCTGCCTGGGCCGGAGGGCAGAAGTGCATGCTCGTTGGCCTCCACGCGTGCGGGAATCTCTCTGAGCATATGCTACGATACTTCACCACTGTCCCGTTCATTGTGCGTCTGGGCGTCGTTGGATGCTGCTACAATCACATCGTCCCTCGTTCTACCACTTGTCCTGAGGGATTTCCCATCAGTGCAATGATGCGAGAGAAGAACGTCTCCTTGAGTGCTACGGCGCTTATGACGGGTTGCCAGGCGCCGAATAACTGGGAAAGGGCGGATCCAAGGAAACAAGAGTCGGTGTACTCCAAAAGGCGCTTCTACCGCTCCTTATTGGAGAAGGTCTTCCACGATAAAGGAATAGAACTTGACAAGGAGGACAGACCGACATGGGGTGTGCTAAAAGGAGATATGGCTAGCTTCAATGCGTTTGCACGCAGAGCAATGAGGTGCCTCAACGTTGACGAGAGCAAAATCAGCGATGCTGAGCTGGTAGCTTATGAGGAAAGGTATAGAGGATATGAAGGCAAAGTGGCGATTCTCTGGACACTCAGTGTGCTGTGCTGCAAGGTCGTTGAGAGCGTAATTGCTCTTGATCGGTACTTGTTTCTAACGGAGAATGGAGGGCAACATGTTGATATTGTACCGATCTTTAACTATAAGATATCACCACGGAATTTAATGCTTATATCTAATAAGACATAGATAGGTTTATGGTGCGACGCGTTGTCAGTTTTACTGTCAGTTTTGCAAGGAAGTACATGAGGTGGAAAACCAGAAGGGACGAGAAGACGACTAAATTCGTAATTTACATTGGTATCAAGAGCTCTACCTGCGATATAACGTCGGCATTGACATGACGTTGGAGGCATCAGCTGAACAAACAATAAATATCCGAAAAATAAATTAACCTTGATGAACCAAACACTACCCATTCAGAAACATTTGTAGACCATTGTCTTTAGCTCGGGAATTCTGCATGGCCAGCCTATCTATAACAGTATAAATCCTCTGCTGAGAGCACGTCAAATTGGCCAATATCAGTCTTCATCATCGCTGTGTTATTCACATATGTTTGTGATATAATTGCATTTAGGTGACAGAATCGCTATGTCTAGTCTACTGGACTTGGGTTGGACAGTTGATATAAGATTTTGTTGAAATGATTGACCGAAGTGGCTCTCTGAAAGTACCTGTTGAGCTCCCTCTCCCCCCCCAAGATTCCACTTCTTTCGAAATTCCAGGTCGGCAAACTCGGCGTTACGGAGGCCAGAACATGTAATCGAAACTCTTAACAGACCCCGCAAAACATCGACTTCTTCTGCCCACTGCCCATCCCGTAAATCCGCATCCTCCAAGACAACATCGCATGGACCTTGAACGTGGACCAGGTATTGCCCCAGATCTCCCGCCCCGACCGTAAACCCCGACAAGCACAGCTGTTTCATACACTTAGGGTGAGCTCTGATGAGAATTTTGCTGGATTTAGTTGGGGTGTATTTAGAAAGCGCAATGGTGAGACGCTCGAGACCAGAAGTTTGGACGAGACATGATAGAAAGTCATGAACGATATGAACCTCGCCTTGTAGACGAAATTGCCAGTGTGTTCCGCGCTCCTTGCCGTATGCTTCAAATGTGAGCGTTTTCAGATCTTGAATGGATTCGATGAGTGATGTTTTCTCGGAGGGAGACATGGAGAGTTTGGCATAGCTCCAGGGTCCGGTGCACTGGATTCTCATCGCTTGCAGCGGTGTACCTGTTTTGTGTATTTCCGTTGGAATCCTGTGTAAGAACTCGATGGGTGGTTCGAAATCAGGCCTTGTAAGACTAGAAAGTTCGGCCCAGGTTTGAGGCGCTAGCAGGACTACTCGCATAGAGGTACGGTAGTCTCGGTCAATGAGGAAGTAGTTTTCAACATCTTCCCCGTCGGTGATGACTAACTCATTTGCGGAAGGCATGTTCGCCATGGCGGATGCGATGCTGGAGAGGAATGTCCCATCTTCACGCATATTTTCTTGCGCTTGAAATAAAACCTGATAGTCGCGATGAGCATCGCGGAGAATATTTCGATACTCGATGTGCTCTTGTGACTCCTCCTCCGGTGAATCTGGGTCTCCGTTGCAAACTCGCCCCCAGGCAATAAGCATCTCGGTGCACAATTCAGGTACGTCGGCATCAATCCAATCGGGCATAACGTACGACGGATTAATCGGGAGATCTTTAGAATCGATTGAAAATTTTAGATAAGCGCGATGGCTAGCCATATAGAGGAAAATGTCGTTGCTCAAGTTGATCAAACGTGCCATGTTTTCACAGACCACAAAGTTCATAGGCAGTGTAGTCTTTGCGATGAATCTCAACACCCTTGGTGGAGCCCAAAACAAGCTCTACCTCTTCGCCGCTGTTGTCGGCCCGTTTCTGTACACAGCATGCAAGCTCGGGGATGTCGAGAGCCTTCAATATTGCGTTTATCAAAGTGTTCCGAATTTAATTATTGTCGGCGTCTGAGGCTAGTCAAAAGAATAGAGATATGGACATGTAGTCTCTAGGGGAGATTTGGTCAATAGCAGAAAGTGTTACTACTTGGCCATGGCTGTCGTGCTGCGGTTGAATGATGGTGGAGCTAGAAGGGAACTCGGTCACGATCCTTCCAGTGTACGAGACCTTTGAAAGTTAGTTATGTGCAGTAAGAGACCGGCATTGACTGACTTTGACTGAGTTTAACTCGCTGTTGTCTTCAGTGTGACAGAAGCTTCCTTTACAATAGCCTCTATTATAGAGTTCATGCCATATGAGTCACGCCGTGGCCGGAAAACCTTGTTGAGAATGATACGTAACTCTATTTCTGTAAGACCTATGTTTTTATGTTTTTATGATCCTTAAGCTTTTGCCCAGGCCTTCTCAATTTCCTCTAGGTTCTCAACAAAGGTTAATCTGTCCGCGCAGATCAAATTTCAACAATATTCAAATCAAAGGTTCTCAATAACAAGGTTTCTTCCACGGCGTGACTCTTCTGTAAGACCTATAAATATCTATGGATGTCTACCTGTCATTATCTACTGTTTCTCTCCCAGTCAACATCTTTTCATTTGGAACATTATGGGAACTTCGCAGACACCGCCACAAAAACCCGGTCCGTACTCACCTCGGGCAATTGTCCATCTCTCACATGGACATTCGGCCTACTGTCCTTATCCTGTTACATCATTTTTCAGAAGAAAAATAACTGATCCCAATGCCCCGGATTTTGGAATGGGCGACGACCACTCTCAACAAGCAGACCACTTCGAATTTGACACGAAGTATTTAAAGATGATTTCACCTCCATGGAACAAGTTCTCGCAGGAGATACAACACTTGATCCGTAAAGAGCTACAGCTTATGTTCTTCGAAATGACAACAGAGTCGATACGAGATTTCGATGAATATATGCTCGTGTGGCGTACAGATATTGAAGTATACCTGCCGCGCGTCGAGCTTCCTCCTCTTGTCAACCTCGAACCAGATAAGATTACCCACTTTCTGAACAAGGAGGTGATGATATATGTTGACGTAGAGTCAATTGGACTCGATGATTACGGCAAAATCGGCAGATTCATATTTCGTGAATGGCTTCACCTTCATGACCGACGTCCCATATTCCAGAGAGAAAGCTTTGTTGCTGCGCCCATGCAACTGGATCAAAGTTTCAAGTCATTAAAAAAGATTTCAGAATTCCACGCCAATCTATATGAGGCGATTTCGCCACATCTTGATGATGATGCGGATTTCTATCCAGGCATCAATGGATCTGAAACAATACCGCCACCTCACTTCCAACCTATACCCAGCAAGCGAGTTCAGTCGTTCCGGGATCACGGATATACGATACGCCCTCTTCTTCGTGCGCTATACATGGTAATTGATGACCAGGCTTTACAAGCAACCCCTCCTTTTCGTTTACCTGGTCGAATACGACCCGATACTTTCCGCCCTCGGGACGAGCGAGTTCTCAATCACAGAATATCTTACTGTACTGTTTTGTTGATTAGAACAGGCGAAGAAACCCATCTTAGCTCTCCAATAAGCTTCTTGCCCCTTTTTGAGGCTGGCCTGGCGCTTAACGTTGATCGTCAGGATTACGAAGACAAACTGGACCCGACTGTTGTGAGAGTGAACTTGAATGTCGCCCTCCGATTTATTCAGGACCTACTGAACAGGGAAGAAGAATCTAATCCAGAGTTTGCATTTGCGGCCAAGGAATTGAGACAAGAACAAGAGGAATGGTGTCAATCATGGGTAGGCAAAGTTATTTGTCACTCACAGGAGGTCGGAATGGATACCGGCTTCTGTTCCTGGATGGCAGTTCGACGAGCATTGGCTAAGATGAATAATGAAGCCTTTGACATGGACCAGGTCTATCCACCTTGGGAGAAACTGCGCTCTTGGCATAGCTACTAAAGCGCTACCTTTTACTCAGGTCTACTGGGAAATAATAGACCAGTTTATATAGCTTGTATTAGATGATAGCCATAAGGGATGTAGATTGAGGCGTATGTTCAATATATGGCTTCCAATTAAGAAATTGTTACCTGCATATGAGGCGTTCTAAATCTTATATCCCGGCCTCGACCTAGAATTATAGCGCAGCTGTACTCGAAGATTGGGGCCCTGGACTTGGTCGGTGTGAGGCATATCGTGAGCGAGCCCTATCTTGGCCGTGTGCCTCCACCTGGTGAAATTACTCTTCTACCACGATGCAGTAATGGTGACATTGGTATTATGTTTGCTGGCGAGGCTGTTGTCTTGGAAAGACTTCGGGATAACGAGGACCTGAACGCAATGGCTTCATGCCAGTTTATTATGCATGACTTTCCTAAGATGGCATGAAAGTGTCGCAGGGCTTCTAAATTATGAAACCTTTATCTAAGCTTGACAGTAGCTAGCAATAGGCTTGCCTAGCACATCTAAACGAGGTGTGATCCCTAAACCAGGCTCCTTTGGTGCTTGCACTCGGCCATTCTTTACCTCAAAGTTGCCATCCGCCGTCTTCACCGTAACCATATCACGACATTCTAAAATACAACGCAAATGCCTTTCCGGGATGGTCTGTCCGAGATGCACAATGGCAGCAAAAGAGACATCAGATCCAGTAGTCTCCTGACAACTCATCGTGTAACCAGCAGCAAACGCAATGTCCCTGTGTCGTCGACTCTTGGTTAAGCCACCATTCTTGGATATTTTTATACCGAACCCTTCAGCAGCGTCGTCTGCGATCATCTGAATTATGGATGCGTCCGAGGTTGCAAGCTCGTCAAAATGAATGGGTACATTGGTCCTTCTGCGTAGAGAGACAATCTCGCGCCATGTAGCACAAGGAGCCTCAAGAACAAAGTCCAGGCCGTCGGGAAGAAGTCTCAACATACGTAGAGCGTTCTCAACCGTCATGCCGCCGTTGGCATCGACTAAAAAGAACTCTCCGGGTTGTTTGTCAGCGAGCGATGCCGCAATACGCTTAGCGTCTTCGCCAGGATCACCACCAATCTTGACGGAGTGGCCCACGTATCCCCGTGCTCGGTGCTGTGCCACCCGTTGTCTCATATCCTCAGGCTCGGCCATATAGATAGAAGAGATGATAGGCAGACCAACATTGGTACGACCACCCAAGAGCTCACAAACCGGCATTCCAACCGACTTGCCAAAAACGTCCCAGCAGGCGATATCGATAGGAGTCTTTGCATGTTCATGGCCAATCAGAGCAGCATCCATGGCCTCGTTGACACGATCAACCCTTCGCGGGTCCAGACCAATCAGAAAAGGAGCTATCTCTGCAATACCTGCTCTCACGCCAAGAGCATGAGCAGCGATATAGGTTGATCCGAAAGGAGTGCTTTCGCCCCAGCCTTCAAGGCCTGTATTCGTAGTGATGCGCACAAATGTGGCATCGAAGCTTCTGTATTCACGTCCACCCGAAAGACGATATACACCTCCCGAGTAAGGAAGCGTGACTGAGAAAACGTCAATCTTGGCGATTGTGAGGTCAGGCATTGTGACAGTTTGATGAAAGAGAGGCAAGATTTAGATGCAATAGGGTAAGAATGATCCTCCAAGATGATAACAGATTGTGCTTGAGCAACAACATTAGTGGCTTGCGGAGTGAAAGTTCTTCAGTAGAGAACGATGCAAAAACGCTCGCATACTATTTCCGTTATTCTTATGTCTATTATGTCTTCGGCTTCCCGTTATGAATTAAAGAGGTATCTAGATCCATTAAACCTCGTTTAGTGAATATTTTGTTGTTGATTGATAATATGATCGGGTTGAGAAGCCGAGAGGCGTTACTCCGCACCCTACTCGTGCTATGATAGGCATTGGGCTGTATGAACTGCTCCATAAGTTTCATATCGGAACCACGGTATCAATAGAGGCTATAAGATAGCTTTCTAATACATCGGTTTTAGGGACTCCTCTCGGATTCGCAGGCCGATAAGTGGATTAAATTCTATCTCATATCGAGTTTAGACACGAAGAACAAATGTAGTGACCCCGCTTAGTTTACGTCAGTAGCCTGAACCAATGCTTACACAGCATCGTTTTAAATATTTTATAAGAGGTCCATTAGGCACTTCACCTAAATCCCTACACCAAATATCCAATCTTGAGCTCACAAGACGCGAATTATCTGCCTTTTCATCTCGTCACCCGATTTGACCCGTCCACAATAATGTCCCCACCTACTCAACGTCAGGCCTGGCGTCGAACAGACGACTTCACCAAGGGTACTCCTAAGGTCAAGCTTGTCACTGAAGATTTACCCCTCCCTCTGCATCCCACAGCTGTCCTTATAAAGGTCTATGCTGTAGCTCTCAACTACCGAGATGCCAATATTGCAAACGGTGGCAACCCATGGCCAGTCACCAAGAACGGTGTTCCTGGAAACGACGCTGCTGGCGAAATTGTTGATGTTGGGGATAGGGTATCGTTAGTTTCTATTGGAGACCGAGTTGCCCCCATCACGGATTCTGAATATGTTACTTCTCGGTCAACTGGTCGCTCTTGGCTGGCTGCCAATGAGGACGGTAACTTGGCGACATACTTTGTTTTCGATGAGAAAAAGGTCACTAAACTACCTGAGCACCTTGACTGGATTCAGGCCTCTATTATTCCCTGCGCTGGTACAACTGCCTGGTCTGCCCTGAAGGGTGCCAGCATCGGCCAAACCGTTCTGATCCAAGGTAAGTCTCTTGCATAATTTCCGACTGGATTTTCACTGACTGAGCAAGGTACTGGTGGTGTGTCTACTTTCGCTCTTAAGCTTGCTCGCGCCTCCGGGCTGAAGGTCATCTTATCTTCGTCCAGTGACGAAAAATTGGAACAGATGAAGAAGCAATTCGGCAAGCCAGAGATCACGACGGTCAATTACAAGAATCCCGAATGGCACAAGGAAGTCTTGCGCCTCACCAATGGTATCGGAGTCGATCTCGTCGTTGAGAATGGTGGAAGCTCACTCGTCCAATCGATGCAGTGTACACGACGTGGTGGTATTGTCAGCCAGGTTGGTTATCTTGGCGGGGTCAAATCCGAACATTTCAAGGACTTTATTGGCACTATTATTGATCGAAGGCTGAATGTGCGTGGTATTAATGCTGGTTCGAAGGATGATCAGGATGAACTTATGGCTGCTATTTCGGCTACTCAGATGACATTTGAGGATATCCTTGATTCTACTTGGACGTTCGAAAAGGCTGATGAAGCTATTGAGTATGTTTGGCAAGGAAAGCAGGTTGGCAAGGTGGTCATAAAAGTAGCCGATTAACTGAGATAAAAAGGGCGATGTCCCTAAAATATAGCAATCACACCGGATTGTGTGACGAATACACCACATCGATAGGGTGAAGAATTTTATTTTACGATTTGGTATACATTGCCACGACATGAAACCCATCACTCAATCTACACAACTGTTTTGGTAAAAAGGACATAAATTCTTGTAAATAATAGCCTCCGGTCATTACCGGGCTTCCCATCTACAAATTAACAAGGGCGTCGGGTCAAAACCTACCCCTTGAAACTTCGAAGCTTACGTCTTCATTGAAACCTCCCTCAAGTTCAGGGCCGCAGAAAGATATAGAGCGGATGCCCTACTAGTGTAATCGCCGATGGTAGTTGACATGGCGGTTTCAGTATCAAGTCAAGTCACCGAAATATTCAAGTCGTGAAACAATTGGGGAGTACAAGAGCGACTTACATTAATTATCTGGACTCATAATAAAGTTGATACCATCTGTGGAGCAGGGACATGATTGATGCGCTTTGGGACACAGAACTATAATTCAATTTCCTTCATGAAGGACACGTTATTGTTCTGGATCGTACTACAGACGTTGGTGACCATGATGTTAAAGATATGATAAGCTAACAACTTGAAGGACGGGAGTTAGCAATCTAGCATGTGAAGCTTTAAAGTAGTTCTGTCAGATATCAATCCAGCGAATGATACATCGGACTGAATATATTGAGAAGGGACTAGCCCGAACATCAGTACATATAGTATAAGATACACGAGTTGTAACTTTGGCTTCGCCTAAAAAAGAGCATTTTTCCAGTGATAAACTGTTTTCATCGTTCCTCAGTCTCGTCTTCCGCATCTATGTCAGAGATCTCTTCAGACCTGGCCGCCGCTATATCACTATCGCTCCATTCAGTTCTCAGCAAAAGCCCATCATATGGTCCCTTGTAGTGAAAGGGGTATTCTGCAGATGATCGAAGGGTGATATGGATTTGGAACTGGTCTCCTTCACCGTCGGTCCCTGCTCCAATGTAAGGATAAAATCTCCCAGTCGACAATGGTTTTTCTTGGAACCGAAAACCTAATCTAAAGTTAGAGCATATTGGTTGTATAGACAGTGATTAACTTACTTGAACCGAGAAGAACACCATTCTTGGTGCGATAGCCATGTCCAGTTTCAAAATTCAAGCCACAGCCTGCAATGTCGTTGTCTTCAAAAGTCTCGTCGCTTTTTTGACCGTCACC
The DNA here is from genome assembly GCF_050947815.1 of Fusarium sambucinum. Taxonomy (NCBI): domain Eukaryota; kingdom Fungi; phylum Ascomycota; class Sordariomycetes; order Hypocreales; family Nectriaceae; genus Fusarium; species Fusarium sambucinum. The sequence goes on along the minus strand of NC_139294.1, from coordinate 12,004,628 downwards.
CTCGTTACCAACATATAATCCTCCATCGTCTCCATGATATGCAAAAGAGCCGTCATGACACCCAGGAAATGTGTTTTTGGGAACGTCAGACTGGCAGAAGCCCACAACAAACTCTCTGTTTTTGGAGACTTAGTAAAAAGTTAAGGTGATGTTTTCGAACCATGGGAATGTGTTATTTTTTAGAACAAATAGTAGTATAACTTACTTCATTTTTAATGAACGAAGGATGTTCACTTCAAAGTAGAAATATCTCCATTTCGGAGGTATGGGTTCTTTCGTGCGAAGATAGCAGTATTGATTGTCAAGGTGGTCATTCTTTGGCAGTTTAACATCTATTCAACGTCAGAAAGTTTCTTCTATCCTCGATATTAGTACTTGCCTAAGATCTCAGCGGAACACTGGGGGTGAGAAGAACAATTGGATGATACCAAGTCCGACCCTTTGAAGAGATTGATGAACGTTGACGGTTTGACATAATGGTCCTCGCTAAGGTTTCTTTCAGGTTCATCTTGGCGAAGAAACACTGCAAGCTCATGATGACCATACCTACTTGCAACGTCGGCAGGCGTCCAACCATTATCATCAAGCTCGTGATGAAGTTGATTGGTTTGCAAAAGAGATTGACATCTCTCGAACCGGCCAACTTCAGCAAGCTCATGAAGTGGAAACGGCACATTGTTTAGGGGGTCAAGGATCGCATCTTCCCATTCGTGTACGAACCAGGGCATGCTTTCTATGCGTGAGGGTTGCTGAACAGCGCGCTTCCAGACAGAAGTCAAAAACATTGGAGTCGTCGCTTCGGGGTGCAAGAGCAGTGACCTGACACAGTCTTCATTAGATCGTTGACAGGCGAACTCCAGAGCATCAGCATACCCAGGGCGGGGGGGCAAATTGATATTAGCATGTCGTTTGGGGTTGCAAACCAACATTTCCACTATCTCACGACACTCCTTCTCTAAGGCAAAACACAGTGGTGTATACTTCATAGAGTCACTTGATTTTGGGTCGAGATCCACTGTTGGCGATTCCAACAATATCTTGACGATAACTTTCACCCCCCTCTCGCAAGCCCAAGTAAGGGGAGATCGACCGAAGACGTCGTCTGGCTTGTTGAGATTGATCTTCGAGCCTTTCTCCTTAGATAACATAACCACCTGATAAATGAAACCAAGTGGCCCGCGAAACCTGCAGGCCCAGGTTAACGGTGTGTTACCGCGTTCATTCAGCGCGTCCAAGCAACCAGGCGCCCTTGTGACAAGTTCTCGAGTGATGTCTTGGCATTCTTTAGCTGACCTCCCATCGTAGCCCCAAGCAAATACCGCACAGTGTAATGCATTGTCTCCCTCCTTGTTCTTGGTGCTGGGGTCTGCACCAGAGTTGAGGAGAGTAGAGACTGCCGAGATATTGGCGTTCTCTGTTGCGATGTGTAGCGGTGTGCGACCACGATTATCCTTAATATCAATGCCTTTCATGCCGGCACTTTTCATGGCTTTAACAAGCTTACTAATGATATCGTGACAGACGTCGCTGTCACAATTCTTGGACTTAGCCACATAATGTAATGCAAGTTTGCCCTGCCTATCTTGATATTCTGCAGCTCGGTGGTCTGAACGTAACATTATGATGACCATGTCCAGTCGTCCTAGAGAGCAAGCAAGCATCAAGGGAGATCGATACTTGTCGGTAAACAGACTAGCACCCAGGGAAAGAAGTCTTTTGAGTAGCGCATCGTTGTTGCGGCGGACCGCGAGATGAAGAGGAGTTTCCTGGGCTTTATCCATTGAGTCGATGATAGATTTGTGCTTCGCCTTAAGCGCCATCAGTAAGTCATCATGGCTTAGATCTCCAATTTCATTGCTCAGAAACCTGGTGGCATGGTGCCAAACAGTCGACCCTTTATCGTCCTTCTTTTGGAATTTCTCAGAATACTTTCTAAGTAATAGACGTCCAATCTCTTTTTGTTCATCAATATTTTCGTCAAGGTACGACAATGGTGATTTGCCAAAAATATCAAGGGCGCTGGGTTCGAACTTGAGCTCTCCGTTTTCGAGCAGTGCGGTAGCAAACGAATATTGGCCCTGGGCAAGGGCGAGATGTACTGGACTTCGATTCCAGGCATCTTCTGTAATCTCCAATTCGAAAGAATACAAGAACTTGAGCAAAATATCGAGGCATTCTTTGTGTCCTCCAGCAATAGCAAGATGAACTGGGGTCATTCCATCCAGGCCTGACGATTGAAGGGTAGATCGCACGTCATGGTCTGACATGTTTGTGAGCAGTGTTACCAAGAATATCGAATTTCCATTCAAAGCCGCTATATGGATTGGGCTTCTTCCAAAATTGTCTAGCCACCAGTTCTTTGGTCGCTGTCCATCCGAGAGGGCAGTTTCGCTGGCAGTATTGCACCCTATGATCTTTAAGTCTCGACAAGCAGCAGCATAGTGTAGAGCTGTCCAGCCGAAAATGTCTCTCGTCTGTAATATCGTTCCTGGAACCCAGTCATTAATGTGCTACTGAAGCGAACAGTTTTCATACCTTGCAAGTCGCCCAGATAGAGCCGACGGCCATTGACAATGTGTTGGTGCAATTTGGTGAATCTGATGTGTTCCATAAAATTTTCCTTTGGTATCTTCTCTTCAGCGTTGTCCTTGAGGTCCAAAAAGAATTCCTCGCGCCTTTGGAGCCCGTAGAACCACCACAGTTTCTCAATAGCTCCAGGATAGATCTTGCGAATGAGGATTCGTAACTCGTCAGCTGGTTCCTGGCTCGTCGGCTTAGGACTTGACTGTGGAATGTTAGGCTTGGTACTAAAATCGTCTGTTTCATCAATTTCTGATTGTTCTGACTCTGTGTTTGCCTTCGTAGGCTTTTTGGTTTCTAAATACTTTTCGTCCAGAGCCATCAGGTAGAGGTAGTCCAGTGCACGGACTACTGCTGTCAGAGTGAGGGAGTCTTCAAAACCAAAGTCGGGACTCTTTGGCATAGATTTAAGAAGCTCGGAAAATCTGTCAGCTGCCTTTGGCCAATCTTTCCGCTCAGCGAGCTTGGGTAGGTCAAACTCAAAGGTCGCGTCATTCGGCAAGCGGTCTGTAATGCTAAGCACAGGTATAAGACAGAGAAGGATGTCATCAGATGTCCCAAGGCCTTCTTTTCCAGCGCGAAGGGTAAATTTATCTATCTTATCACCCTTCAGTTTCCGGTCAATTCCGGATTTGCTTGACGAAGCAACACTAACAGAATCGCCAACGTTGATAGAACCTTGACCCAGAAAGTTTTTTGGTAAAAGATCGACAATTGTCCATATAAAGTGTGTGAATAGATGCTGTACGGCAATGGTAGCTATAACGGCAGTAGAATGCTGGACATAGAGCGTGTGAGGACCGTCGGTATTGGCAGGCGCCGTGCAGCCAATCACTATCTTATCATACTTGTATTTCGAGCGGTCGTAGGTTTGTGGCACATTCGCAGGAGTTGTCTGTACAGGGCTCGGGACTGTGGATCTATTGATTGCAGTTGATCTCTGAAGTTGAAAGCTTGTTGTCCTGCTTGATGTGGGTTGAGGACTCAATCTGGCCTCTGGCTCTTGCTTTTCGACTTCGATCTCGGTGATGGCTGGATTACTTACCCACCAGTAAATGTCACGAAGAAGGACTCCGTTGTCGTATTTGCGTCCCAGAATTCTGCAGTAGTCAACTCCCAGAGCAACACCAGCCCTCGACCTCTGCCATTCTGTATTTCCGTCTTTCTTGACTTCTGCCGTGTTGTGGATCTCGAGATGAGCCATCTAGATTGATAAGATTGCCTCGACTTTGCCAGCATCGATCTTCCATCCGGTAGCAGCCTTGACAACTTCCAACTCCACGATCCTAGACTTATCTCTTGGACTTTTCAACGGAATCTTCCAAATGATTGAATCCTCATTCGACAGCCCTTCTGGCGCAAACACGTCGAGAAAATGCTCAACAGAGCGAACCAACGTCAGCGCTGGCTTGAAAGCCCTCGTTTCCCATTCGCAGAGATCTCCCAATCGCTTCCTGGTCAGCATGACCTTCTTAGCCTCGCTGTTGGAAGCAACATCAGGCTCAAGAGGGCCGGGAAAGTCAAACGGGTCGATGGTTCCCTTGTCGTATCTGCCAGTATAAACTCTCCACAATAAAACCCTTTGCGGTGACTCGGTATTCCCCTCAAGAGGTGGAAGGAAACCGCACTCGGTCTTGACTAGTTGGGTAGCTAGATAGTCAAGTTCATAATCTGATGGGGCCTTGCGATACTGGGTATCTTCTCCAAGTCGCCGCCTGACCAATGCCCGTATTACGGCCATGATGATTAGTGCCCCAAGGTGGGCGACAGCAACAGGCCATGGAAGCCCTCTAAGGCCTATGAACTGAATGGTAAATCCTGCGCCACCACCAAGGAGTGCAATGAATGCTCGGATATCGCGGCTCCATGAAAGTTTTCCCTCAGCCTTGTTTATCAGACCAGTGTTTTCGTGTACTAAAGCTTTTGGCTTCTCGGTAGTTGAATTCCCCTTTTGGCTGGTCTGAATCTGATTATCTCTGTTGTTGAAGTTGGAGTCGATATCTTCCTTCCTACTCGATGTGGAAAAGAACTTTTTATCCTGGGCAAAGATAACATAAGAGCCAAATTCCTGATCACTGACTCGCTGCTTCCCTTGGACCCAGAATAAACTCATGCGCTCTCCGTCTGGGTTTTGGGAGTTGTTAGAATACCATTTGTACTCTTTTGTACTCCTTTCGATGGCAACAGAACAAGCAAGCATGCCAGCGAACAACAGAACAGAGCCACCCAAATAGCAAGGAAGGCCCCAAGGTTGTTGTTCAAAGCCACTAACTTTATAGGGTATCACGGCCGCTATCACAAGAAGAGACAACTGCAGCATGACTGCTGCAATAGCAGCTAGGTAAAGTTCAACGCTCCTTTGTTTGGCCGTGATTCCTCTAGCTGAGATGTTCAGCTGGAGATTGGGATATTGTAGAGAATCCCAGTAGTTGTGCGGCATACTTGTGTCTTGCACTCCATCTTCGGGTTCGTTCTGTCGCGATGTCGGTCGAACTTTTAATCCCTTGAACCATTTCATGAAGCGCACATCAAGCTCGTCACGGTAGTCTGATAGGTGCATGTAAGCTCTTGAGACAGAATTGCATAGTTCTTGCACTTACCTTCTTTTTTCAGGACTTCTTTTCCTTCCTCTGTCGCAGACCTCAAAGTGTGTATGCCAAGCGTTTCGCTAAACGCCGACTCGTCTGAGTTGAAAACCTGTGGGAAAACAATAAACTGAGCAATATTTGACTGCCCCAGAGTTCTCACGATACCATTCCCATTGAACAATTCCCCCACTTCGGCAGATGTAGAAGACATATACTCTATTTCGGCGACAGCTTTGTTTTGGCGGGCGCGGCCGATGAAGGCCTTGAGTACTGGGCGGCCTTCGACACGAATTGCGCCCGCGATAGCTGTCATGATGCCCAATGGGACACAGGCAAAGATGAGGTGGTCGTACCAAGTGAAAGTCTCGCTGAGAAATTGACGGGCAAACTGTTCACCGAATAAAGCAAGGACACTGAAGTACAAGGTTAGTTTGCATCATCAAGGGCGCATGCCCGTTTGGTTTGAAGGAATGAGTGGCACGGTAACTTACGGACCAAGATCGGAGAAGACGTTCATAAGGAAATCGGTATCGTCATCGTCCGCGAGTACCTCTGTTGCTAACAATAGTATCAGAGCTAGCGATGGACGAAAGGCAGTTATAGTATGCATGATCAGAATTCGTGATTCAGATGTTAACGAAAATGATTTTGTAAATGGGTGTTTTGATTTTGCGATAGAAATTGATGAATCTTGCAGGTGAGAGATATGAGTTTTCGTTCCTGTTAGCATGCGGACCCATTGTACAGTTTCCGCGGTCCAATTTTCATGGATGTGTATGCAGTTGGTTAATATTGTTTCTTGCAGCGGCTGAAAAGCAGGCTCTGGGAAGAAGTCCTATGAGTGGCTGGTTTATGGGGTTGTCAGTTTTTTACAGGGCCATTTGCTGATCTTTACTAAGTAAATTGGCAGCCAAGGAGTACTAAGTCCGAGGCCCTGTTGGCACCCAAAAGCAATATTCGGACAAAATGAAATACCTGGTTGAGAAGGCCGTGAATGAGACATGGCAATCAGCTATCGGAACAAACTGGGGCTCCCACGAATCGGAAAACCAAGAATGGTTTAACCACAGTTCTCAGCTTGTTATTTCTGCAGTGGATTTCTGTATAGAGTACTATTGCGAATGATTGATGATCTCCACGGCCCGCAGATAGATCCCAGATCAGCTGAACGATTTGCGTCGGGCCGCATTTTTCATCGCCCGAAACACCATCTCATATCCATAAGCGCACCAATAATGAGCGGCTTTCGAAGCCACCTGTTGGTGGCCTCATTAATGTTCCACTTATGAGGAAAGAAGTGTCAGGAGGCAAGGGAGTAGGTATTCTAACACGACGAAAAGGCAGAATACCTACAATGTAGAAGTTTAGCCTGCACTGACATGTTATTAAAATGCAATCCATTGAACTGTGAGAGTAATGGAAGAATATTTGATGAAAGATATAGTTGAAGGCTGGAAACGGAAGTGACATTACGGTCATGTGATTAGACACATGACATCCTTCGTGCTTAACAATTGCCCGCGATCACCGCTAGTACAATTTGGGTGACATTCCGACAAAGTTCCAGATATTCCCGTTTCTTAATCATGCATCTGCCGAAGCTGTAAATTCTTTTCCATCTCTTACATCATCGTTTCTACTAACAATGCTCCATAAGGTATCTAGGGAAGTGAAAACAATGGGGCTGTAAGATCTGAATCCAAGAACAGTTACAGGATACATGCTTAAATTAGTTCGAATAATTAGATATGTGTTTAAAAATGACTATTTCTTGTACGTATCAGTACTTGAAGCCACCCATCCGCTCTCTCAAAACACCCTCAGGATCAGCCTCAAGCTGCAGCGCCTTGAACTTGGCATAGTTCTTATAAGTTCCTGTGACATTCTGATCCGACATGGCATCGTTCATAAACAGGGGAAGGTAAGCATCAGCAGGCTCTCCTTGCTCCACCAACCACTCAGGTACCTTCTCCTCGATCCAGGATGTCAAATCCTTAGAGAACTGACGAAGCATATCATCGAACCTCTTCTCAACCCAAGCACACTGGATCTCGAGAAGAACACGATCGGGGTCGCTTGCAGTGAAGCCGATAGCGTTTCCACCTCGCTCTTCGGTGTGCTTACCGATGGCGGCGGGCAAGGGCTGGAAGTCGACTGAGCATTGTGAGGCAAGACCTCGAAGGCGCTTAAAGTAGTTGGATGTGATCTCTTTCATCTTGTTGGTGATTTGAGCGTAGACAGTCGAGTCCTGGGGGAAGTAGGGGATGGTGGCAGTCTGTATCTGTTAGTTGAAGTTGAGAATGATCTGAGGGATTACTTACTCTGAAAGAGATTCTTGAGTTCAGCAAGGAGACTCCGGCTCCATTGGACTTGAGCTAGTCATTTGTTAGTAATGATGGACTTGACAGTTTGCGAGGAATTGAACTTACCAGTTCAGGATATGATTGAGTCTTGGTGGTGGAAAGGGTAGACTTGATCTTCAAGAAGTCGGCAAAAGGACCAGTGGTGGGGGGCTTCTCGCCGTCATAGAAGTAGAACATCAGATTTATCCTGCTACCGCCAGTGAGGATCAGGCTGGTAGTGATGATGGCAGCCTTAGGGTCCTTGTTGCTGTATGGGATGAACTTGTGCATGACTTCGTAGAGCTCGTCGGTCTTGGAATCATCATATGTGCGAATACCACCCTAGACCTTTCCAATGGGATAGGCCTTGACGGTAAATTGAGTGACGATTCCTATAAGACGTTAGTTATAGTAGACAGGGGATATGTGTTAGAGACTTACCAAACTGGCTGCCACTTCCCCTTAATGCCACAGCAAGTTCAGGTTGCTTCTCGGCATCGATATTGACGATTGTTCCGTTGGCATTAACCATTTCCCAAGCAACGACGTTCTGTCATATCATTAGCTGAGTCATGATGAGGTTAGAAGGGGGACATACATCAGCAGCCAATCCATACTGAGCACTCAAGAAGGAGATACCACCCTGAGTAAGAAGACCACCAACACCGACCAAGCCCAGACGACCTCCAACAATAGCAACGCCATCTTTATTGAGTTCAGAGATGACATCGTTCCACTCTCCACCAGGCTTAACATATGCAACCTTCTTCTCGGCATCATAAACTGCACCAATCATCTCGCTCAATGAGATGAGAACTCCATCACCAGCTGTGGCATGGGTGGGGTTCGGGTCATGACCACCACTCTTGGCAGCGAACTTGACATCGGGGTACTTCTGGAGAATCGTGACGGCGGTGGATACATCGGACGCTGACTTGGCGGTGATTACACAAGCAGGCTTGATCTCGCGCAGAGCTGTGGACCAGTATCCTGTGGTTTCGGAGTTGAAGTTGATGGTATAGGGGAAAGAAACGATTTTAGGGAGATTCTTGGAGATCTCCTCGCATGCCTTGGTGGTTGAGGCACTGGGTGCCGCGAGGGCTGAGACAGCCAAAAGGGAGGATAGGAGAATGCGATTTAGATACATCTCGATGCGATGAGGGCCCACAATTTCTACTTTATTGAGACCTAGTAGGAAGAGTGTCGGCTGCCTTATATACATACGAATTGCCATGGCATGATAGTAAATTGGAGAAGCCGACGATGGTGTACAACACGGGCCACCATGCAACTCGCCTACAGCCGTTAGTATTTCTGGCCTGGCACTCGTATTGAGCATTGGTCATGAAAGTTCATTGCATTGTGGGTCAGAGCCTAACATCAATCAACGGTCGCGTGGAGGGAAGTGATTTGTTTCTATTCATCCAACTGTGCTACGTAACACAGTGATTCTCCACCAGAGGGAGACGCAGGCTTGACAGAACAATCTGCATACCATGTCGCTCAGTATTCGCTATTGTCCAATTTCCCACCCCCATTTAAAAGCCAATGGCTCCTTACATTGAGTGAAGAATCTTCATCAATCATGAAATAACCTCTTGTTTTCCCCACAACTGTCACGATTTGCTGTCCACGTTGGGAGATCTTCAGCTCATCTTCCCTAGTCCCTGCTACGGCATACACGAGCCAGGGGTCTGACCAATGAGCTAGGATGTTTCACGCTCAACGAGTCATGTGCAACCTCTGGCAATTAAACGAAGAGGGATAGATTGCGAGTTGCTTTGTCCACCATTTGATCACGGCTTATCACTTTCGTTTGTTAATGCGATCTGCATGACAAGAAAATCTGAAACGAATAGCTCAGGTAGACATGACTTCAGCTCTGGGCTAAGAATAGAGGGGGCAAGTGTGACAGCGAGTTATAGTTTAATGAGGTGGGACCGAGCGGGACGGTCAATTGTGATGAACATGTTCTGATGTTTTGACGCGAGGTGAGGTGGTACGTAAACGACATGAAAAAGCAACGTCAACGTTTCAGTCGTTTTCAGCTCGGGCCGCATTCGGCAAAGACAAGTTTACTAATAGGGCGATCTTTGTGGATACCACCGTAGGGTAGATCCCGTCCTTCGGGTACCTGGAATTGTCCGTTACGCCGATGATGCAGGAAAGGGTATTCGCAGGTTAACTCATGTGACTTTTGTGAGATTTTAAAATTCCATCATCTTATAGAGGAAACAATTGATGGGGTTATTCTCGAAGCTTGACGCCTTGAGTTGTGCAGCTAGGATGGCTTTTATAATAACGTGGGTCTCACTTATATTGTGTAAAACATTGTCAAATAGGTATTGCACTTTCTTCCCCTTCAATACAAAGGAAAGACTACAATTGGATCGACCTCGAAGAATACACGAAACTTTACCAATCTCTTATCGTCTATGCATTATTACTTAATAACCTCTATTAGACGTAGTATAAGTCTTGGCTCCAGAGTAGGAGACGAATAGCTTTAAAGCTTATAGCTACTGCAAGGTTTAAGGATTTAAGTTATATATATAGATAAAATCGGGGTAAAAGCTAATATTAATATAATAGTTAGATAATAATAAGAAGACCTTTTTAAAGGGTTTTTCTTAATCTATATAGCTAATTTCCTTTAATTTATATATTAATACTTTATTTAAGTATTTTCTATTTATTTATTTTTTTATCCTTTTATTAGATAATCTTATTTAATATTTAGCTATAAGTTTATAATATTCCCTTATAAGCCTAATTTCCTTATTTACTTAAAGTAAAGGTATTATAAGTAATTTAATTAATAAATATCTTATAATTTAAAGTTAAGATTATTTATAATTTACTATTAATTTAATTTAATACTTTTTAATATTTTTCTAATAATATATTATCTCTAGAAATCTAGCTTATTATATATTAATAGCTAAAAGGGAATAATAAAAAAATGTATTTAAATAGATTATAATAATTAAGCTAAAAAGAAGTAATAAAGGTACTTTTTTATAGCTATAATATTAATTTATATTATCTTTATAAGAGCTATAAGGTATTAAAAGAGGCTATATAATAATAGCTAAACTTTAACTTATATTTATAATTTATATTAGCTATAAGAATTACTTAAGAATATTTATTTATATTATTATTATAGATTTATAATATTTTAATTATAATAATAGCTTTATTAGCCTATTTATAATATTCTCTTTACTTAAGATATATTTTATATAAACTATATTATTTATAATAGCTTCTTTTATAAAGTAATAATAAACTTAAATATATTTTATTTTATTATAAAACTTAGTATTATATATAAACTAGGTTATAGCCTTATTATTATAATAAATAATAATAAATTTAATAAGAAATTCTTTAATTTTTTCTAAGAAAAATTTAATTTAAATAGCTTTACTTACTGCTTATAATATAGTATAGTATTTAGCTTTAGCTATTAACTTACTTATTATTTTCTATTATTTACTAGATTATAATATTAATTTACTATTTATAATAAATATATATTTATTAATTAAATGCGAGATATTAAAGTTATTTATATAATTAGAATTATAATACCTATAAAGGCTATAGGGATTTTTATACTTTACCTAGTTTTTAATATTACTTTATATATAATTAATATTAAGGGATATATATATATAGAAGTATTATAATATTCTCTTTATATAGGCTAGTTACTTTTTAATTAAGTTAAATAGAAATCTAGCTTAAAGTTTATTAATAAAAGCTAAATTAAAATATATTTAAATAATTAAGTAATTAATTTTCCTTATTATAAATATATAAGTATATTTTTTATATAGTAGAGATATAATTTCTTTCTTTAAGAAAGCTTTACTATATATATTTTACTCTATTAAAGTGCTTATATTATTATAACTTTATATATTAAACTCTTTTAAGATAATATAAATATAATCTTTTTAATTTATTATAATACCTTTAGGAATCTCTTAAAGTATAATATTAAAGAAGTATTATAAGAAACTAAGCTTTTTAATATTAAGGTCTTTATTTAATTTATTATAAAAGGTATTAAAAATAGCTTTATTAAGGGTACTTATAAGTAGATTATTAATATAAGAAAGTATTTATTTTTCTTTTTTATACTTTATATAGAGCTTAAGTCTTCTTAAAGTTTCTCTTATAAATTTAAAATTAAAGGATTTATATAAATTAAAAACCTAATATATTAAACTTAAATATCTTTTAATAATTAACTTTCTTAATAAGATAATATAATTAAACTCTATAATAAAAAGAAAATAAAAAAAGCTTCTATATATATAATAGCTTCTTCTTCTTATAACTTACTAAGTACTTTTAAATATAGTTAATTAATCCCTTATTTATCTACTACTAGTTATATTATAGCTAATTAATCCACAGGCCTTATATAGCACTATACCTCTTATTCTTAGAAAAAGAAGCCTTTATAATAGTATTTATAACTATTTTAATAGCTATTTCTTTAGTAAAAAAATACTATTAATATTATCTTATTTAATAATAATAATAAAGGCTTAAAGTAATTAAAATATAAGGCTAAGTGCCTTTAAGAAACTTAATATAATAATAATAACTATAGCCTTATTTAATTAATTGCCTTTAGCTATAAGCTTTTTTTACTTTTTATAATATATTTTTAAAGCTATAAGCTAGGTTAAATAGTAATAAGGCTTAAGTAAGAGCTTAAATACCTAAGGGATTTTAAGAAAAAGCTTATAAAAAGTCTTAATATTTATAATAATAAGGTTATTTTCCTTAAGAAAGTTAAATTAAACTATAAGTATAAGGACTAGTATTAATACCTTAGGTTATAAGTAAGTTAAATTAATAAAGTCTTTAATAATCCTATTAAGTTAATTAAAGATAAGATTATAAAGGATATTATTAAAGTAATTAAAGTAATAAGGGTATTTATATTAAAGGCCTTATAAGTAATAAAAGCTATATATAAAGTTAATAGGGTTAATAGGGTTAATAGGGCTAATTAAAGGTTAATAGGGAATTTTATTAGAGATAAAAAAAGTTAAAATATAGGTTAACCTAGAGGTAAAAGCTAACTCTATAAGAATTAATATAGTTATATAATATATAGTCTTAAAATTCTATTATTAAATTTATATTAAGATATTAAAATTTTAAACTATATTTTAAACTAAGGAATATAAGAAAGTATAATAATTCTTTTAATTTAATTTATATAAATTATAATATTAAATTTAATTTATTATATACTTATTTTCCTTATTTCTTTTTTTAGCTTTTTTTACTATTAATAGCTTAACTGCTTAAGGCTATAGATTATTTAGCTAAGGTAAATAATACTTTTATTTATATATTTATATTTATTTATATAGTAAAAGAATTACTTATTAATTAAAAAGTTATTTAGCAGTTTAAAGTAATATATAAATATCTCTTTATTAAGATTACTATAGAAATAAGTAATAATTATATTTAACTATATAATCTTTTAATAGTATTAAACTAAGTAAATAAGAATTATCCTTTAAAAGGAAGTATAAGCTATAAAAGTAAAGGTCTCTATATAATTTATACTTTCTTATTACTTAAATCTATATATAATAATCCTACCTTTATATTAAGTAATTTTACTCTTTTTATTATATTTATACTTAAGAACCTATTTAACTATAATAAGCTTCTTTTTTAATAATTTCTTTATAGCAGTTAATACTTTAAAAGGAGCTATATACTTAATAATAAAGGGGGTAATAATAGGTATAAAGTAATTATATTTAAGCAGTAATAGTATAGTAGCGCTATAAGGCTTAATATTATACTTAAACCTTATATAAGAATATAAGCTTTAAATAAATAGTAAAATATCCTCTCTCTTTTATAATATAATAATAAAAATAAACAAGTAATTAATATTAATAATTAGAGTTATATAATATATAAGTCCTTTTATTTTACTGCTTATATAATAGAGGAAGCTAATTAATAATAGTCTTAATAATATATTATATTAAGCAAGTTTAAACTCTAGAGATAATAGCCTTAGCGCCTTAATCTATAGGAATAATAACCTATATAATAATAAAGAATAGCTAGTTATTATATTAGCTAATAATAAAGAATATATTAAAAAGTTATATTAATTAACTTCTTAGTAAAAAGAGCTTTAAAATGCAAGAATTAATAGTATATATAAAGACTTTATATTTATATATAATAATAAGCTTAATATTATATTAATATAATTTAGCTATAAGGTTTTAATCTTTTTATAGCTTATTAAAATAAATTATATTAAATAGGTAATCTAAGAAAAAGAATATTTTAATACTTTATATTAAAAGTTAAATTAAAATATTAAACTAATAATAAAGGAAAAGGCATTTCTATTAATAATATATTTAAGTAGGTATATACTCTAGGTTATAGATTTAATATTAATAATAACTATAGTAAAAAAGTTTAAACTATTCTAGGGACTATAATTAATAGTTAGTATTTTAATTAACTATAGTAATTAAAATAAATTTAATTAAGATAAAGTTAATAGAGACTTTTTATATAGCTATATTAAGTTTAATAAGAAGCTTTAAGTTAAAGTAAAGGCTTCTCTATAGATTAATAAGTATTATAAAAGAATAAATTATATAATAACTATCTAAGTAAATATAAAAAAAAAAAAATGCCTTATAATAAGTAATAATCTTAATAGTAGTTTTAATAATAGTCTTTTTTAATAATAATATTATTTATTTATATCTTTAAGACTTTTAATTATTTTATAAAGAAATAAAATAGCTTAAATAGTAAATATCTAATAATTTAATAATATTATAAGGCTATAAGGCTATACTTTTAAATAAGCTTTTAATAAAACTTTATATTAAAATAAAGCTATATAAAATAATAAAATAATAGCAGATATTTTCTTCTTCTTTATATAATAAAACTATTAATAAAAAAAAATAAAAATAATAATAAAAAAGTAAATTATTTTACTTTTAATATTTAATATATTAAGTTAACCTAGATTATAATTATAATATTAATACTATATTACTATACTATTTAACCTTATAACTATAGCCTTATAGCTAAGTAATATATAAGGCAATTTTACTATATATATAGTAAGATTATTAAGGTATTATATATTAGCCTAGCCTTATTTTAAAATCTATATAACCTTATAATAATAAAGCTAAAATATATTTTTATAAGCTAAAGACTTTTAATTAAAGATAATATAATATTAGCTATATTTAATTATAAGGTCTTATAATTCCTTAGTATTTTTATTCTTTAGAGGGACTTATAGTAAATTTAATAAAAAAGGTAATAGCTTTATATATTATATTATAAAATTAAAAAAGGGAATACCTTTATAATAAGAGAGACTATATTTTATAATATAATAAGTTAATATAAGCTATAGTTAATAGAATTAAGGGTATTTATTTAAACTATTAAAAATAAATATAAGTATTTTAAGTAATAGCTTTTTTATATATCTAGCTATAATAGCTTAAATTATAAGAAACTCTATTTAAGTTAAAGTCTATAGAGAAAGAAATTTATATATATAATTAAGAGTTTAATATAAAGTTAAAATACTAAAGTAAAACCTAATTAATACTATAGTTAATTAAATTAAATTATATAATTAAACCTCTTATTATATTATATAATTATTTTAATCTTTATATAATTATACTATTAATAATTTTAATAAAGATAATATTATTTATAAAATAAATTTAATATATTTACTATTAAATAGTAATTTAATCTTAATATAATAGCCTTCTTATTATTTATATATATTATCTTACTTTATTATAGCTTATATATTAATTAAATTAGATTTATAATTTATAATTATTATTATAAATTAAGCTTCTTTATTATTAATAATTTTAAATTACTTTAATAAATAATTATATTTAATTACTTTAGGAAAGTATATTCTAAGAATATTATAGCTTTTTAAAAGAGGAATTTTCTTATAAAATACTATATACCTTATTATTATTACTTTCTTAATTATTAGATTATAAATCTTATATAAATATATATTATAATAACTTATAAGAATGCCTATTTAGCCTTTTAAAGCTGCCTTTTTAAACTTTATTTTAATCTTAAGCTTAATATTTATAAATACCTTATATTTTAAATTTAAAGATATAAAATACTTAACTTATTCTCTCCTTCTCTATAGTTACTATATAAAACCTTATATAAAGTCTTTTAATTTAGTATTTTTAAAGTAATTATATTAAAAATATTAATTATTATAAATACAATTTCCCCTTAAAGCTTAATAGGGATTTTATCTTTAATTATTACTATATAAGCTTTATTAAATATAATATAATAAGATTATTTAACTAGGCTATTAAATTTATACCTATAAGGGGAAATAAAAATAACTTTAATACTTTTATTATAAAAGAATATCCTTATTAAAGAATTATATAACTCTTTACTATTATTAATTTATACTTTAATTAAGGCTTTCCCCTAAGTAATTATTCTTTAACTATTAATAAACTTCTATATAAATATAATAATAACTCCCTTATTATAAAGTAATTAAATCTTCCTTTATTATAATTAATTATATATAGCTATAAATATAATTTAAAACCTATTAAGAGTTATTAGTATAAACTTATATAGGTTAAAGTCTATATAATAAAAGGACTTATAAGCCTATTATTAAATATTCTTTAAGCTATATTATATACTTTTAGTAAGTTTATATAAATTATAAGAGGCTTTAATTAATTAAATAAGAATTATACTATTAATTATAGCCTTTATTATCTTATTAATAATATTATAATTACTATAAATTAATCTTTTATATTATAATATTATATCTTTAATCTCTTTTAATATTAATATTATTTACTTTTTAATTTAGCTTATAATAATTCCTTTAATAACTTAAAGTTAAAATCCTTTTACTTTAATATTAATTATAATAATAATATTACTATAAGATATCTAGATATTATTTCTTTTAAGATAATTACTTCTTAAGTAAAGTTTTTTACTATTAAATATATTTAAAAGGAAATATTATATTAATATAGTATATTAAAGAGAAATTATATTAATTAACTTTTTATTATAAAGTATAATAAAGGTAATCCCTATAGCTATTAAGTATATAACCCCTTTATTAATTATAATTAAAATAGTTTCCTTAAGATTATATTAATTATTATTATAAAACTACTTTTTATTATTAATTATATATAAATTATTTTTAAAATCTTAAAGTTAATAATCTTTTTTACTATTTAATTTAATATTAATTAAATATATAGAGGTTATTATTATATATAGCGGCAAGTAAGTTAAAGAATATTATTTATTATTATTATAAGCTTTAAATTTAAATTAAAGGGTATTATATATTAAAGCCTTAAAAATCTATATAAAAAGGCAATTAGTTTCTTTTAATTCTTCTTTACTATTAATTATACTTTTTATAACTCTATAGAATATATCTCTCTTTATAATAAATCTCTTATATACCTTAGTAATAATATTAATAGATTTTCTAGTAAAGTAAGTAAATAAGAAAGTATTTCCTTCTTTAATTAAAGCTTTTCCTAAGATAATAATATAGCTCTAGTTAAGCCTATAGTTATTATTATTAATATTTTTTGATTTTAAGTATTTTTATTTAATATAACCCTTTTAATTATATTTATAATATATATAATTAAAGTAATCCTTTAATAAGTATTAGCCTTATTAATTCTATTTATTTTAGTTTCTTTATTAATTACCTTATTAAATAGTATTATTTAGTTTATTTAATTTAGCTATAAAAAATATATTCTTCTTTTTAAATTCTTTAAATAATAACTTTATATTATTTTTCTTTATTTATTAAAGTCTTTTTAATTTATTTATTAAATTATTTTAAAGTTATTTAATTATTATTATTACTCTATTAATATATTAAATAAATCTTATATAGCTAATCTACTTAATATAAATAGCCTTAATATTTAAAATAAATATAACTTATTTTATTTTATTAGATATATTTCTTTTAATTACTTTATATCTTTAAATAAGAAAATAAAACTTATTAATATACTTTAAGGTTTTTATTATATTTTTAAGCTTTTTTAAAATAATATTAGCTTAAAGGTTTACTTAATATTAAACTATAATACTATTAAATCTTAATCTTTATTATAAAGTAAGGTTATATAACTTATAATAAGGTATTATTAAAGCTAAAGAGGGATCTTTAAGAGGCTTTTTCTATAAGGCTTATATCCTATTTATAGGTTATATAACTAGTTATATAATTAAGGATCTATAGCCTAATATCTAAGGTATACTTCTATTTAGTCTTAGGCTTAAGTAAAGCCTAAGCCCTTTATATACCTTCTTATTCCTAGTTTTTAATTAAAAAGCAGGAAAATAATATATAGCTAAAGGTTATATAATACCTCTCTATAAATTTAACCTAGCTATAGCTTACTTTCTTTATAGGATAAGGATAATCTAAGTAAATAATAAGGCTTTTCTATATTAAAAGACTTAAAATATTACTTAAAAAGCCTAAGCTTATTAATTAAATACTAGGAATAGCCTTACTTAAGTATATTTAATTTACTACTATACTATAGTCTACTTAAAGCTAAATTTAAAAGATATTTATAAGTTAAAGCTGCCTTAGAGCCTATAGCAGTTAATACCTATATAAGGCAAGGTATATACCTTAAATATAAAGGCTATAGTACTATATTTAAAGAGAGCTTTTAAATTAATTAAAGGCCTATTTATATCTATAGTAGGCTTAATCCTAGTCTAGCTAAGGTCTAAAGCTTAAGTCTATATTAAGTAAATAGCGCCTTATTAATTAAATTTAATAAGTTAACTTAAGTTATTGCAATTCCAGAATACTACCTCTTTATTATTTTAACTTAGCTTATTATCCCTATTACTCTTCTTAATTAAATTCCTTTTTTTCTAGCTATTTTAGCCTAATTATAGCTATATTAATACCTTTCTTCCTTAATAACCTAGGGTAATTATACTTAAAGTAGCTAATTTAATTATAGTAAAAGTATTAGCAGTAATAATTATCTAATAAATAAATAGTATTAATTTATATTATATTATTATTAAGGCCTTAAGGTAGAAAATTATTATATTATAAGGTATTTACTAGGTCTTAAGTTATAAATACTTTATTATAACCCTTTAATTTTATTATAAAGGAGTTATAATTATTATTCTAGCCTTTTTAATTAAATTAGGCTTTTATATTATTATTAAGACTTATAGTAAGAATTAGAATCTTTAATAAGCTTAGCTATTAGTTTCTTTTTATTTAAAATAATAGGTTTTCCTATTTTCTTAAATACTTAGAAATTAGCTTTCCTTTCTGCTATTATAATATAATTAGCCTTAACCCTACTTAATATTCTTTATAGAAATCCCTAAGGAATATTAAAATATACTATAAAAATGCTTTAAGTTAATTTATATATATATCTTATAATTATATACTTATAATATAAGGCAAAAATATACCCTTAAAGGTCTCTCTTAGTCTTATATAAATATAAAAAAACTATATAACTAGTAACTTAATTATATATTTATTAATTATAAATTTTACCTTTATTTAAATTATCTAGGGATTTAAAAGCTCTTATTACTTAAGCTAATTAAAATATAGTAAAATTATATAGTAACTTTTTATTATTAGGGATAATTTTACTCTTATACCTAGGGTCCCTTAGTATATATAAGTAAAGGTAAGAGGAGCTTTAATAATTATTATAGAGTAAGATTATATAACTTATAATAAGGTATTATTAAAGCTAAGGAGAGATCTTTAAGAGGCTCCTTCTATAAGGCTTATATCTTATCTATAGGTTATATAACTAGTTATATAACTAAGGATCTATAGCCTAATATCTAAGGTATACTTCTATTTAATCTTAGGCTTAAGTAAAGCTTAAGCCTTTTATAATCTTAAGGTATTTTAAGCTAATATATTACTTATATATTAGCTAAAGAAATTAATAACTTATTTTCCTATAACTTATATTATTTATATAAAAAGCTTTACTTTACTAATAAGAGATAAATCTATTAAGTTATTTTATTTAAGTAAAGTAAATAATACTTTAATATATTTACTTTATATTAGCCATTACTTCTTAGACTTTAAATATTAATTTATTAATAGTTTAAGCTTTAAATACTTTATATTAATAATCTCTTTTAATTTAAAGTTATTTTTTTATTTTAATTTTAATTTTTTTAATTTAGCTTAATATTTATAATATATATACTTAAATTATTTAAGTATAATTTTTTTTTTAAATTTTAGCTAAAGAGAATTAATAAGCTTTAATTATTTCCCTTTTATACTTTTATTATTAATTAATATCTTATTATTATTATTAAATAATATAATAAATTATATAATATAAATAGTTTTAATATTATAATATTAGGCTATTATATTAAATAGCTAAGCTTATAATTTATTATAAAGTTTAAGGATTTAAATTATATATATAAATAAAATTAAAGTAAAAGCTAATATTAATATAATAATTAAATAATAATAAGAAAACCTTTTTAAAGGGTTTTTTTTAATTTATATAGCTAATTTCCTTTAATTTATATATTAATACTTTATCTAGGTATCTTCTACTTATCTATCTCTTTATCCTTCTGTTAAATAATCTCGCTTAGTATTTAGCTATAGGTTTATAATAACAGCTACTAAATACCCTGGAGCTTACTCCATAGAGCTAACTCTACTAGCTACTCACCCACCAATATACAACACGAGTCAATCGACAGAAACTTTAATCGCTCTCATGACTACCTCAAATGGAATTGCCATACTATATCCACAGCCTTATTGCTGTTCTACAGCCGAGGCGACTGCAAACAGTTAGAATGCTGAGACAGATATGATGTCTCATATTGGGAATGAAACCAAGCGGCAGGCAAGCCAGGATCCGGCGTCAGCCGCCATGCGCCACCTAACTTTCCACAAATCATAACGAATGATAGCTCTCAGATCTACCGGAGGAATCAAGGTATGTTAAATCCGGGAGTCTAGACCAGTGATGAGATGCCATCGTGAACCTTATCTCAGCCCGTGTGTGCCACAGATCCCTTAAAGGTCTGGGACGTGGGATCTTTAGCAGAATACCAAATGTCTCCCTTTGCTCCTTGAAAAACTTCCACATGTCCTGCACGCAAAAAGGGAAGCGCTATGAGAGGACTGACTCTATGGCCGATACTTGCCATTGCTATTTCTCTGTGTGACTCGGTTCATGCTAAAGATTACAGATTGCAAGATGCTCCCACATGTGCTGTAAGTTTACCGGTCGCATGAGATGAGTCGCTCTTCTAACGTCACCAGATCAATTGCCTCGACAAGTCCCTCGAAAAACCGACATTCTCCGACGCCAATATCAACCGCCTGTGCAACGTGACGACGATCAGCGATGATGTTCTTGACTGTGTCAGAGGGGATTGCAGTGTGAGGGATCTTTTGGGTAAGAACACGTCATGGTTGAGACGCGATTCCCTTGATTGTCGCAGTGGTGCAAAGCTAACGACGCGTCACGTTTAGAATACTTGAGAACAGAGCGCGTAGCTTGCAATAGACCAGACATCGACAACGACCACAACATCAGAGCGATCAACTTTTTTATTCTTGGAGTGATACTCGTCTCAGTGAGTATAAGAATATCAACAAAGATCTACCGATTTACAAAATGGGGTACGGATGATTATTTAATAATCCCTGCAGCAGTGAGTGGGACAATTTTGTTGACATGGTGGACCACTGGCTTATCAAAACATCTAGATTTTATCAGCTGGACAAACAATAATCATGATACTCAGTAAGTTTCGACACTATTCTGGATATCTGTATTCTTATGGACCTGACATTATTGTTTTTCTAGTGACATGGGATGGTCTCGGACATGATATCTGGACAATAAGCGAAGAAACAACAACCCGATTCTTCATAGTAAGATCACCGACATTAGATTGCACAGTCGATGCTAAATGATGCAGTATCAACTTGCCTTCGAATTCACATACGTTCTCAGCCTATGTTTGATCAAACTCTCGATCCTCTTCTTCTTCCTTCGCATCTTTCCTGATCCGACATTTATCAAAATTATTCGATGGACGATCGGATTTACCATTCTCACTACAATAATTATTGTTATTCTCCTATGCCTTCAAAGCGCCCCTACCGAACCGTCACAGGAGGGCTGGGATGGTTTCCCGAATTCAGGACCGCATTTAGACATTCACGCTTTGCTTCTTTCTCATGCCGGTATTAATGTTGTATTGGATGTCTGGATGTTCATTCTCCCGTTAACTCAGCTATATGACTTGGGTTTAAAGGCAAGAAAGAAGATGGGAATCATGCTCATATTTGGAATGGGAATATTGTAAGTATGAATCCGTTGTGCTTGAGTTGAACAAATACTAACCAATGTTAGTCTTATAGCAGTCAGCTGCATCCGTATACCGTATATGCTAGATTTCAATAAAACTCTGAATGCGACAGGTAAGAACCCCCATTTAGATCCGATTCCTTACAAGTGAATCTGACAAAGTGTTTTTTAAAGCCGACTCACAAGGAATCATCATATGGTCCAATATTGAAACCGGTGTTGGCATTCTTGTTGCTTGTATGCCTCATACCCAACCACTTCTACACGCCGCCAAAACGAAAATACGATGGCTGAATCTATTACCCAGTACCTCCAGTGGTACACGAGGGATATTCGTTGAGAGGTCTTTGGTCCCGATCAAAATGACAGCTATCGATGGAACCGCTTCTACGAGACCAGAAGAGCTGGTTCTGTATGATAGAGGGGGTTTGTTAAGCATGGATAGACCAGAGAGCGCAAAGAAGACAAGCCATAGAACAAATGGAGTGGAAACGGTCTAGCAACAAAGAATTGTATATAGGTTGCGACAAATAATAGAGTCTTTTCTCGCGTCTTGCTTGTTTGGTTGTCATTTTACATGTGAGTAGCCCATCTATAATACCACCCGACGAGGCTTGATAAACACTCGATCCGGGTTTCTAGTCAACGACGAAACTGCCTTGGGAGATGCGACATCCACCGGCAATGGTAAAAGCTCAAATGTCCAGATGATGAGAGTGAAAAAGATCTTCATCTCGAGATACGCCAACCTCTTGCCAAAGCAACCGCGAGGACCCAACCCAAAGGCTTGGATAGGAAATGCTTGGGAGTCAAACACGGCTTCCTCTTTGCCACCTTCAGTCATTGCAGACTTGAGCCATCTCTCGGGGATAAAGGAAGGAAAGTCGTATTCTTCGTCAATGGCCTGCTTTGGCTTTCTTGCTCGGACCCATTCACTACTGCGCGACTCATCGTATTGTATAGGTGGCGCAAGTACACTTGGTCCGTTGGAAAGAAAAGCGATGGTAGTTCCTTTTGGAATGCGGGCACCGAGTATTTGTGTGTCGACTTGCACTTCTCGCAGACACATACCAAGAGGGTACGAGAGTCGTAGTGTCTCTTCCACGACGGCATCGAGATATGGCTCGCGTGTTTGTATGATCTCGGTAAGAGTGGGAGGGCGTTTCTCTGATTTGGCTTGCTGATGAGCTTGTTGGAGGGCCTTTCGTAGTTCGGATTGTGCTCTTTGGTCTGCGCTGAGATAACTTATGCCCCATCGTATTGCCGAAGATGTAGTTTCATGGCCACCGATCAGATATGTCATGAGCTTTAAGACGCGTCAACCCAATCCACCCGTAAGGTTTGAGATGTTTGCACTTACCTCACTGGTAATAGTCTGAGAGTGGTAGTCAGGTTCTCTTCCTTCCTTCTTTGCCGCAGCTTCCTCTCTGACTGATATCTCATCCAAAGCGCACCTCATCGCTTCCCCATTCTGTCGCCGTTTGATGCCATTTTCAATCTCGCGATGTTGTAGTTTTCGATTAAGGGCGGTGGCATTGCGCATTGTGGATGACAAATTTCGGTACAAAAAGTGAAAGAATGGAGGAGAGGGTGTTTTGACAACCTTTGCGATGCTTTCCGACAAGGTAGTCATGGCGCTCAACTCTTCACTGAGAGGGACCTCCTTGAATGAGATTTCACCATCATTATCGCTGACAGACTCTGTGCTGAGTTGCTCGATTTCTTTTACCAGTTGTGTCTCCTGTGTATCGATACCGAAAGAGGCACCGACGATGATATCTAGGGCGGCATTGTGAATATCTCTCGCCGCAGCGAAAAACTTTCCATCTGCATGGTCAGTTTTCAAATTCCACAACTCAACAAGCCGTGAGAATTTGTCATAAATTTCTGGTGCTGACACCTAGATGCACATAAGCGTAAGCCTCGCTGCAAAGTCATCAATCACTCTTACCTCTGACAAAAAAGTCGGTGTCATCAAATTTCTGACCAGTTCTTTATTCTTTTTGTATTGCGGATTGTGACTCGTGAGTGTGATTTGTGAACCAGGAACAACACAAGCGAAAATAGACGTGCTTGCACTACCTCTATCAAACTCTTTCAATCGATGGGTGCAAACCTCGGCTGCTTCATAATGATCAGCGACAACGACCCAGGGTTTGCCCATGGGACGAATGAAGGTTTGGAAAAGCGGTGATTGATGCTTGACGGCTTGTGTCGCGAGCCAATCGGTCAAGCTACCATAGGCACGGACTTCGGGCAGATCGCCAAAGATTCGCTTGGTGGCTGCGACGTTGTACGGAATTCCTTCCAAGGGACGAGGTAGTATTGATCGATAGATGGTGTAGATAACACCAACCAATAGTAGCCCACCGGCTAGAACTCGAGTAGACGTTGAGTCAATGGTATCAAAGATTAAAAACGCCATATTTGCCAATATTTGTAAACATATACCGACCTTGTCAAAGATGTGGAAAAGCACTGTATTTAAGAACAAGCCCGATTCAACATTCTGCACATCTACCCTTTTCTGGTTAGATTGTTCAACGGATTCACTGCAGTTTATGCCACAAAATGCAGCCTCAATTGCGCGTCTCCAATCAAATAGTCTTTTTCGCGAGGTCGGTATGACAGTTGGGGCCTGAGTGAATACCTATTAAAATCTGAGGTAAGATTGCCAAGGCTAAAAAAGCAATAATTTGTGAAACATGAGCGAATTGATGCTGGTGATTCAGTTAGCGGTGAGCTGATGATAAAGACGTGTCAATTGGGTCTGCTCTTCAGAGTCTTGTCAAATTAGTATTTTGATCTGGTAAACATGAGGGTAGGTCAAGTTTGTGCTATAAACTGAGACAAACACTTGGTAACACTGGGACGACTCAGGGGCCTGTCATAGGGGATAACACCCACTAGTTTAGTTATCACTTTAGCGGGCTTATTATAGCGCATTTAAACCTGTATGTGGAAATTGGTTTGTATTGTGACTGTATTTTATCTAGATTGCCTTGTGTAACCTTTACCCTAACCGTTAGGCCACAGGGCAAAGTTATAATAATATACTGCAAAGTCAGCTTTTCTTAGGGTAAACTATAAACTTCTTAGCAGATACTTAACGCCGCTATCGCTATTATAAAAAGCCGGACCTGCTTGCCTTTCATGTACTAAAGGAATGCATTTATTTTAGAACATTCTAGATTAAAAGATCCCTTTTGCAGCATAGGCTCTTGGCGGAGTTGCGATAATGAACACATATTCACCACCTCTCAATAATGAAGAAACCCTTTTTATCATTCACAATCCCTCAACCCCTGCCGACTTCCCTAGCCAAGCAGCCACTACAGCGCATCTTCAGCGACATTTGCAGCAAAAACGTCGAAAGGAGGAAGCCCGGAAGCGAGGCAAATCAACACCATCCTGGACAACTTTCACTTCTGTACTTTTGCTTCCATCGAGAAAGCAAGGCGATGCATCCGACAATCTTTCTAGACTCTCCCAGCCAATGAATAATAGCATCGATCCATTTCACAGTACCGTTATAGGGAACGATGCAGGATCGTATCTGGCTATCCTCCCCATTATTTTCGGCGATATCGTCAAGGAAAACTTTCTGGGAGAGGCTTTCGCCCCACGGAATGTTTGTGCTACGCGCAAAGTCACCCGCCACGATGGTGCTCTACACCAGCGGCTCACGCAATGTATACACGACGAGTTATTGATGTATGCGACCCTTGCTTACGCGTTGAGCTTCAGAAGCTGGTCAACGAGTCATATCACACATGCAGAGGATGCAGAATACTTTCAACTTAAGGCTATCCAGACTCTTCAATCCTATCTGAACAAGCCCAACCACCACATAACCGCATCGGTGTTGCTATCGGTATACTCTCTCACCATCACCGCTGGCTGGAGGAGTATGACAACCAATAAACCAACATTTTCTGATCCGTAAACCCCGGTAAAGGCTTTCCTTGGTTCTGGACAGGCTGACCATGAGATTCACCTCGGTGCGCTTTTGCGATTGATACAATCCTCCGGTGGTTGGCACCAGATGGACCCATACTTTGTCGAATCTTTTATCTTGGGGGATAAGCACGCATCATTTGCGAAGGGTGTACCTCCCATGTTACGACCTTGGTGGGATCCTGGCCCTTTGCCTGTAAAGTTTCACCAGCAAGTCCCGGCTCTGACAAATGGGCTACAGTCCATGGATCCTGACTTATCCAAGCAGCTACATGCACCAGGTATAATTGGAATACTTCAAGATACGAGACAATACCTCCAAGCATCTGTCTCATTGTGGCATAGTGGCAGCATGTCCACGGAACTTGAGTACTGGCTGTCTTATCGCCTACATGCTCTTCAGTACCGTTTTCTATGGGCCTGCTATGAATCTGAGTCCCCAATCGACCGTTGCGTTTCACTCACTGCCCTCGCGATGTTACTCAGCTGCGGCCAGGTAAAAGGTATGCGTGGAGGGGCGGCATGGGTGTCAGAGCAGCTTTGTCATATTGTTGTGACAACTAGACAAGAGCAGCGATGTTGGAGTGGCGATGTTATGGCATGGATCCTTTTCACAGGGGCTTCGGCATCTGTCGAAGGTGCTGAACAAGACATGTTTCTGTCGTGTCTTAGAGCGATGGGTTTCAGTAAGAGAACTCTTTTGGGCTATATAGAGAACATCCTCACAAAGTATTTGTACCTAAAGTCGAGGCAAGAAGCGCAGCTTGCCCTTGTAATATCACTACTATGATTCAGCTTGGAAATGTGCGAGTCGTTAGCCCGTTGCAATACTTGTGTCAATAAAACAGCTCGGTAACTTTGGTAGTGGACGTAGTGGCACGACTCAAAAACCGGGCTTATGTTTCCTCACTACATAAGAAAGTGCCCAATTTCTAGTTGCACATATGATTATACTTTTGATTACAGCTGCCTGCTTCGCAGGATCACCCGATCAATGGAACGGGTCATGACCTAGTGCATAGACCTAGATCCGATGATCTTGGGGCGCAGGGCCCATAAGGAAGCTAGTGCAGGATCTACCATATCGAAGTAATGCCAGAACGGCGTATTATGGTTCCGGATAGGCGGTGGAGCTTGGCCTATCCCGTTTCTGGGTATATGCTTCCTAAAGTGACCTAGCGTTAGCTCAGATCGTCAACATGAAATGATATCACCGTCATCAAAGACCTTGTGGAGTAGGCTTAGAGCGGGTAATATCGTTGGATCTCTGTCTCACAGCGCTAAGAGACCCTCATCCTCTCCCTGCTGATGAATGTCCAATGATTAGTATGAGTGACTGTCTCAGGCTGTATGTGTGATGATCTGAATGTTCCCGCGGTGTCAGGCGGACAGATTACGAATACGAATACATAAAAATGGCAAACGTAAGCCGTGTCAAACTAACTAGCTATATCGTAATTGACAGTCTTAGAAACCTTTCACAATCATATACGAGTTGCGGCTGAATCTACGCACGATAGAAACACGACTGCACTGACTTCAATATCACACATATTGACGCCGACAAGGGTGCTTTAACTTTCCATATAATGGAGTCAATGTATGTTATATTTACGAACTCCGAGTTCAAGATGGAAGCCTGACGAGCTTCAGCTCAAGATTCTCAGCTGACCAACACGGTCGAGACTACCCAAGAAAGTAAGAAGACGTAGCCAAGGTAGTAGATTAGAATTGTCTTGATATGAAATCTCTCCGTTAATCTTCAGAACGAATGAGCAAGTTCTCCGAATCTAAATTTATTCTCATTCTGCTCTCTAAGGCCTCCGCACCGTAAATACCATACTCATAACCAAAACTCTATCTCATAGCGAGTCCTCGATAAGCCTACCACTAAGAACACGTGAAGCTTTCAGGCTTTTTAGGGTCTCCACCAGTATATAGTTGCTGTTTTGGATAAGCACAAAGCCTCCTGACAGTCTCGCCATTCGGATGAGTTGCTTCAAGCATATCAGGCATTGTATCGTGCTCAACCCAGTCGACCAGCGAGGCTAGCGCATCTTTTGGGTATGGGCCGACATATGACGCACAGTGTGCCACTCCCGGAGCAAGAAAGAAACGGAAATACTCTGCAGACTTCTTGTCCCCTGCCAGAACGGCGTTGTAGTAGCCGATAGTTCCATTCGCAGGGATGAGTTCGTCCGCAAGACCATGCACAGCGATCATCTTGCCGCCTGCTTCGCGAAACTCGGAGAGATCCGGATCAACTGTTCCAATTATGGACTCGTATTGCTGCACAGACTTATGGAACAAACGCGCATATTCTGTTCGAGTCATATTTACTAACGCGAACTGCGGATCCTTGGCGAGGAAGTACTTGATCCAGTCTGCTCCAAGCTGGAAAGGCGCCCCAATGCATTTATCACCCATGCAAGTTGTATTGGCGATACCCATGAGTCGGGCTTCCTTTTCAATCCCGTACCATAGAGGTGACCCGCTTGGAGAAAGTGGCCCTTGCCAAGCAGCATTGGCAATTTCCGCTGCCTGGTGCGAAAATCGTAGAGTTCTGCCATTGCAGGTGAACGATTGGCCGATCAAGGTGCGAGCATCAAATCCGCATTGGTCAGGGTGAGAAATGATGCCGTCCTTGACTCCGTCCAGCTCATCACAAGACTCAATCGCTCTATCTGTGATTGCTTCCATCTCGCACGGTAACGGGTAGAAATCAAGGTCCTTCATAACTTGCTGAGGCCAGTAAGTTGATGTCGGCACCTGTGCCCAGTTGATAACAGGAGAGAAGGCTAGCACACCGTCAAACGCCTCTGGGAAACGCTGCGCAAGCATGAACCCCTCTCTCCCACCTGTTGAGCAGCCGTTCCAGTATGAATATTTGGCAGCTTCGCCGTAAAATCTCTTCGTCACAGCTTTTCCGATATCTGCCAAGTCGCCGAGCGCAGTTGCCGCGAAATCTTGCAAAGCGTTGAAGTCCACATTCCCCGGGCTGTCAAGCGCCCATGGCTCTATGGGTTCAGTCTCGCTGTGACCAGCGTCGGTTGTTGCAGTCGCATATCCGAGAGAAACTCCGGGAGCGAGGGATATGGCACCTAGTCCCGCCGCCCACCCACCGCCACCGGATCCTTGAAAACGACCGTTCCAATTGAAAGGGAGCCAAACTTGCACATGGATTTTGCGCTTTTGGCCTGGATGAATGTAAGTGACGGTAACGTTGCAGAAGTCGAGGTTTGTGAAGTTGGTGCTGACAGGAGGACTCGCTCCATTTTGAGGTACTGATATGCTATAATCGTGGGCTGGGGAGGCTATGATGCTTTGGATATCTGCACCGAATGGCGGAGATATATTAAGAGCGTGAGGAGAGCAATCCGGCGATTTGAGTGCCGCGCTGGCACATAAGGATGCAAATAGAATATACAAAAGAGATACTGCGGCGGTTGAGGAATGCGGTTGAGCCATGATGCTTTGATGTGTAAGACACTTGTCAAATGTCAGTGAAAACTTTTGCCGACTGTTCAATAGTATGCAATCTAGAATAAGATAAATTTATCGCATCATTTATGTAGGCGGCGCAATTGAAGATCTATACGTACATTTTGGGGCTCGGACGGAAACTCTGGACACTAACCGCGATGGCGGAGTTATTCGTCAAGAAGAGGCTTTTCCGTTTCGGGGGATATGTTTCCTCAAATGTGTTAGTGCCATATGGCCTGCTGTCAGCACTAAAGTCAGTAGTAGTACAGTGGTCGCTTTCCAAAGATTGGAATACTGGTACATCCAGATACGGAGTTAAGATGGGTTGTATTTGTCTATCTAATCCAGCTAGGTATTTAGATACATATATAAATCATCCCCTCAACGACACTTGCAATGATCTCCATCTGCATCTCCCAACACACAAGACACTTCCCCCAGCTTCACTATAATGATGCATACCTTCTTAAGTCTACTGTTTGCAGCAGGCGCCATGTCTTTTTCAACTCCTCGAGCCAAGGATATTCTTCCAATGGTTCATATCCGCAACGGGACACTGACTGGTTCTTCTGAAGGTCATGTTGACAACTTTTACGGCATTCCATATGCTCAGCCACCAGTTGGTAACCTTCGTCTACGACATCCACACACACTCGACAAACCGTATGGGCTTCTACAGCTACCGGCCAATCTTAGTGATGTGACCGCATGTATCCAGATGGACCAAGATCCTGCTTTGACTGAAGGTCTTTCACCTCCCTTGATTGACGTCCTGAACGGTATAGGCGGCAACTCCAGCCGTAAATCTGGAGAAGACTGTCTCACCATCAACATTCAACGACCTTCTGGTCACTCGAAACGTGATAAGTTGCCCGTTCTTTTCTGGATCTACGGCGGCGGTTGGGAGGTTGGCACTACCCAGATATACGATGCGTCAGCTATTATACAGAAGAGCGTGGCCATGAGGGAGCCTGTCATATTCGTCGCACCCAACTACAGAGTCAACGCATACGGATTCCTCCATGGCAAACAAATTCAGCAAGAGGGTTTATCGAACCTCGGTCTCAGGGATCAACGAAAGGCTCTTGAATGGGTGGCTGAGAATATCGAGGCTTTCGGCGGCGATCCGAACAGAGTCACGATTTGGGTAAGTTTACCGTCTGTTCTGTATTCATAACTAACAGCGTCGAAGGGAGAAAGTGCTGGTGCCGCTTCCGTATTTGACCACATGATCATCAACAACGGCGATCACAAATACAAAGGCAAGCCACTTTTCCGTGGAGCAATCATGAACTCAGGCACGTTCATCAATACCGTTGGAACAGCGCATCCAAAGGCTCAGAAGGTTTTTGATAAGTTTGCTTGCAATGCAGGCTGCAACCCTTTAAAACTTGGAGAGGCAACCATCGACTGCCTTCGCCGAGCCCCGGAATCGAGATACCAAGCCGCGATGAATTCCCTTCCGAATTACAGTGGTCCAGATAGCAACAACCTAGCATATATCCGTCGCACCGATACCTCAAGCTCCTTTTATAGCAACGTTCCACAGGACGCTCTTCGAAGCGGTAAATACGCCCATGTGCCTATTATCGCCGGCAACATGCAGGACGAAGCTACTGTTTTCGCGGTATCTTCCCGAAACCTCATCAACTCAACCGAAAGCCTGATTACATATTTCACTACTTGGTTTCCTGATGCGCCGCGAACTTTGATCGGCGACTTGATCGCCACGTATCCAGACAATCCTGCCGCAGGACTCCCGGCTGGGACAGCGGGTAGATATGAGCTATATCCCCAATATAAACGAAACTCGGCCATTCAGACAGACGTCACATTTGAGAGTGGCCGACGCGTCGTGCTTGGATATCTATCCCGAGTTGTACCTACTTGGAGCTACATAGCCACGTACCTCCACAAAGACCCGAAAATTGCGCAGTTCGGGACATATCATACTTCTGATCTTGGTACACAGTTTTTTCTGCAGAATTCGGTTGCAGGAAACAACATGAACGAAGCGTATATTCATTTTGTCAACCACTTAGATCCCAACGGAGGGAAGTACTCCAAGGAGTGGTGGCCCAGATGGAATGAGGAAACTCGACAAACTTGTTAACTTTTCTTCCACTACCGTTGGCTTAACGGAAGATGAATATCGAAAGAAAAGCATGGATTTCTTAGCAAAGTATGGTTCAAAGCTTCTTCAATAACCTGGATAGTCTAGTTTTGTGTAGTGAATCAAGATGCCAAGGACGCAAAAGTTTATCCTACCCTGATATCCTGCAGTGTTAAGATTATAACACCTTGTGAGTTTATATCCTCTTATGTTATACTAGATTATAATTTACTCTTTAAAGTAATTAAAAGTTAAGAAGTTAATTACTTAATTTTATTTTTAATATTATAATTACTATAATAAAGTAAAGCAGTTATATTACTTTATTAAGATATTAGATTTATTAATTTTTAAAATATAAAATCTTTAATTCTTTAATTTATAATAAAAAATATTAAATTTCTAAGAATTATTTTATTAGTAAAAAGAATACTATTAATGTTATTTTACTTAATAATAATAATAAGGTCTTAAAGTACTTAAAACATAAGGCTAAATACCTCTGAGAGACTTAATTATATCTAAGAGGTAATTTAGACAGAATATAATTAGAATATAGATTAATTTCTACCTATAGTTTAATAATTGCTAGCTACTCTTATCGCGAGAAAAAGCAACTCTAACCAAAAGATAAAATAAGGGTATATATAAGTAGGATAATACTAAATATTTGCAGGAATGTAATCTTCAAATTAAAACTAGGGGAAAATTTAATACTAAATTCTATTGTAACCAGCCAGTAGCATATAGTAATTATAAAGAGTAATTAAAGACAGGACTATAATTTTCGCGCAATGCATTCCTCATCTGGCTTACGGGATGGGCGTAGTTAGGTTAGAGGTGCAGGGGTAATCTTGAGCAGAACTCCGGAACCTCATCTGATCTTAATAAGATTGCCCAAGGTAACCCTTTCAAAAGGCTCCATGAGAAACAGAAAGATTGTTTTAGTGATTTTGAAAAATGAGTATATAGGGTCGAGGGAAGAAGAATAAAAACCTCTACTAAATACTTGTACGAACGTAGAAATTAAATGCCATCCACTCCTCCATGACTTCCGTTGGTCTTTCCGATCCTCTTTGCCCTGACTCTTGCTTTTCAAGTTC
This sequence comes from Fusarium sambucinum, assembly GCF_050947815.1. Lineage (NCBI taxonomy): Eukaryota > Fungi > Ascomycota > Sordariomycetes > Hypocreales > Nectriaceae > Fusarium > Fusarium sambucinum. Next base: position 11,971,940 of record NC_139294.1, on the reverse strand, counting down.
CCGAAAGTTTGACAACTCCAGGGTTTCGAAAGACGTGTCCTTCGATGTGACAAAAGTCTTGATGATGTCGATGCAAGATCCGCGATCTTCAAGAAAAGGAGGAACTTTCATGGTGATTTTTTTTCTGTAGACTCCGGTGCATCGTTGCTCATTGGGGTCAATATGTTCGTACTCTGGCGAGATTTGCATAAAGGTACCACAAAAGATATTTTTGACTCTCCCACATGGCCCTAGATTATAGAAATGAGCGTAGATATCTCTGGTGCCTGTGTTTGTGACGATCATCTCAATGGGCTTTTTATGCCGTGCCTTGATCTGTTCATCTGGTTTGAACGTTTCTTTGCCCACAGCTATCCGAACTTGAACAGACTGACGAAAGGCATCCGTGGCTAGCTCGTTAACTAAAGACTTGACCATTTTAAACCGGGCCAGATGTTCGATTGTGATGCAAACCGATTTCACTTCTTTTTCTCCACGCCTTATTGATGGAACATAAAGGATATTGTCGAGTGATCTATCCACAACTTTGTATTCGTTGTCAGCTCTTGAGGTGACCCGGATGGCTTGATCTTCTGGTTCTTCTTCAATGAGAACTTGCTTTCCAAGCGATCTTTTCCTGAGCTCCTCAAGTAGTTCGTTGTAGCAGGGAAGCTTTGGGTCAATTTGAAAGGGGAAGTTGGACAGATTAGAAGAGGTGAGCGGCTTGGCGACCCATCCCGTCTGGACGTTCTTTGAGGCGCCCGAGAGCCGTATCTCAGACGTCAAAGGCCCGACTTGAGTCACAGTCCCAATCAGGTCTCCGTCATCACTATCGCTCGTCCCATCTTTCAAAGTCTTCAATGGCATTATAGAGAATCGGTCGCCTTGACAAACGCCATGCCCTCGACCCGATAGAAGTTGGAGGTTATCAGTGCGCTTCACCACGCACACTTGCCTCGCCCCTCCTTGTTCTTTAACTTGCCAAAGAAACCTTGGTTTCCATTCCCGTACAGAACTGGGCTCTGCGGAACAAGATGATGTTCGAATACAGAGCGAATATGACGGCAGATGTCTTTCTATCACCTATGGAGGCCATGATTCAATAGAGCTTTAGAAAGGAAATACGATAAAGCACCATACGGTCTTGTCTTATCCAGAACATCGAACCCACCTTTGGCGATTTCACGGGGTCCGCACGCCGTAAGGATGGTATACCGGTTAGGGTCCGTAAGCTAGTTATCCCGCATTGACCCATCACGATAGCCTTGATATGCAGAGTTGCCTCTGATACCATCCTCAGGGTATAATCCTGCTTCCGAATTATCTGGGAGAAATCTGACACTATCTTCGGCGACACTGTTGCGGTATACACTTGCTGAGAAACAACAGTCAAGAACAACAGTGACAACAAGTCCTTTGTCAGCCATGCCTTTGAGAAGGCCAGCAAATCTTTGCCCTTTTAGATAGAGCTCCGGGCTATTCTCTCCCTTGAGAAGGACTAATGCCAAGTCTCCAGTTGTGTCGTTTGACTTGTCAAAACATGGTTTTGTCTGAGTGCCATGGCCAGAATAGTGTATGTAAACACAGTCGCCTTCTTTGCTGCTTCCGTGACATATCTCATCGCTTTTATGATGTTATTTAATGTTGGCAAATTCGATCCAGGCGCTGCCGAGATTTCTACCTCCGGCTTTTCCGTTAGGTCCCTTTCGCCCGCAAGAAGACTCTCAATTTTGACCGAGCCCATCAACTGACTCTTGAGGAGAGTTCTCATCGTTTCAACGTCTCTTACACAGCTCTTTAGGGGTTAATTAGGATATTCATTGATACCAATGAGGATGGCATAATGTGTGACTATGGTGTTGCGTGTATCTATTTTCAAGGTATAGGAAAGAGATTACTGTGTTTTCAATGTTAATACTAAGCGATTGTTCTTTTGAATAATTGGGAATGAATTGACCAAACAAGTGAGAGGTAGCTAGCAAGGCTCTTTTTTACGAGCAGAATAGCGCCCCATTTACCCCAACCAGACTTTATCGGACTATTATATCCCGATGTAGCCCCTCAGGCAGCCTTCTCTAGCACTGCCATGTCGTACACAGCCCCATTCTTGTACCCACAAGCTGACTGGGCCGAATGTGCCGTTTGGGTTACTTGCCTAAATTAGTCTACTGTATAAATTTCTATTCTAGTTAAGATTGTCAGTGCTTGGAGCTATAGCTGTATGAATAGAAACTAAAGCGGGATTTATAATTCCCGTGCAAGTCTTGGGCGTTGCACTAACATTTAACAGCCTGGTAAGGAAGGGATTGCCTTATGCACGTTCCCGAGACTAAAATAGCCTCTCGCTAGCTTTCAAAGCAGTGATGGAGGGTAAGTGCTACTCTGCATAAGAGTCAAGCCATTTCTCCTTCTTAGTGAGGCCAAGTCGCTTCATCCGAGGGTTTACATGGCGTAATGGAGGATTGATCTGGGGTAGTAAACGATTAACAAAAACCTTATTATATATTTAAGTGTCCTTGGTGTTCTTCCCATTATGACAGAGTCATCAAAATAAAAGATCTTTAAACTAACATCTTATTGACGGTTGCATAAACTCACTTCTATGTGATATTGGCTATTACATCACTGAAACCCAATCACTTTAGTTATGTTTCCTCGTTTCATCCTGCTGTCGGTGGCGGCATTCTCCACCCTGGGTCTTTCTGCCCCTGTTGAGGAGCGGCAGCAGCCTGTACTCCCCACTGAAGATTCTTTCTACAAGGTCCCTGATAACATCAATGACTACCCCCCTGGCACTATCATTGACTATCGCAAACCACCGTCTCCCATTGCTGCATTTGGTGTGTCTCCTGTCAACTTGAAAGACACCTGGCAGATCTCCTACAGGACCAATGACAACTTTGGCAAGGCTCTCTCCACTGTCCTTACCGTCTTAGTCCCGTACAAAGCCGACTTTACAAAAGTTCTTTCATACCAGGTCGCTGAAGATGCGGCTTATGCGGGCTGTGCTCCGTCTTATGCCCTTCAATTCGCCTCTGCTACTGGAGGACCTCTTGGAACTATTGTTACCCAAGCAGAGCTTTTGCTGATTGAAGCAGCTCTTGAGCAGGGATGGGTCGTCGTTTCTCCAGACCATGAAGGGCCTGACGCGGCTTATCTAGCAAATAAGCTTGCAGGATACGCCACACTTGACGGAATTAGAGCTGCCATCAACTCGGCCAACTTCACTGGCATCTCGAAGAACCCTACTGTTGGAATGTGGGGATACTCTGGTGGCAGTATTGCGTCAGCTGCAGCTGCAGAGCTGCAGCAGTCCTACGCTCCAGAGCTTCGAATAGCCGGTGCTGCTCTCGGTGGTACTGTGCCCAACATCACATCTGTAATCAAGAGTATCAACAAGGGACCTTTGGCTGGTATCATCCCTCCCGGCATGATTGGGCTATCCAAACAATATCCACTCCTTAAATTAGGACTTGATGCCGCTGTTAAGCCAGAGTACAAGACCAAATTTGATGATGTTGGAAAGCAATGCTTTGTGGCTGATATTCTTTTGTTCTTCGGACAGGATGTGGTGGGAATGCTCAAAGACCCTGCCATTTTGACACAAGAACCCGCCAAAAGTATTTTAGATGAGAATGCTCTTGGTAAACACAGCCCTAGCATTCCTCTGTTTGTTTACAAGTCCGTTCAGGATCAAGTCAGCCCTATCAAGGATACTGACGACCTTGTCAATATTTACTGCTCTGGCGGCACCAAGGTTCAATATGAAAGAGATTTACTCTCGGAGCATGGTTCGCTCGCTATCATTGGAGCTGGAAAGGCTCTGGCGTGGTTGAAGGATATCATGAATGGCAGGAAGGTGTCAAGCCAGTGCAAGACCAGTAACGTGGTGTCTTCCCTCCTGGATCTGAGGGGTTCAATCACACTCTCCGCTGCTTTGATTGAGGCCCTGACTGACCTGGTTGGAAAGCCAGTTGGTCCCATCATTGGTTAGAAAACGGACCAGTCACGGTTTCACTCTGGGTATTAGGTAGTCCGCTATAGTATACGTCATAAAGGGCCGTGTCTGATAAATCACGCTATTAATACTCAATACCTTCTTTCTAGATAGTACTCTTAATTGAACAAGTCACCCATGAGATCCTGACAAGCGTCCAAGAGGCTCACAATAGAACACACTAATTGTACCTTCTCAAGTGCTGATCTTCTTCTGCGTCTAAATTACACGAATTACCTATCTGGGAACCGATCGTGAAAGTGAGTAAACCCGGCTCTACTACCTGCCGTATATGAACTTCTGATGAGATTTTATCCTCATGGGGAAATGACTTATGCCTACGGCTCTAAACCTGTGTGTTATTAGCCATACTACCCCTGGAACCTGTAGCCTATTCAGTCTTGGTTGCATACTGACGTACTTAAAAATAAGGATCTGGATGCCTGTTCAAGGAGTTTGTTATTTCAGAAGATGTTGCCATTGTACACAACAACTGAGATGTAGCCTCAAAAGGGATTACTTGAAGTTAAGTACCAGCTGACGCAATTAGCTGAAGCAAAAATGGCCCCACCTTCATGGGAATGGGTTGTAAAATTACGAAGCAAGCCTTGTTGTTATAAACCTGGCCGGCTAGCCCGAGTCAGTCACACCTGACCTTTAGGCACATTTTGTTAAGTGGTGTCGTAGTGAGACCACTCCCTGATCGACGTACCTCATTTCCCTCCTGCCAAAACAGGCTCATTAGGGCCTTACATCGACGATCTTTAATCTGCCAATAGTTATGTTTTAATATATAATGCGGCATAGTATGCAGCTAAGTGAAAGGAGGGGTTCTCTATGTTTCACTTCTTATACATAACATTTGGTGTCTTAGAAACAGATTGTAATTCATTTCTTCTCATACTAATCATGGCTACGCCAGTTCAGGAACCGCGACCAAGGAGGTATGCACATACATTCCCGTGTCCTTTATACGATTAGTGGAAATAACAAATACAGAGTACCTGTAATTCGAGCATTTCGAGCTTGCGTGGTAAGTGACCTCGCATGACACTATAATCTTGTCCTGAATCTTATATATTCTTCAGACATGCCATTCAAGAAAGGTCCGATGCGATGCTATGAGTAAAGGTATTCCCTGCACCAATTGCACTGCATTTAATACCGTATGTCAAGTTCCAAGTTTAAAGAAGCACCAAGCGATGATCCTTGGCAGCCGCGGAAAAAGAAAGCCTACTACGTATGGATTCCAATGGTCCCTTTCATGATTTCACGTGCTAAACAGAACCAGAACAAAGAGAGATTACTCAAGGGATTGCATCAGTGTGCCTGCCTCAAGTACTCAGGCATATCAAACAAGCCCTCAGCAAGATGCAGTTCTGTCGCTGACCAAATTCAATGTTTTGCCTACCACGTCGGCAAGCCATGTTGGTTATATTGGCGAATCTGCGGGTTTTAACCTCCTCCTTCGTGGAAGTCAGAGCCCTGTAGTGCATTTCCCCATACCTCGGGATACACTTGCGCTATCAATACCTGCTGAATTAGACCCTCTCGAAATACAAATCCTAAAACAAAGACGGGCCTTTATACTTCCCCCCAAAACGCTTTGCGACGACTTGATAGAGACCTATTTTGCTTGGGTTCACCCGATTGTACCCGTCATAAATCGTACAAAGTTAATGTCACAATATCGAGATCCTACAAATCCTCCTTCAATACTGCTCATTCAGTGCATCTTACTGGCCGGCGCCCGAATTAGCACAAACTCGCAATTGATGGTTGATGGGTCAACTTCGACTACTGTTGCAACATTTTATCGACGCGCAAAAGCCCTTTATGATGCTGGCTATGAGCGCGACCGAATAACCTTGGTACAATCAATGCTCTTAATGGGGTGGTACTGGGCTGGCCCTGATGATATATCTAAGAACATGTTCTACTGGAGTCAGTCCGCAATCGCTGTTGCTCAAAATTTCGGTCTACACCGCAGTATGGAAAATTCTATGCTGTCAATAAGTGAAAAGAGGCTGTGTAAGCGGATTTGGTGGACGCTATTTACTCGAGATCGCGCTTTAGCTGTCGGCCTGGGACAATCGGTATCTATCAACCTCGATGACTGCGATATCGATATGATAGCCGAAGATGACTTCATCGAGCATGATGGGAACAACATCGACGAATACCCGCAAGATCCTATTCACGTGGGATTTTTTATCCAGTATGTGAAGCTGTGTAAACTGATAGGACTTATCGCATCCAAATATTCCAAGTTATCCAGGAATGTTCAAGACTGCGATGACATCAACTCCATCAGTACCGCCCTATCCAAATGGAAGCAGGAGTGCCCTATTGCCATGCGCTGGGATAGATCAACGCACCATTTTTGGTCTGGGATACTATACTTGCACTACTTCAGCGCTCGTTGTCTGCTACATCGAGCAAGTTTCCCTCATAAAAAAAAGGCCTTGCAGGATACAAAACAATCTTCCAACTCATGGGATAGTACTATTCGCGCAGCAAACATGATTACCTCGATTATTGAAGCCCTCAGCGACGGACAACAGCTACGTCGCTGCCCTCCATTCATCGTCCACAGCCTCTTTTCAGCAATTGTTATACACTTATACGTATCAAATACGCCATCTCCGTCTACCCGGAGACTTGCCCACCAACGACTCAGCAGATGCTTGGAATCCATCAAAGATTTAGCACAAGTGTGGGCGGTAGGACGAACAGTGCTGAGAATGATCGAGAAGATTTCCGGCCTCAACAGTGACAAGAAGCCGTCGCGATCTAGCCACGGCTACCCTCTAAAGGGCGAAGTCTTTATCGATCTACGATGTGATGACGCTTCAAATCCGGCTTTCAGCTCCAATAATGGAAGGCCGCCTACAGATGTCACAAATAACGCTCAAACACCCCAAGATGTTCCACATCGTGACGAAACACTGCCTTATCGCGAAGCATATACTCCAGAAGTCGTAGGTTTCGATGGAGGGCATCCCAACGTTCATGATTATCCCTCATACCCCAATCTCGTTGATCCTTCAGCGCAAACTGGCTATAGTAATCTACTTCCCGATGAGATGGTTCTCTCGGGATTCATGCCTGATACATTCTATGTTGAGGACACATCCCAAATCTGCAATCCAATGACAGACATGACAACCTTTACATGGGATCAATTTCAGATGCCTTGTCAAGAAGACTACAGTATGTCAGTGCCTTGGAGTCTAGAACTTGACTTTGAAGGCCTAACAGCAGCAGAACTAGGCACGTGTCGAGAAGGGCCATATTGATTGAGCGTTGGAAATGTATCAACTAAACCTCATCTATTTTAGCAAGTTTCCCCCAATTGAGAGGAGATAGGGGCAGCTGAAAGGATACATCATTATGACTATTACTAGGAATTGTGTGACGTCAATAAATCTGACAACTGAGAGTCTCATATGTAAGAATCAAAGGATGTTCTACCGATTATAAGTGTAAATCGGCGACAGACCTGCGAAAGGTCGCAGATGGCACCACAATAACATCTCATTTCGTCATCAAACTAGCATCCAGCAGTGACTGGATTTACTTGAGTCTGGATCAATGCTACATATGTTCAGAAATACCTTAATACTAAGCCACCTTGGAGATACTCCCAAGATAATTTCTTTTGGTCAGGGATAACGCAAATCTCGATTGATAGATATAAAGAAGGTTTGTGTTATGAAACCACTGTAAACAATTATGCTATGACTAGTAAGATTGTAAGCGACCTATAAGAAAAAAGTAGTTGAATCCTTTAGTCTACTGCTGATAAGATTGGTCTTTGGAATTTTGCAACTGGTTATGCAAGTTTACAGTTGTAAAAATACCCATTATTCTAGAATCATTCACTTCCAAGGCTGATTATTGATTTGGATGCTGTTTCCGGCTTGCCCGTTCTGTTCTATCTCGACTCTCATCTCGGTTGTTCTTAAGATGCCGTGCGTTGTAGCCTGCTTTATTAGATTGGTGGCTGAACCCCTAGAATCTTGGACTCTCTCGCCGTTTGCTCGGTAATATGTATGGGGATGCCCTAGCGATGGTGCTTGGATGGGCTCGCGAAATCCACTACGGGCGACCTTAGAAATGAGCTTGGCCATCGATAACTCATTATGTAGTTTGACTATGTATGCAAGTGGAGCAAACTGGACATAACTATATTCTGTTAGCAGCTGAACATATCGGTATCATATAAATCGGATTGCATTTCCTTACATGTACGGTTGTGGAAAATATAATAAACCGAGTAGGGCCGCATCCATTATCGTGGACAGGCAGATAAAAGCAGCGTTGGGTTTTAAAAGCGCCCAGTATTTGTCAAGACCACCTGCAATAAGTCGAAATCGCACGATGTATAGAAAGTAAAGGTTGAGTGCTAGGTCGACGATAAGGAAAAAGGCTTTTTCAGCCTTCTCATAGCCAATGTTTAAGTCTACCTGACTAGGCGAAGCATCTGGCATGTAGGCATGTATCCAGATGACACCGACAGAGATATTGACTCCACCAATTATAACGAATACGCATAACTTGATGATTGCCGACTTCCTCTTGCTGAGAGTAATTACTGAGATTCTATTCACAATAATTTGTGAGAGAAGCTGTGTCTGTATTGCCCATAAAAGGACTAGAATATATGAGTTAAAGTCTTGCGCGAGATCTTTTCATAACTTGACTACTTACCAGTTACAATCAAGAATTGTAAACTGTCGATATATTAGTTTGTTCTTGGCTTTAATCTAGTGATTATCACACACCTGAACTTAAGAACACCATTTAGAAGGAGGAAAGTTATGATGGCAAATACAAAATTCACCACTGCCTCTGTCCAAATCATGCATAAATAGAAATTGGCAAGGTGTTGCGTTTGCCATATTCTCCTTGTTTGATTTATAATCTCTGTCAAGGTAAAGATAAAGATACCAAGAAAGAGACCGAAGATTAGCGCCGCGAAATCCATTGCGAATAAGTGGGCAAGGAAAAGAAATTGATCTGTGAATGATATCGTTTGATGATGACAAGATGTAGTACGAAAGACTGATGGGATGGCTTGAATCTTTATTCCACCGACTTGGACAAACTCTTGTTAAATAAATTATTGGCAGGCATGCAATTATGGAACTGATTGCCTCTACTAGTTGTTCATAGTAAAACAGTTGGGATCAAATAAGCGGCTAGACCGAATGGAGGGGCTGCAAGTCCACCTAGACCTTCTTCCTAAAATCACCAATCACATGGCAAACCAGTTATGATATCTACCGAAGGGGCCAGTAGTGTATAACGTCAATTCTGTGGGTACCCATCCTTGAAGACGACAGGGCCGAATCTTGAATATGGCATTCAATCTACTAGTAAATGTGCCAATCAATTCTGCTATTTTTAACGCACTGGCTAAGATTACCCCAATGTCCAACTATTGCCCTACAAATGTAGCATCTGCATTACCCTTGTCTTGTACACATCTGTTGAACTTTATTGTGGCTACTAGTAAGGTATTAATGTTTCAACGGCAGGTTCTAGAGCGGTAATACAAAATGGCACCCTAAGTAAATTGCTCTTATTCCAAGACATGGTTCCTTGGCTTAAATGAAACTTTAATGTACTATCCTAGACCATGAATATGAGACAACCCATTATCAAGCCAATGATAACAGTCAATTCGCTAACCCTGGGTTCGACAAGTGGCGGTTAATGTGGCGTTGCGACAACGCCGTGGCTCAATATCATCATAACTCAAAGTAACCTAGCATGGGGCTTTTTATTTCTATGGATCGGCCGTCAATTAATTTCACCTGATCAACTAGTCCCTGTGGCGATAGATTGGTTGTCATGGACAAGGATCTTGACACCGTGGACATCGACGTAGAGCGGATCTCGGAATATCTGGCAGAGGCCATGTAGAAGCTGTGAAGTCAATCGCATTAATCAAAAGTCCCCGGACTACCATATAATCTTAGAATCGCCATTTGTGGTAATTCGAGTAAATAGTCGAAAACATCGCAACCCTGGTGTGTCTACTGGCAGTTATCGGCTGGAAATTAGGTACAGTAGCGCATAAACAAATCCGGGATAGCAGGTAGGGACCTGGCGCAATTTACACCGGTTGAGGTTCGAGCTGCCTATATTTGGTTTAGATGCGTCAATTTGTATACAGTTATTATGAATTTATAAATCAAACCTGATAGCAGCATTATCCAGAGAATACCAGGATGCTTCACGGTAGGAGTTACAATGTCAGCGACCAGATCAAATATAGATCCTCAGAAACTATTTAGTTTAACCTACATCTTAATGATTAAAACGTCTCGACAGACAAGCAAAATGTATCGCCCTAAGCCTATTACTATCTAGAACTGAACCTACTTTGTAGACACACTAAGACGGATCTTGTAAACCCCATCTAAAGCCCCACAACAGACAGGTCCCAAGATCTAGGTAATCAATGACAAAATCAAGTGGATTGAGGAAGATCCTCCCAGTTAGTGTTATAGCTAGCTGTTGAGTTGGGAACTAATGTCATTGACCCGCATCAACGTCCGGTCCAGACCGAATCAAGTTGAATTCAAGCACGACAGAGGGTAGTCCCGAGGATTCACGTGTCTGCTGATTTGATCTTCCAAGTTTGGGCAAACATGCACCTATAGAGTCTTGATCAGTTAAGCATATGATAGATTAGTCCTGGAATGACTAGCATTTAGAAACCTTCAACTAAACGGTTACCGACCGGCAGTTAGTTGTAGGATTCTGGCATGAAACAGACTAACCCATGTCTGAGACTGTTTGACGGGTCGTTGCGGCAGCGATCATCAAGTTCAATATCCGAGGCATCGACGAGCACGACGTTGATCTTTGCATCTCCTGTGTAAACATTGCATGTGAAGACCACACGAATTATAAAACACAAATTTAGAAAGTAAGTATTGGCATGTCTAGAAGAATCGTTGAGTACAAATAGTCCACTTCGTTGCTCGACTCGAGGATAGATCATCCACCACATTCACACTCTTTAGACAGTCACTACAAACCAACCTAGCCGCTCATTTTTATTCAGCGAAGCTGAAACCCACTGACTATTTCTTGGCTATCATTCTTTACGCGGCATAAAACCACGCGCCCTATTCCGATTGTAACATTGACGTCAAGATGAAGGTTTTCGTTACGTTCTTCACCCTATTTTCTGCAACAACCGGGCTTGCTGCATCTATCTCTGACAGGAGCTCAGGTATATATTATGGGGGTATATGATGAGCTTTGCTGATCTCTAATAGGTCTCTATATCCGTGAGCCCTTTCAACCAATCGAAGCTCCTTTCAACATAGAAGCTAGAGCTCAAGGAAGCACTGCGGTCGTTGACACTGATGTAAGTACATATGTCTTGAGCTTTATTGGACCTGCTATTGACCGACCAAAAGAAGACCTCTGAAGATGTTGATTCCTTCCTCAGCATCTTGGCGCAGACCTCTCCTAAGGTAAAACAAGGTCCCAGTAGTTTGGCTAAACGAAACGATGTCAACGACCTTTTGACGAAGATTTTGGTCTTAATTGATTCTGTATGTCTTTCCACTCGCTATGAAACATATGCCCTACTTACATATACTCAGGGCTCCTTGGACTTTAACGAGTTGGCTCGGGAAGGATTCAATCTCACCAACCAATTTGCCTCCTCCGTCGATCTCGATGCCCTGGCTAAAGAAGGTTTGGATTGGTTTGCCGAGCTCGTCACTTCCTTTCCTGTAGGTTCTCAGCGAGGAAAAGCATAGGCTCGGCCATACACTGACAATAAGTGAAAGGATATTCCTGGAGCTGCTTTCATTCAGAGCCTCCTCAACATTGCAAAGACATTGGTCGCCAAAGTTGATTTTAACGCATTGGCACAGACGTTCCTAGTTACTGTTGGTGGTGTTGTTTCATCCTTTGATTTCAATGTGGCTGTTAAAACCGGCATTGAGTTCCTTCAACGTTTTTTCGGTACGGTTTCAGGAGCTGTAAAGATGATGTCCCGCCCTGCACTTTGAAGAGGGAAAGGGACCTAGGTTCAGCTAAGACTGTGATGGCTTATTCAATGCGGATATCTCAGAAACAATACGGCTTAAGACTCACTTTTCCTCTGTCCCTATTTTAATTCTTTTCTTCTTTATTGTTTTGTTAAAATCGGGTAGAAGAGTACTTATAACTTGTTTTAACATTACATTAAGGAGCATCCTTTCTTTATTTTTGAATAGTGGAAGATATTTATTTTTTAGTTAATACCAATGCTTTAAGCAAGACTAGCTAGCTCTATTAATAGTCTTACATATTGATTATTTCCTTTAATATAATCAAAGTTATAATTATTTGGGTTTGCTACTAGGCTTTTGGTTGATCTGTTTGGGTTGGAATCCGAGCTCCCGTATACACCCCCGGAAAGCCAGGAGGAGACAAGCGACGTTGTTCTGCTCATCGGCATATTCTTTCAATTCCCATTCGAAATTTCGATCTGGCATAACATCAGTCGTTCGATCGGGGACTTCCAGTCGTCTGAGGGCTTTTCCCTTTTCCTCACCATAACATCATTATTCTGCGCTTCCTCGATAATTCTGCAAGGTTTGATCTAGTCATCGTTTGTTATTACTCGGCGACGCTTCAATATCTCGGCCACGCCCACATTGTACCAATTCGCTTGTTTTAGGTGGTTATGATAGCCTTGTCACTGAATGCGAAGCAAGAGAGACGCAAAATATCAGAGTCTGAAAATGTATTACCACCGCCTCCAGAATTTATGCATAGCTCTTCCCAGACTATAAGCTTGTTGATGGTGGCTGCTTTATCGAGCGTAATTCTGGCCAAGGTTTTCGACATTGTAAGCAAAGTAATTTCTGTGGTGCGGATCAAAGATGCCCCGACGCAAACAGAAGTGACGCCGGCGGGCGTTACGGAACAAAGAGACGAAGCCGGAAAAGAGTCGGAGGCGTCATCGTATGTACCGAAGGGCAGTTTCGTGGGAAGATTGGGCGTCGTTGTTGATCAGTGGGTTGTTCAATGTCTTGCCTTGAATTCAACAGCCAGCGTCGTTATCACGCTGACAATCTTCAATCTCATTACTACAGTTATGTGCTACCTCGTGTACTTTGACGAAACTGGAACCGTCAACCCTGGCTGGACAAGTGTCTTGGGCTAGACGCATTCAAGTTTCTTTTGGAGGCAGATACTTGGAGGCGTACAGACAAAACAATACAGTGATTGTAAATCCAATGTATGAAGGTTTAGGTAGAAAGGCTTTATGGTGAGTTGTTCCAGTCATACTATCAGTTCACCTTCATGTGCCTCGCGAAGTACCGAAGTCGGTGTAATTAGTCAGGGTGTCCAAATTGGAAGAGGTGGTTATCATCGGCTGTTCGCCACCCCAGCAGTGACTTAAAGTCACATACCTCGCCATATATCCCTTCGACTCAAAAAGCCGAATATGCGAGTTCGAAGGACCGATGTAGATAACTCGAGTCGGGAGGGGGGTCTCGGTCTTTTCCCATGTAGGATAATCTTCTAGACACCTTGACAGCTGCGTCTTCATGAAACACTCTGACGTATCAAGGTCGCAAGACTCTAGATGACGGGGCAAAGTTCGTAAATGAGGAATACTTTGACTCTGGAAGAATATCAGTATTATAGAAAACTCCAACTCATCAAGGCGCATACCTGTCCTGGCGTATAGATGATAACATTCCATGGTGGACTGTCTTCGAAGCCAATAGCCGAAATACGAATGAGGCCGTCCTCCGTTCTCACAAAAAAAAACAGAGTCACAGGGGGGGATCAGACCGTAGCAGATGATAGTGGATTTTATCAATTGACAGTATCCGCAGTCATCGACCAAGTCATTGAAGTACATTGCTATGGACGGTTTGTAACGATATTCGCGCGCAGTTCGCTCAGGCCAAACGTCCAAGTTTTCAAATATTGCGCATTTCTGTTCAGATAGTGGTGAAACAGACGCTTCGTCCTTGGATGCGATGGCTTTTTCATCCATGATAAATATTCACTTATTTATGTACATCAAACAAGTAAGTATGGTAAGAATGCGGCTGAGCCCATAGATAGGAAGGCGATGATCCCTTCTTGGTGGTATCCCATGACTGATAGGCTACATGCTATTTTTTACTTGGCAGTGCAGTGGTAATAAAACACCGATCCCTGATCAGGGCTTTGTGTCAAAAGTAATAGTTCATACAGACCAAGTGTGGAGGTGAGTTCTAAAAGATAACCAAGGTTCTTCTCGAAACACAACATACTACCTATAGTCGAACCTAGATAAGGGCTACCAAACTCAACACAAATGCCAAGCTAGTTACTCCTCCTGCAATAACTCGTAATCCCGCACTGTTCTTCCTAGCTTCCCGCCAAGCATCACAGTCAATGCCTTCAGCGTCATCCTTTGGGCCGGTGCAATGGATAGACGTCATAGCAGCATCAATATTTGACACAGCTGAAGGATTCAATGTGACGGAGCAGCTATCTGCCTCAGTTGGTGAGTCCACAATTGGGCACGTGTCTCCTTCGAAACCATCGCCCCACACTGCTTTCGCCGTCCTCTCGACGTTGATGTTTATTCCAACAGGAGATGAGCAAGTCTGGTTCTTAGTTGCAGCAAGAAGATCGACCTGCTTCAAAGGTCCTTTTGTAGTGAAAGTGACTGTGCCGACATAGGTGTTGTTTCTGTGAATCTTGCCCCATTCGCCTGGACTCTCGTATTCAACTTCAGGATCAACATAACAGGACGCCCAGCGGAGGATGACAGATATACTCCATCTTCCCTCAGTATTGAAATGATGTGTATAAAACCCAAAGTCAATATACGGGTTGATGCTAGACCCATTAACTAAAGGCACGTAGTTTATGCTACTAAGGGTAAAGTCGGTGTTGGTGGTGCTGCGGTTGCTTTCGTTCCACACTCTGTATGAAATGAGGGGTTCGAAAAGTGGTATAGTGCTTGGGTCTCCATAGGAAAAAATGATAGGGAGCATTGGTGATGGGTTGTATGTCTCGTTGAGAGGGAACACTAGGTCTATTTTCAAGGCACTGCTGTTGGTTTGATCCCCAGCCACTTCCCTAAATAGCATGACGAGCCAACAAGCCAGCGAGGTGAAGTAGGCGGGAGAAAAACGCATATTGGAAAAGGTCATTGGTATTACAAGAGTTAATATAGACTT
Source organism: Fusarium sambucinum (assembly GCF_050947815.1). Taxonomy (NCBI): domain Eukaryota; kingdom Fungi; phylum Ascomycota; class Sordariomycetes; order Hypocreales; family Nectriaceae; genus Fusarium; species Fusarium sambucinum. The sequence continues at coordinate 11,956,751 of NC_139294.1, read as the reverse complement.
GGACGATTTCTTGTAAACATAGAACTCAGAGTCATGTCAGGGGCCCCAATATATTTAAGGTCATTCCAATGTGACTTGTATACTTGTAGGGCCGTGTTGCCGTCTTGGTAGTTGTTGGTTGATCAATGTTGGCCGCAACCGAGGGCTCGGCCATGCAGGGGTCAAATTATTATGGAGATTCGTTGCTGAAAAGGAAGTTGGGCACAAAATCCAATTTCTGTGGCTCTATGGATAATATCGTATGACCCATACCTTGTGTGGCTCAGTTGGTCTTCCATGGAGTCACAAATGCCATGCTCGGATATAACCCGATTGTCACCAACTTTATTAACTGCCAAGAAGTCACTATGACAATACCTTGATTTCTAGCGCCCTTTCGCAAGCTACTATATTCTACTTGGACTGAGTCTAAAGTCTAGCTGAGCCCTTCACAATCTCAAAACCCTTCATGTGATCTAGAGCTTCCCGAATCTCCTTCTTGTATCGGGGGATACCACCAGCGTAGCAAACCGGCTCGTAAATCTTACCAGGAATAGATCCGCCCATGTAGCTATCAAGCAGTTAGTATAAATTTTATTTTCACAATCTTTAGGCTTACGTGGAGCGTGTAGTAGGGAAGAGACTAATGTTGTTAAGATCGAGAATATGCTGCTTCCATTCATCGGCTGCATCGGGGTTTGGATTAATATACTTGATGTTGTTGGCGTTCATCTTGTCGATGCAGTCTGCGATCCACCGTCCTTGTACTTCGACAGTTGTCGCTGTGGCCTGTCAGTGTCTTGTCAAAGTACCGTGGGATTGTTACTTACGTCCGTTGCTAAGAAGAGTGGGGCCGTGGACTCCATAGATATGGAACATGTTGGGATAACCTGGAGTAGTAACTCCAAGGTACGTCTGATGTAATTGTTAGCACTACACAGAAAGTCAGTAAGGCAAAGCGTACCTTGGCTCCAGTCTTCCACTCCTTCTCGAGCTCGGTGCCATAAATACTCTTGAGGCCGAGTTGAGTCATCACTAGCACTTTTGTCAATAGGGACATTACAAATACATATCGCAGAGTTTACTAACCACCGCTGACGATATCCTGCGCCGATGATTAGTATGCATCTGTGTACAATTAGAACAAGGGGACTTACAAAGCCTGTAGCAACAGCAATGACATCAAACTCATGATGACTTCCATCCTCCAAAGTAATTCCCGTATCGTTAAACTCTTTGATAGCATTGTTCTTGATATCCACAACATCCACATTGTGCCGGTTGAACTGCTCGAAGTAATTGTACTCAAGGCACGGTCGCTTCACGCCAAAGAAGTGTGGCATCTCAAGCGGGGCAAGAAGATCTCTTTTCTTGGGATCGTCAATTCGTTCGCGGGTCTTCTTGGCCCAGAATTTGTACGACTCCTTGTTCGCCTCGGCGTTGAACAAGTTGTCTTTGTACACGGCGACCCAGTACCTGAATCCTCCTTCACGCCAGACTCTCTCATACACAGCCTCCCGCTCCTCGGGGGAATCGTCAAAAGTGTTCTTCTCATACCAGTCATAGTGGAAGCCGGCAAAGTTATACTCGCGGTATCGGAAAAGCTCAGGGTAAAACTTCTTGCTATGCTTCTGCTCCTCAATAGTGGGATACTTACGTCGCATAGGGACAGCTAAATTGGGAGTTCGCTGGAAAACTTTGACATGGCCGGCTTTAGGGCCCCAGGCTTGAGTGATCTGGACTCCTGAGGCACCTGTGCCGATGATTGCGACACGCTTGTCCTTTACGTTGACTTCCTCGTCCGGCCAGAAGGATGAGTGGTGTATGATGCCTTTGAATTTGTCCATGCCGGGCCAATCTGGGATATATCGACGGGCGGCCTAAGTGGTGTTAGTATTGAGAATCGAACGGCGATAATTGCCTAGATGCTTACGAAGCCAGTGCCCAAGACAAGGTACTTAGCCTTGGCCAAACGACCATCTTGAGTCCGAATATTCCAGCGTCCACTCTTAGTATCAAACTCAGCACCGACAACAACAGTGTTGAAAGCACAGTCCTTCTTAATACCAATAACACTATCAACATGGTCAAAATAGTCCCGAAGGTCTGAGTAAGTCGGGTAGTTGGAATTCCAAGTCCAAGTGCTGTAGACTTCGGGCCAACTGAACTCGTATTCAGGAACTTCGGAGTCGACACCTGCACCTGGGTAACAGTTCCATCGCCAGGTGCCCTATGTACGTGGTCAGCGACAGGTCATAATTGGACACAGTATACTCACGCCAATATCGTTACCGGCTTCGTAAATGACCGTCTTGTAACCACGGTCACGAAGAGTCTTGAGCATGAAAATACCAGCAAAGCCAGCTCCTACAACGAGAGCATCAACTTCGAGGTTATCTGCGTAAGGACCCTTATCACCATGGTGGGCGATGGAGTAGTCAGTCAGCTCGGTGTTGAACTTTTTGACATGACCGGAAATTGGCTCGCCCATTATGTGAAAGGTTAAAATAAGTAATTATAGAGATGAAAAGTTGCAATGGATTTTGATGAGTTTGTTGAGGCTTGAAATGGTGCGATTAAAATATAAAATCGAGGGGTGAATGGTGTCTATTTAACCTTCGCACTTCTATCCACTGCCCTTACATTTCTACCAAACAATGTCGTGATTGTGAATTTCTGTAACACGGCTCATCCTGGCAGATCATAAAATATACGTAATGTCGGGCTCCCGTTCGCTGCACATGGCCAAATCCGATATCATCACTGCATGTAACCTATTTTCCCACAAATGAAACCCCACCTGTCCCGTTTCCCCAGATTCTGACGACGAAGCACGAATTATTTCAACTGCCGAGCCCAGACGGGTCCGCAATGTCCTTCAAAAGGGTATGGATCCGCACTGGGGGTAACATTCCGTCCGGCCGGTCTGTGCTGCGCATACGGCTCCGCAAGGACGTGGAATTAGCAGAGATCGTCCGCAAGGAGTTGGGCATTGAGAGGGGTAAGTCGGAACCGGGGCGGGCTGTGAATCGCCGTGCTGTGATTGACAAAATCGGAATGCAATTGGAGGCACAGTAAGCCATGGGACTATCTCATATTTTGTCCACCTTTCATTAGCCCGTGTTACTTGCTGCACTATTAATAGCCATCCTACAACAAAGTAAGATAGGTTATTCGTGCCATCTTATAATATAAGAGATGTTTTTTTTTAGCTTGTTAATACCGTAATTAGACACTTCTTTAAGATTAAATATGGTATAAGTTTAATAACTAACTCCTGTATGATACTTTTACGCTGCCGTCATGTTGTTCCGACTCCATCGTTGTTGTCAGAGCTGAAAACCGTTACTCCCTGTTCAGACCAGGATCATACCATCACGCCGCAAAACGAGGCAAACCCCTCCCAAATTAGCCAATTCATCTTGGCTCGCTCCTTCGCGTTTATCGCGTTTTGAATTCAAGCTAAACCGAATCAGCGGAAAACGCGGGGAAGGCACTGATCAGATGAATCTCTCGGGATCCGGAGATCCGGAGCTTGCCCAGTGTGAGGGATGTCTTCAAAGGCCCATCACCTACTCACCTTGTCATGCTTCAGTTTCTCTCGCCGCTTTTATCTACATTTTCCTTGGTGGACATTCTCCACAAGCGAATACAAACATTTAGCCTTAGCTTACAATAAAGAGACAGCAGCATGCCTGTCATTAACACAGAAAGTCAAAAAGAGGTTATGATGCACTTCCTTTAGATTACTTTAAATGTCCGGATTTAGTGCGCAATAGTAAGTCGATCGAGGAAGAAAAGCAGGTCACTCTTCCTTGCGTTCCAGTATAAATCATCAATATCTGTCCTAAGATCACTGCCCAATTTCCTCCCAGATCATTTGTCTCCATTATCTTTATATGTTGTTGCATCATAACACACAAAAAGTGCACCATGAATTGGGTCTGGACTCAAATCGAGATTTTCTATTCTTCTGACCGATATCGCCCTGGGTGTTATAGAGTACTGGTCTCCAATATAGAGTCTCGGCTAAGGGACAAGGAACCGAGAACAGTCAAGGATCACGTCCTTGTGTTTGCGCTTGGAGTTCAGATACCGACTCGTAGCCATCGGATTGGCAATATCCTTTTTAAAAGAAAATATAGGTGCCAATTCGATTTGCTTAAAGATTCGATTGTTTGAAACTTACCTATTTCATATATGATGAGACAATATAGGAAGGGATATTTCTTGCTTATCATGCTATATATAAGGACCCTTAAAGTTAAATTATTTTAATTTATTAATTTCTATACTTTACTAATAAATATAAATAAATATAAGTCTAAGCCTCTTAATAACTCTAATATTTAATAAAATATCTATATAAATTAAAAACTTATTATTTTAAAATAAGATTCTCTTAATAATTAAATTTTCTATTAAAAATATATATATTAAGGTAATAATTAAACTCTATAATAAGGATTATATAAAAGAAGCTTTTAAGCTATATATATAATAGCTATTTCTTTCTCTTATAATTATTAATTTATTAAAATTATATTAATATTAATATAATAGTTAATTAATTATAATTCTTTCCTTTTAATTTATAATATTAATTATATTATAAATATAATATATTTACCCCCTAGTTATTTAGCTAAATTATATATACTATTAAAGCTTAATAGAAAAAATAGATTTTTATTATAATAATAATTATAACCTTAAGCCTAAGGCTATTAAGGCTATTATAATATTATTATTAAGGGATTTTAATTTTATAAAAAAGGCCTTTTTAATAAGCTAGGATTTTAACCCTTTTAATTATAATAATACTATTAGGCTAATTACCTTTAGTTATTAAATTCTTTTACTTTTATTAAAAGAAAAAGAGTTTAATAAGAAAGAAAAGGCTAAGAGATATTATTTCTATAAAGAGCTAGGCGCCTTAATAAGGCTATATAAAAAGCTAGAGTTAAATAAAAAACTAAGGGCTAAAGAGGAAAATTTCCTTATAGCTATAAATATAAGGTATATCTAATAGTAGCTAATTTACTTAATAAGGCAGGTTATTTATATTATTAATATCTTTAATTAAAGGGTTAAGGTTATTAATATAAGACTATAATAATAAATACTATATATAGAGGTAACTAGAAAATAAGGTAAAATTAAAGGTTAATCTAGGGTTCTATTAAAATAATTTATAATATTAAATTAAAGTAAGGCTAAATCTAGAGGCTAAATTTATATAATTAATCTAAATTATATATAGACCTATTATCTTAATCTACCCTACCCTAGAGAATAATAAAGTATCTTTAACTGTGTCTTTAACTGGGGCGAATCATTTTAAAAGTCATGGAAAAACATTCGGAGCGCTTTCTGACGCTAAGATTAACAAAGATAACTAAACTTGGATTAGTCTCATTCCTGTTCAACTCAACACCATCATTACCACTGACCTATGCGCAAATACATGAGCAAGCGCCAGAGGCCATGCGACTTCTGTCGCTCTCGTAAAACGGCCTGTCGAATTGATACGGAGCCCCCTTGTAAATCGTGTCAGCAGCATGATCGAGTGTGCACCTTTCAAGAAGCCGCCAAACCGAGGAAGAGGCAGCAAACAGCCAGTAACGAGATATCAGGATCTGCACCAGAAGAATTTATGGATGGCGTTTCTCCATCGTCAGAGGCCATGGCCTCAGAGCAAGACATTGACTCACCGGCGTTAATGGCTCCCTTTTCACACATTGATATGCAGTTTTTCCAAGACCTGAACATGGACAGTGCGGAATATCAGTTCATGTTCCAAACGCCCAACGATAATTCTTTGAGCACAGAGCCTGTACCAAACGATAAGCTATCGGATAGCGTCTATCCTCTATTAGATGGTAACCAAGACCTACCTCCGGAAACCCTCGGTGCTACGGGTGATATGGATCCTTATCTTTTACAACACTATCAGACAGACGACCACGGCACTCTCAAGTTTAAACAATTGGCTATACGCTCAGTCAACAGCGATCCACCTGTTCAGTTTCTCATTCCTCATGCATCACTATTCATGCAAAGTCGACAGGAAGCAGGGCATCAGCCGATTCGAACATCCGACGCTAGACAACAACTAGAAAAGACCATTCCTCAAAATATAGGCAATAATTTAATCCGTCTTTATCACAAGTTCATTGCGCCTCATTATCCAATTTTCTCAGAAGAGTCACCTCCGGATCCTGCAAAAAGCTCCCCTTCTCTACTGGCGGCTATTTACTCCATCTCCTTGCCTTTCGCTATGTATGATGACCAACTTTGTATCGACATGGCCTATGACCCACCCAATGCTAAGAATCTAGCTGGCCTAATCAACACCAGTGTTGCGTCTGAGATCCATTCTCCAACTATTGCGACCGTGCAAACTCTGCTCTTGCTTGTCGTCAGGCCCTCTTTCAACCCCCTGGTATCAGACTCGTCGTACCGATGGACAAACATGGGAACCCTGGTTTCGGCGGCAATGAATATCGGTCTACATCTCGATCCTACAACCTGGAGTATTCCGCTGGCTCAAGCATACGCAAGACGTCGGCTATCATTCTTTGTCTACGCCCTTGATAAATGGCTAGCAGCATCCCTGGGAAGGACGCTGTATATCAACAGATCAAATTGGCTAGTGGATGAATTGAGTGTGGAGGATAGACATGGAAGTAGTCTTGACGCCGCGCAGTGGTCACATATAATGACGTACTCAGCTATCACCACACACCTTGCTACAATACTCGATCGTCTCTAGTAAGTTGTATCCCCGGCTAGTATTTTATAGTATTGGTTCTTACGATTAGCAGTTCTCTCAGGTCGTCAGCAGTTGGACAGATCCCATATATCTGCAGTATAGTGAATGAGCTTTCCAGCATGCGGGATACCATTGGATCGGCAGAATCTACTCATGATAGTACAATGCCTCTTATTGGCAATGAGCTTGGCTGTCATTATATAATTTTTCTGGCTCTACGCGCCACTGTCCACTCGAACTCATCTACTACTATCGATACGTCAGGCCAGAACTGGGAACCCCGGGCTAGCTTCCGGATCGCGCTTGAAGGATTCGTCGGCTTTATTGATAATCTCAAAGCCGAGGGACCTGCACGGCACTGGCCACCTTGGTGCCAGGGTGCGTTCTCATCACTACCCTTTGCCGTTCTTTTCATGTTTGTATCATCCCCAACTGTTGAAGAGGCATCATTTTGGCTTCAGCTACTATTGTCAATTCGGAAGCAGCTACGACTAAAGGCAAGCACATTCGAGGTTCTTCGTCTGGGTTTATTAAGGATTGATGCGATATTCTGGCGTGGTATAGACAAGGTTTTTAAACTGGAGCCACATGTAAAACTGGCCTTGAATGAGGTCATTTAAGTCAATCATGCTCAGCCATCTATTTCATCAATCTTTTTCACAACATTGCCTTGGCTGGTAGCACACTCAATATGTCCTCAACACTGTCAACGGCATCCAAAGCCATACCATAGCCTGCTTGAAAACCCGTACCACCGGCACCGTAGTTGTGCACAATCGGACGCTTTACTCCATCAATGATGATCTCGTCTCTCTCAATCCGTGCACCTCCCTCACGAGACGGACGAATACCAGCAAACGCGGCGAGTACTTCGACATCATTTGACCTTAGCTCGGTGCTGAGCTCTGTTGTCCGTGCTAGAATCGACTTGCTCTCAGCGTGATAAGTTGAGCTATCACTATTTACCATGTCAGCCAACCAGTTTGTCTTGTGGATCAAGTGATAACTCACTCTATGCCCTTTTGCATGTACCCTCCCAAGACAACATTGCCATTTGAACCAGGCCTAGGGATGATATACGTCTCATAGTCTTTACCATGACGCATGATGTTTGTGCTGACCTGTGGAGCCCTTGCCAGTAATACTTGTCCTCTTGTTGGGTAGCATTTATCATCTTGAACTCCCGGGAGCGTCCTTGATGCATTTCCCGTGCAATTGAAGACGACTTTTGTTGCTGGGTCTGCAAACGCGGCATGGATACTGGGAAGTTTTTGCCTTATGAATCAGACGCCGTATTCGTTTTCCAACTTCCCGTAAAGGTATCGACAATGTGCCGGGGCATTGACTGTGAGAGTAGTAAACGCACATCCGAACTTGACACCTTTAGGAAGGTCTTGGGTGGGCAAGATTCGAAACTTGACAGATTTTAGTATCACAAAGGAACAAGACATATCTCCAATACTAGAGGTCACTTACGTCGTCAAGATATTCTGCCATTGCCTTGATTTTGTCATGGGGTACATTGTCATCCCAAAACTCGACCGAAGGTGTCCTTTTGACAAATGATTTATCGGGGCTTTCGGAAGCAAGACTCTTCAAATGTGTGTAACCTTTTCGGTCCCATTTGATAGCATTGGCATCGGTACCAGAAATAGCCGAGAAGTTGCAACCAGCCCTAAAATGTATTAGATATGTACTTGGCAATTGCTGGTTGGACTCACCATGGTGAAGTATATGACGGTGCTGTATCACCAGGAAGATGCTCAGCAACGACTGTGATGTTCTTCCCATATCCCCTCTGTGAAAGGACAAGGGCGACGTCTAAGCCAATGATCCCTGCGCTAGAGCGGTTGTTAATAAAATAACAATAAAGTCCCAAAGATCGAATGGACTATACCCAACAATAACGATACTATCTGAAGCCATCATAGATAATATTCAACTTGTGTAAAATTAAAATGGAAGGGTAAGTTATGGCCTGACAGTAAGTCTGAAGATACTCTTCTAAATATCTTGATATCTTGTCGGTTGCTTTCCGTTCGCAAACCAGACTAGGGTAATTGTGGCTAGTCTCGGCCAACTCTTATCGATGGATCGGCATCAATTATGATTGGCGGCGTTCATCAGCGGAGATAGATAAAGGATAGATAAGGATGTGGGTCTAAGTATGGTATGTCTAGGGTAACATGATGGTATTATTAAAGACCGTATGAATCCAATCAATTGAGGCATACATGTATCTAAGCAGATTTCTTTGAGAAGGGATTTTTCGATTTGAATACTGTAGATGTTCCTGCTTAATCTTGTATATCGGACAGGTGAAGAGTATTGGCTTGAGTGTAGCATTGAATCCTCATGAATACGAAAGGATAACGTCTTAAATTGGAAACTGTGTTACTCCTCCATGAGTTGACTACATTTTAAGCTAAAAGTGAAGAAATAAAAACATTTCTTTGACTGTTCTTTTCTCTATGAACTCTTAACTTGTGTTTCAAGACTTATGAACATCCCTTAATAATGTTGCGGTATCCCTAGTGAACTCGAAGCTCTTTGTCATGCCACGCTCAGGATGGTTATAATGACCAAACGCGTGAGGACACCCCTTGTATCTCTTGGCAGTAACATGATTACCAGCATTCAAGAGCATCTGTCCATACAATTCGCCCTCATCGCGTTCAAGGTCGAATTCTGCTGTCACGATATGTGCTCGAGGTAGACCCTTGAAGTTTGGGGCAAGTACTGGGGTCATGATCCACTCATTATTCAAGATATGCTCAAGCTTGTCTACAATCTCCCATCAGTCTCAACCCTATTTCGGAGTAATAATGTACTTACCAGCATCTTGGCTAACCCAATACTTCAGAAACCACTGCTCTCTACCTAATGGTCCCCATGGTACGTTCTGTAACTGTAACACACTCTCATAGGGACAGTTTTCTGTTGTGAGTTGCTTCATCTTGGGATTGCAATAGCGCATATCTATCGCGGGAACGATCATTAGATGTAACTTGATGTCGATCCCCTCATCGCGAGCAAAGTGAGCAAGGACTGCTGACATGTGGCCACCGGCGGAAAGGCCGCCGAATGAGATACTCTTGGGATTGATGTTGAGTTGTGCCGCATTGTTCAATACCTGGTCAAGTTAGTGGATGTATATGGCAAGGGTGACTGGCATACCCATTTTACAGAGTCCCAACAATCATAGATGGCAGTTGGATACACATACTCCGGACCCATACGGTAATCAACGTCGATAATCTTGATAGATGCCTCATTGCACATGTGTCGACACCAAGCTGCTTCCGAATTGAGACCACCCAAGACCCAACCACCACCGTGAAAGTTAATATGAACAGGAAAAGGCCCTGGTCGCTCGGGCGAGTAGATTCTAATGGTGATCTCACCCTCAGGCTTCGTCACGGGGATTTTTCTGTCCTCGACATGAAAGACTTCAGGGCCTTCGTAGGTAGGATAAGTAAAACTGTACTTGGCCGGGTCGAGTCGGTACTCCTCGATGCTGACTTCATCAGCTCGAATCGTGGAGCTACCATGAGTATTCCATAGCTTTCTCCACTCTGGGTCAAGACCTGGGTACTCATCATCTTGTATTTCAAGGCGCTGCAGGTGTGGCAACGAGGTGGTAACCTCTTGGACATTGGTAGTGGTTGTGATAGACATGGTAGAAACTAATAACAAGGCAATGTTTCATTGAGTGAGATTCACAATCATTGAAGAGGATTAAAACAAATGTATTAGTCTCTGAAACCTGGAAAGCCCTTGATCCACTTTGCCATGTCCTGATTCGGGCTCAGTCGTGATTGGTGGCGTTCTGAAGGCCGATCTTGAAGACCCGCAACCGCTATCTACCAAGATAGGCCTGCGAACGCCGCCTATCAGAGACCGTGACCAAACCCCGCGTTATCAGTTCGCCCCGTAATGAGTCTGGGGTATTTTCTCCAATTCACCCATGCTTATTTATATATGGATCTCGGCAACCTCTTTCAAGGCCATATTGTGCAGTCACTAAACAGCTGAACTTTGTCTTTTGACCAACATTGACCACGATTACTCGACATGGTATCTGAGATCAACATGGATTCGAAAGGATCTGATGCCAATGCGGCAGATACGAAGAGCATCGCCGGGGCTCAAGCCCATTGGCAAGGTCTGAGGAGGGTTCCTGATAAGTTACCCAAGATTGCATTGCTTATTCTGGCCGTCGAGGTACACAAGACATCCGAAAAAACATGACATGTACCAAGTGTTCAAACTGACAGACATGATCTAGCTCGGCGAGCGATTTACATACTTTGGCCTTTCGGGTCCTATCCAGAATTACATCAAGTCAGTTAACACTCTTATGACCGGGTCCTTTTATCGCTGACGATATAAACTACAGTAACCCTTATGATCCAGGATCCGATCTGCCCGGAGCTCTTGGAAAAGGACAAGCCGTTGCTACAGCGCTCGGCAATTTCTTCAAGTTCTGGGCCTACGCATCAACAGTCATTGGTGCCATCATTGCTGGTAAGAACCAAACAAATATTTCCCTTGGTTACACAATAAACTGATACATCATCTTACAGACCAATATCTTGGAAAGTTCAAGGCTATTTGTTGTGCATGTGTTATTTACATCATCGGCCTCGTCATACTTGTTTCCACATCTACTCCAACGGCCATTCTGAACAATGCTGGTCTCGGAGGTCTGATTGCTGCGATGGTCACAATAGGTCTTGGAACGGGTGGTATCAAGGCTAATGTTACACCCATGTGTGCTGAGCAGTATCAGCACTCGCAACCTGTTCTCAAAACTCTCAGGTCTGGAGAGGAAGTTGTCGTGGACCCAGAGCTCACCGTGCAAAGACTTTTCATGTGGTCAGTTGGTTCTATCTCAGTGTACAATAGATAGACTAATAGCTATGCAGGTTCTACTGGGTTGTCAACATCGGAGCCTTGTCGCCTCTCATCACCGTCAATGTCGAGGCCCATCACTCATTCTGGCTAGCATACTTGATTCCTCTTATGTAAGCAATCCTTAATTGTCGGCCACGATGTTATGTGCTAATCCTGACTATTTCAGCGCTATTGTAATCTCGGCAGGCGTTTTTGTATCGGGCAAAAACAAATATGTGCGAGTTCCCCCAGTTGGCTCTGCTATCCTCGACGCATGCCGAACCACCAGCATCGCGATCAAGGAAAATGGGTTTGACAATGCGCAACCATCAGTCCTCATAGATCGGGGCCATAGTGAGATGTACCCTTTGGCTAGCCAGGAGAGATATACCGATCAATATGTTGGCGATGTCCAGAGAGGACTCAAAAGCTGCAAGGTAATATTATAGCGATGTTACTATCAAGATTGTGCTGACAATCAATGTTCAGATGTTCCTTTTCTTCCCCTTTTACTTTATCTGCTGGAATCAGATGTGGAATAATCTTATTTCTCAAGCTGGGACTATGGCACTTCACGGAACACCGAATGATCTCTTGCAGAATCTTGATCCGATCGCCCTCTGCTTCTTTATTCCTTTCCTCGACTGTAAGCTGAAAAAACAACCCGGACAAGTATGTTGCTAACTATTGCTTAGTGATTGTTTATCCACTCCTTCGAAAGTACAAGATCGACTTTGATCCAGTCACACGAATCTTCATGGGCTTCATGTTTGCTTCCATCTCAATGGCCTACGCAGCAGTACTCCAACACTACATCTACAAATCTCCCCCCAAGAGCATACACGTTTGGATCCAGGCGCCAGCCTATATTCTTGTGGCATTATCTGAAGCTTTTGTAATTATTACCGGACTGGAGTTAGCTTTTACCCAGGCGCCCAAGAAGTACGTTTCTACCCACCTCCTACCTAATATACTTGAAAGTGCTGACTGTACTACTAGCTTGCGATCTGTAATATCTGCTCTGTTTTGGTTGACAATTGCAGTCGCTGCAGCCATATGTATTGCTCTAGGAGCAGTATCGCAGGACCCATATCTTGTGTGGATGTATGCTTCAGTTGGTGTTTCTGGGTTTGTTGCTGGTTGTGCATTTTATGCTTGTTTCTATAAAGGCCGAAAGCAACGGTCTCGATCTGATGATATTGTTATTGAAGGCACTCCAGGAAACTAGAGTGACGGTAACTTTTACTCTTAAATAAACGTGAAGGACTATCATACAAATGAGATATACCGAGAAGGCACGTATAGGTATTGGCCATGATGCCTTTGTTTTGTGAATTTAAACGAAAACTCAAAATAACACTCTCACGATCGAGACATAATGAGATTATCTTACCATTAAGTGAGGATGAGGAACCCAAGTCGCCCATCTGATCACCGACAGCACTGTGGGTGGAGCCATGAGGCACATTCTTTAATGTGAACTCCAATGACTCAAAATCGGGAAGCTTGTATATACTCCTGGACTTCAAGTCTTATACTCTCAAAAATTTAGCTAGTAAGTAACTAAGCAGAGTTATACTGAACTATAGCGCTACATTATTTACTTTATTAAGTTATGTACTTCATGGTATACCCTGACGAGAGTGATCTTACTTTCGGTGTATTTGATCATTTATCTACTTCCAAAATGAGACCATCATTCGCCGACTATACTATTTCTACCACCTCTAGTATAGAATAGACAGTTTGAACCTTTTATATACAAGTTTAATGTAGAATACTATAACTAGAGTAACAAATATTTATGATAGTGATATCGATTAAAAGTTTTACAGTATGGTAATACCAAGGTAAACTCGATATTTATAAACGCTCAAGAGTAGTGTTAGCCGATAGCCGATAGCCGAACTCGTAGCTAGTAGACATCATGGAACAAAGAATATCAGAATGGCTCATCTTCTCAAATTCGCCTGATTACTAACGCTCCTATAGTAACATAGCCTGCTTCTCCAGAAACAACACCTTAGGCCAATCTTCTATCATAGTTAAGTTCTTCTCCCGGATATTGATTCTGTTATCAACCGATGCAATTCTAAGCTCCCAGCCCTCACACCCACCTTCTCCATTCAGAGGAACCTGTTCATACCATTGATGGACGCCATAGGATTGTTTTAGCCTCTGGATTAACAACGTTTCTAAGGAACACCAGGCACGTGTGTAGAATGTGTCGTCGACAAGACTGATTACGGCGTTGCACTATGCAAGAATCATCGGCAGAGCGTGGACACCCGACGAAGAGTCTTTTTGGTTGATGCACGAATAGTCCTTGAGAGCTGTTAGCAACTTGTAACTGTAGGTAGGGGATAATGCTCAGTTTTATTACCACCCAGATGCCAACGTTTGCCCTGTCCACCTCTTGATGCTGTTCCAAAAGTTGTTCGATTGCTTTCACCATCCGGCGATATTGAGTGTTCGCAGTGTTATCAGGAAGCTGAGATGAACTCTCAATCCATCTATACGAAAAGAATATAACAAAAGCAGATTCGGTGTCCTTGTCATTGGAGTTGACAAGCAGCCGCGCTGAATCCTCGGAGTACGTCTGGAGGCAGCCAAACCTCACGAAATCTTGGTATCGCATGAACTTAAAATTATCAAACTCATTTCTCGTCCACTTATCTGCAGCGAGTGCTTCAGAATACACCAGCCTCATCTTTCTGAAACATTTAGGCTCGCTCTGGCTATGAATGAGCACTGGTCGTAGTGTTTCTTGAAATAGCTTGCGATAGCCACGTCGAAGTTGTGCTTCATACCGCAACTGTTGGACTTTTGATGTGCTGTATGTTTGTTTAAGCCTGTCCATCACGATCTCTTGGCTCCGTTCATCATTGTTAAATACGGCATAGTCTAGCGCGGAATAATTGTGCTCGTCGACAAGACTCATACTTGCGCCAGCCTCGACCAGCTGTCGTAAGAATTGACGGTGTAGTTCTGAAGGCTCTTTACATAACGAAATCGCGGCCGTGCATTCGTTGTCTCGATCGAATTGCTCCATCGCTTCTTGACGCTGACCCCCTGATAGAAGAGCTCTACCATAGAAAAGTCGTGCCGAGGCAACGACTGTTGGATCCTTCGACTTAGTGACATTTCCGCCAATAACTTCCTCGGCAGTCTCGACTGCTTTCTTTCCTGCATCTATAGCAAGTTTGATGTCGCCTTTGGCGGCATGGCAGAGTGAGAGACGACCATGACCGATGCATTCCAAATTTTTAGCCATTCGCATCTCGTCTCCAGCTTCAGGGCCAATTGTTGCCTTAAGACTTTTAGCGCGCTCAACCCGCTCATTTAGTTGCTCGATTGCCGTGTCCAAAGATCGAAGAGCAAGCTCATAATTGACAATGGCTAGATTTCCGACGGAGCGGCAAATTTCACGTTCGAATTCGAGCAATGTTGCCTTTTCGTACTGTGCCTCGAACATAGCTTTCGCGTCGCCAATGCGGTTCAGATAACGGTATACCACACCTAGTTCGCCAGTAACCTCGATATAGTGCTCGCAACTTCCCATGTCTTTAAGCGCCGCTTCCAGGCACTTCATAGCCATCTCATGTCTTCCAAACCGTCTATATGTATATCCAAGTTCGAATTGCACCAGTTCTCTGTAATGATTTTGATTCGGTGGACCAGATGATTCACATAGTCTCAGTGCCTCTTCGTAGACTTTATACGCATCTTCGGTCTTGGAACACAAGTTATAATCCCGGCCTTTGTTCATTAGTCTCTTCCACTCGGTGTCGAATTGGCGGCCGGTGGATGTCAGATCGTTTGGAATCGGGAGCAGAGCGCAGAAATCTTCTGCGTTGAGGAGTACCGGTGGCTCTTGCACAGCCTCTCTGGTATCATTCATGAGGTCATGGACCGCCTTGTCCATATTGCGATTTAGGGTGCTAGCTAACTTGTAGCGTAGTGTCGCAGTAATGCTATACTATTTGGATCGAATAATAATTTTTGGTGCAAAGAATGGCTTCGGCCCGGGGCTTATGGTAGGACAAATGCGGGAATTAATGCGTCACGCATCAGACTTTTAGTATATTGGCGCGATAATATCATCCCTGAGGCAATGCGGGGAACACATTTCTATGGTAAGCGACATGGCTGTTGCAAGTCCAGAGCCTTTCTATTTATTCTTGGGGAACTCAAGTATTAGTCATGCGAGTACTTTGATGATGTACGTCAGACCAGCTTCAATTAGGCGGCACTCTTCTGTCAGTTCAATATACTCACATGGGCGGAAGGATCACCGTTACAACTTAGAAGGTCATAGCCAATATGGAACTCGACTCGGCGTCTATATATCGAGCCACTGTTGATTCTACGATTTTCACCTATTATTTGAAAATGAGTAGTGTGAACTTCATTGAATATTGAACGTCCTATTACGCCAAGTCTGCGAGGCGAAGCAGTTTGCTGAGCTTATGGCAGTTGTCGTGATTGGCCGCCCTGCTGTCGATCAGCAGCTGCCTATCTATTTTCAGGCCCTGCAGACCAAATTATTCCATGACGCTGCTGAGCCTGACCTGAACGTTATCTTCAGCTTACTTATTATTGGTGCGTCAGAAAATAGCGTAGTATGGTTCATAGGACATTAGTCAACTCGATGCCGAATTAAAGTCTTATCCAGTCTATCTGCACAGGTCGTTGATCGCTAAACTAGGGCTTATATATATCATCTAGAGAAGCCCATTTCGACATCACAACCCACTTGCGTGTCTCGGGATCCTTCGCTCTTCTGTTCCCAACGTCCCATTTCCCTCTCTTGACAGGCAAATTGAAGAAACAATGAGGAGTACCACCACTCAACTGAACATCTTTGTATTCAGGCTCTCGAGGATCATTGAAGGCGCACTCAACTGCACTGTTGATGACCATCTCCATGTTAACCCCATACTTGTCTATCGCCTTGTCCATCCAGTCCTTGGTAGGACGTCCAGGCTCACGATGACAAGGCTCCATATCACTCCCCGTGATTTCGCAGTTGGTGTCAGGCCAAGCGCTTCCTGGAGGGTTCTTTGGTAGAGAGAGAAGTTCGACACACTTGCCGTCTTCAAAGTCGGGTTTCCAGATGGCAGTCTTGTAGGCTTCGCGGCGCTGGTTACAGTATTCTTCACTGACAGGCTCTCCATATCGACTGTCCCAGACGGTAATGAAGCTGTTCTTTCGTGTGATTGCTTGCATGACTAAACGCTGTTCCTGCACTGGATTTAGTATGACAAAAACTAAGAAACGGAGTAACTTACAACAAATGAGCTAGATCGCTTGATAATCTCATCCAATTGTGAGCCCATAGCATCATCATTTCCAAAGAGCCATTTCCCCTCATTAAAGAACATGGCAGCTTGGTTGATCGTTCCAGGCTTTCGAGTCAAAGTAGACTCTGGAAGATTTCTCTGGTCTCCATAACCAAGAGCATCTTTCAATATGTCCTGGATGGAGCTGGATAGGCCTGAAAAATAAGCAGACATGATCTCATTAAGATCAACCATACCATCAGGCTTTTGTGGTGCCTTTTCCGCAAATAAGCCCACTATACCGAACAAACCACTGGCGAAGCCGAAAAGACCACCATTAGGTATGCCGTACGCACTGGCAAAAGAGAGAGAAGTTGATAATTGTGACCATATGTTGGCATATGTTTCGGGTGGTGCTTCAAAGTCGTTCTTGATTATGTCTAGTCTGAGACTTGCATTGATGGCAGAGTTCTGAACAAGCTCTTCGTGGATTTTGCCAAATACTCCGTGCAACGTCTCGACTTGTTTGAGAACCCAGTATGCTCGGGCATTTCCGTATCCATCTCTTGGACCGTCTGGATGTTGAGGATTAACCTTTTCTATTATCAGTTAGTCACTGCCTGAATACTTTCATCTCCATTAATTGCTCACGTATGAGTTTATCTAATAAAGTCAGTAAAATACTTGCGAGTTAAAGAGTTGTTTTGAACTTACAGCAAACTTCGCCTGCGACGTGACAGGTACCCGAGCCAGCCTGAGCACAGTTTGGCATCTCGCCGTCGAGTTTAAACACAGTCTGCTTCAGCTTCTCAAACCAACCTCTTCCGGTACCGGCTTCGAATTTGTGCTCTCTATTTGGGTCGTCGGGGTTGTTTCGTGAGATGAATGTGTCGAGCTCATAATCAGCGGCGGTGCCATACCAGAGTTTTACGTTCTCTTCAGCGCTGTCGCCGAAGGGAGACTGGCACATCAATACTGGGTCGGTTTGGTTGAAAACTACCGGGGTTTCGCTGTCGCGCTTTGCATCACCTCTGCGAGTGGTGAAAAAATCACCATGGATTGTGTAGGCAAAGGCATGATTGACTAACGCCAACGAAAGAAAGTAGCGAAGAAACATGGCTGAGATGGCCGATTGACAAATGACTGTTCTCGAGATTGCTGTCTTCAACAATTTAGTGGCTGTTTAGAAGCTTTTATGTATTGAATAATTGATCAGCCGCACAAAAATCTCTCGAGGATCGCACTATTGATTATTCCCCGGATTGTTAGCTTACAAGACCAGCTGAATGTGCCCCCAGAGCCTTATTTACTTTGACCAGGTTAAATGCATTCTCATTCGCTGTTCATCACCCCTGCGCGTCTATTGCAACCATTTAAGTGGATAAAGATAGGTCCAGTGCCACATGACACAATACACACAGACTGGGGTCTCACAATTGAGACCCTAGCTCAGTTCAGCCAACACACAGATGGAAGTGCTCCGGTGGAAATGCTCCGCCCCTTTTGCCTGCATATTAAGGACAGCCATAAATCGGGATCATAAACAAGAGCGCGACACGGTCTGATTGGAATATGGATAGGGTTGAAATAAGGTTGGCGCTTAAGGATTTCTACGGAAACAAGGTTATTTGCTAAGCCACCATGCAATAACCTCGGCGAAGCTGCCCAAACGTTACTCGTGGTGTCTACCTCACAAGCATCAGCCGCCAACTAAATAGATGTTGAAAGCGCACAACAAGTAAGCAGAAGTGCTCCTGTTTCTTGATCTACTCCCATACCATGCGATTGACCCTCAGTCATTGAGCACCTTCTGATCCTTGTTGGGTGAACTAAGCCGATTGATACTAAGCGCATCCTGATTTAGGTCTGTTTGATAAGTAGCAATACAAGAGTGTTACACCATTTACTTACTTAGGTAGATTGTCATAAGGATAAGAGTATTTAAAAGAAAGACCTTGCTATCTGATCTCAACGGGTTGAAAGTTGCAATCTTTCCCTTCGAACCACTCTCCGTACATCATCCCATTGAGGTAAGCCTCGCCTACAAATGTAAATTGGTTTGCGCTCACCTGACCAAGAATGAACGATGTCCGCCCCCCGGCAATAATTACCACACAGCCCTGCGGCCTCATCTCCTTAGATGATATCCCCAAGTAGCCTAGTTCTGTTCTCATCATACAACGTCCCCTCATATGTCGCATCAAATGAAACCTATAAGATTCCTCCTCATGTGATCTAGCCGGACGACCGGGGGGTAGATGTACCGCATCTGCGACACGATTAGTACTATGGATCAAAGGGGACCACGATTGACTGACTGTTATATTAGTATTGGCATGATTTTAGTGGATTGATAATTGGAGGAGGAAGAAACAGCTACTATGTATATAGCTCAGAAGCTTCTTCTATATAACCCTCATTATAGAGTTTAGTTATTGCCCTAATATATATATTCTTGGTAGGAAATTCAGTTATTAAGAGAACTTTATTTTAAAATAATAAGTTTTTAATTAATATAGATATTATATTGAATATTAGAGTTATTAAGAGGCTTAGGCTTGCATTTGCTTGCATTTGCTAGTAAAGTACAGAAATCAACAAATAAGATTCCTCCTCTGCCCTCATCTCCTGACTTTGACCGGCAGACTCCTTGTTACTACCTATTAATGTCGAGATCGAAATTCCTTGTGATATAGTGTAGACGACCATTGACAACTATGACATGTGCATGCTGAGTAGCGTATTCGTCAGGCAATCCGTGTCGGACAGATTTCGGGTTTCCCCAAGTGTAAGATAAGGCGTCGTAAACAAGTCGGTCATTGAGCTCTGAGGGTTCAAGCACAAATTGTAGCAGGAGAACTCCGTTGATAGAAGCTACGTCTGGGGTTTGTAGTAGATTGACTGGCCGGAGGAGGCTTACAGAGGTCGGGGATGGAAGTGCCTCGTATTGGAAGGTTTTATATTGAAGAGGAATATTCGTCATGATGCTGCCTGGGCAAAAATGGAGTTCTATGATCAATAGGGCGGCATAAAACGAATTTATTGTCTCTACCTAGCCTGGGCTTTGACTTAAGTCTGCCTCTTAATCTGCCTTATAATGAGCAATTCCTGCACGATTTAGAAGATGGTTGCCCCATTTACCAATAAGCAAAACAGAAGCGGTAACACTACCTGACCGAGCCATCGTAACCTCAGTCAGGTCATACTTTTCTGACCATATTTTTCATTACCCCGATGGGTTAGGTACTTCATCGAGAAGGTGATAGTCCATAGCTGAGGCCACATGTTATATACATAGCTGAAAGCGGCCCCCATTGCGTGGTTTCGACCTATTATATTCACTTGGATGTTGATCGAGAATATGCAGCAGCTTTCTTTTCCATCGATTGCCATGAACTTTTTTATTGGTTTGTTTTGGGGCAGCTGACACTCTAAAAAAAGCCGCACGCTTAACAGTAGATTCGATAACTCAACAGTGTGTGAACAGTAGTGTTTGCAGTAGAGCCACAGGCTTGAAGAGTTACATGATAATATTGCTAATATAAGTCGGCCACCTATGAGACAAGAGAAAAAATAACACAAAGAGCACATCGGCACCACACAAGCCATTGTTTTAATGCAGCATGATCTTGGTAAGTAAATATTACTTGTTGCATTCTATGACTACTTGCTGACGTGGTAGATATTGCATTTCATGTCCTACCTCTTGTCTCGTCTGACACACATCTTTCGTAAACAGCTATGCCTCCGGTCATCGCCTTGTACGCTTATAAAAGTTATTGACTAAGCCTTATCGTATCCTCGAAGTCTTGGTAAGATTCAAGATACCCTTTTGAGAGGAAACGGACATACCTATATACCCCGACGGAAAATTCGAGTAATCATAGCTTTGAACTTTGTCTCTTTCCAGGTTCTGTTGACAGGTTTGGAGTTTCCCCGATGGTGAGATCCCACGACGTTTGAGTAAGGTGGAGGAAGATCCTGCGTTGGTCGATGAATGCGTGGCCCAGTGAAACTGCAGCCTACACAACGGCATCCGTTTTGGGGCAAGGAACTGGAGGTGTAAGGAGTCTGTAAATCCACATAACGATCCATCTTCGCAAGTATTGATAACTTTTAACAGTGGGTAGGTAGCTGAAAGTAAGTGACTACTGGTTTAAATTGAGTGAAGGAACTTATAGTATTGCTGTTTGGATAATAATTCAGCGAGCTGTAGCGTATGATAGTGGGTTTCGGCGAATAATGCTCGGCGAATATCTCGCCGAAAAGTGACGTATATAGACTTTCGCCGATTCCACCGAACGCTAGGGTCAAAGCGCTGCTTCGACATGGGCTGGCAGCGAAAAGACGTCAGAAAGACCAGCGGCAAAGTAACCATCGATTCGCGCCAACGTCAGTAGCAACAATGAAGACACTTTGCTTTGGTCCCTGATAATTTGACGCCAGGCTATCAGCATCTCCTTGGACCTCGCCCCCGCTTCTTGTGTAGGTGATTGGATAAAGACAACCATGGCAAAACTTGACATAACGGCGAAACAGACATTCGACCCTTGATAGATTTCAGCAGAGTCCTGAGAAGAACGGAATATGGCCAATACTCACAAGAATACCAAAACTCGTGGAAACGAGGAGGTGATAGGTTCTTGACCAGACTTGACAGACTCGTAGCCCATGCCAAGGAAGACTGATGGAGGTTCTGAATGACTGTATCATGTGACCTAGTTCCATCGACGGAGCTCCTTAGTGGTAATTCAAGATGCGAGAGATCCGGTATATCCCAGCAAAAGTTCTCTACATCACGCGAGTGTAGCTCCATAAAAAGAGATGCTTCAGCAAGCTGTTGATCATCGACAACGAGTGGCGGTACAGCTGATGGCACGATGGGACGTAGAAGCGCTCTCCAGACATACGTGACCAAGGTTGCGTGTGCGATGAGTACTGCTGCTGGATATGATGCCTTGTCGTTGAGCATGCCATTGTTACTTGTTATTGTTGGTGACTCTGGGGCTAGTACCGAAGCGCGCCATGAGCTCAGTTGTTCGAATATGGGTTGTGCTGTCTGAATAGAAAGTGACAGGTTCTCAGAAAGCATTTGCGACGCTTTCAACGAACTACAAAAAAGTTAGCTCATGGAATCAGAGGAGCGATTGACATACTAGAAGGAAGACTGCACCGAGCGTGCAATTACCGAGAGGCGAGCCATATCCCGAAATGGCCTCGTCAACTCAGCATGTCCAGTATCTGTACATGGAGTAATTAAAGGAATGGTAAAGTCATTTTCTTCCAATTCACCAACATCCCACTCATCTTCAGAAATGTACGGAGGACGACCCATAAGTAGTGATAACCACTTGTCCTCAGTGTACAAAGCCCACCACAGGCGTGCACGCAGCTGCTTTTCTTCGGCAGGAACGGCGCACATACGAGTCTCAAGATGTAAACCTAGATTCTGTGCTATCCCTACCAAAGTGCCCAGCCAAGTCCACTTGAACGCGTCTGGTGTGGTGGTGAAATTGTGATTCGTAGTGGCATGGAGGTACATGATGCCTGCCTGCAAAACACTGAGATCTGGATTTCGTAGGTGTTCTTGTAGGCTTTCTTGTACAATGTGCCAGACGTCTTTGGTGGGTAACTGTTCTTGCATTTCAATGATGGAGAGGTGCTCATCGTTTCGAGCAAAAGGCAAAGCGAGACCATAAATAGCGCTTAGTAAATGGCAAGGAACATGTTCAAGGGCATCCGGCCCAGGGATTGGGTTACTGAGTAACTCCTGGCTGAAGTAAGTTGAAGATATCATAGGCATCAGAGGGTAGACATGTTTGTAGAAGCTGGAATTGAGTTAGTATTTGAAATTGTGAAGATCACTGTAGTTTAACCTACAGCTTGGTAAGCCTGATGCCCCATGATACAGGAATGAGTCCATTCAGCCTGGATCTCAAAGATATGATCTTGTTGAAACTCGTCTCATTTGTCACCTTTGGAGTCACGATAAAGTGCACAGGAATCTTCTGCCAGTTTGGAACTCCACCAATGTTGCGAAACTGTAGACCATAGAAGCTTCTAAGCCCATACTCGTCGAACTGACAATGACGTAGTAGCCACGGGTCAGACTCGGAAGAGGATCCCAGAAGGATTGATGTCTGTCCCTGTATATCATCCAGTGACCTTGAGAATTGAAGCTGCGTTGAAGCTGTGACACTACCAAGCGTTTGTGCTTGATGATACGGGACCTCGGTCTCGTGCGGGAATACCGAAGCAGTGGCTGCGAATATAGTTGGTCCATCAGAAGCTGAGTTCTGTTCGGCAGAAACCTGTTCTATACCGAAAGAGTTGTCAAGACCCAAAGTATCATCATGGGGGGCATGATTGAGAGTAGGTGAATGAGCACTGCTGGAGACAGATCTAGCCCTGCTATATCGCGTCGTGCGTCTTGATTGACCTTCGAAAGTACATTGAGTCTGAGACTGCGCGCATCGACGGCAGTGCGGTTTGCCATCCTCGATTTGACATCGAACTTTGCGGGCACGGCATTGATCACAAGGTCGACGCCTATTATGGAGTCGATAGATGCGTGTACTGGGTGTGTTGTGAGTACTGCCATCGTCTACTTCGCTATTGTCCATGTCGAGGGTAGAAATTGGATGAGCAATGCAATGGGTTAGATATTGAGTGAGGTTCAAGTACGGCTGATCTGGTTAAGAAGAGTCGAAGTTTAAAAGCTAATAGTGTTAAGTCAGAGCCGACACTGTTTGTGCTGCGGTACGTGCCCTGTTTTGGCGCGTTCAATGCTAACTGTGCCGCTACACCTCAACGGGCTAGTGGTTTGCACAACCACTAATCTCAAGGTAGAAGCTCGTTTGCTTCAATGGCATTCAAACAAAAGATGTCGTAGTAATTGTAGTTCTTAATTGTAATATGTATAGAGCTATGTACCAAATCCAAAACTATGGCAAGCAAATTATTCTTCTGTAACTGTCTAGTACAAGAACGATTGCCTGGTCAGAGGAAGAGAACTCGCCGGCTCCGACTTTAGCGCCATTCCATCGCAAGTGACAACCTGAGTAGAAACGAGGAATTAGCAGAAGTTAACATCAGCGTTGGAAAGTACTTACCAAAGTCTCAGGATCAACTTCAACTTTCGGTGTGGCATTGTTAAACTTGAGATCACTCTTCTTTACCGTTCGGCAGTTTTTGACAACTTCAATCTGCTTTTTGAGATTGTACGAGTGAACGTCTCCGCTCTGTGAAATGCTTGCTTGAGAGACAAACATGACGCTCGACTCGGGGTGGAGGGCCTGGGAGATCAGTCAGCAATGACTCATTAAATCGTTGTAATAAATTACTCACTCCATACATCGGTCGGCCGATCAAAGGTTCGACATCTGCAACACTGCAAAGAGTTAGCATTCTACCATGATGAGGGACGGTGAAGTCTTACGCTCCGTTGGGATCGCCCTGTATGAAGATATTAGTAACCGTGTTAGGTCATGGGGAAAACGAACTTACCATCTGTGCATACGTGATAAATCCCTTCTTCAGAACCTGGAATGGCTTCGTCCCAAACTCAGCAGGATCCCAAATGACCAAGTCGGCCAATTTCCCTGCTTCAACACTACCAACAACATGACTGATTCCTTGCGTAATGGCAGGATTGATGGTGTACTTGCTGATGTATCGTTTAATACGGAAGTTGTCCGCACCAGTATCTTTGTCTTCAGCCAGAGCTCCGCGTTGGACCTTGTTCTTGTGCGCTGCCCTCCAAGTGCACATCAGTACCTCTGCTGAACGACCCATGGCCTGAGAGTCTGAAGACATGATACTAATCGCTCCGATATCATGAAGAATATCCTCAGCCGAAATAGTCTCCTCTCGGATACGGTTCTTGAGGAATGAGGCATCATCAGGATTGTCCTTTGAAAGGCGGTGGCAGTTGGCAGCCATGTCGATATGCTCGTCAATCGTGTTGGTAGTGAAAGGCATAGTGGGAGTCGTGCTGCTAGGAAGCACATTTGGATACGCGACAAGTTTGATAACGTCGGGCGCATGGCCGCCACCTGCGCCTTCGACGTGGTACACGTGAATGCTACGGCCTTTAAAGATTGCTGCTGTGTGTTCGAGAAAGCCCGCTTCGTTGAGGCCATCGGTATGGATATGGCATTGGATGTCTTGTTCTTCGCAGACACTATGATCAAGCGTTAACATGATACATTCTAGTGGGGATGGGTAACTCACTTCAGACAGTTGTCAATTGTCGAGGGCGTGCATCCAAAATCCTCATGCAGCTTCAGGGCAATAACGCCCGCGTTGATCTGATCGAGGAGACCGACCCTCTCGGAGTCGCTACCCTTTCCGACGAGGCCAAAATTGACAGGTAGCTGATCACAAGCTTGCATCATTTGTCGGATGTACTTTTTACTCGCGGTGCCATTGACAGCAGTAGACGAGGTGCTGTTTACGTCAGTATCAAAGTAAAAATTGTGTTGAGGGGCTCACACGTACCTTGGTCCGGTACCGCCTCCAAAAAGAGTCGTCACACCGGATGAGATCGCCTCGAATGCCTGCTGGGGACAAATATTGTGGACATGAGTGTCAATTGCACCAGCGGTAACGATTTTACCACCGGCGTCGATGATGTCCGTGTTTGATCCAATTACCATGTTGCTAGAAACACCATCCATCGTATTAGGGTTACCAGCTTTTCCAATGCCAACAATGGTACCGTCTTTGATACCAATGTCAGCCTTGAAAATGCCAGTCCAATCAATGATGACAGCGTTGATGATAGCCAAGTCAAGACAATCAGCATCAGCACAGCCGCTTGCGGCTCCCATGCCATCACGAATAGTCTTGCCGCAACCCAATGTGCACTCGTCGCCATAAAACGTGTAGTCTTTCTCAACTTTTGCCCAAAGGTCAGTAGATGCAAGACGAATCAGATCACCTGTCGTAGGGGCATAAGCAGAGGCATACTTGTCTCGACTCATTGAGCATGGCTGAATAACGTTTTCATCCTTCAACGCTTCAGGCGAGTGTAGATAGCCCGCCTGTTGGAGTTGCTGCAGGATGTTCTGGGCGCTATTCCGGTTAACCGGACCTTTGGCAAGACCACTCCCACCTTGGATGACTTTTGAGCCTCCAATTTGAACGAGATTGATGGTTTTGGGCTCATTGGGTTCGAAGCGCAGAAACTCTCCGGCTGGAAGATCTAGATGGTAACCGTAGGCTTTTTCGCGATCAAAGTCGAGATCGGGGTTTGTCTCCATGAAGTGAAAGTGAGATCCGACCTGAACGATTAGTCATTTTGATACTTGTGAAGGGTTTGCATGACTTACATGAACGGCTCGAGTTCCCTTGTTGGTGACAGTGACTCTCACTCGGTCACGCCCTACATTGAGAATGATATCTCCAGCTTCCGCTGGTCGGATAGCACCTGGCATCGCCAAAGGATGAAAGTCGGCCTCGTTGATAGCCGGAAACAAGTCAGCAGGTGGAACTGGAATGAAGCTTCCATAGAAAGCCATCTTCAAGTCGCCATTGTCAGTACTGATTGGGTTGTGGATAGTGATCAAATGAGTTCCTGTCTCAAATGTGCCTTCAACCTGCATTTGCTTAAGTGTAGCAACCACAGATGGGTGGACATGTCGCCGGCCTAGAATCACTTTGCCAAGTTTCATGAGATCGGCGACAGAGTAATCTTCGTTGTGGATGATCTGATCAGGTTAGCAACATCAAAGTCGGCATTTTGGAAACTGAGAATACCTCTTGAAGAACGGTAGCAATGAGAGCCTAGATGAGTTAGTCTTTAAACATCCTTTTCTTGGAAGTTTGACTTACACTAGACTCCAGATGGTTCAGTTTCTTTCCATGAGCCAGTCGCTTCTGCGCAAGATGACCGGCGTGAGAAAAGACAAGCTTCTCAACCTTGAAGGAATTAGTATCAACAAAGTCCGTCAGTTACAGTATTTCTTACCTCGCGGGGTGTATAATGCATGCTTGCAGGTTTCTTGGGGTGTAGGATAGATGGACGGACTTCTGTGCCGGTGGTAAACGGTTGAGATAGTTATACTGAGGGCGTGGGTATGTATGCCGCAAGTTAATATATCCCGTCCTTATATCAAGTTCATATCATAGCTCCATTATGATGCACTTAAATCGATAATTAAAATCTCAGTTGTAAATTCGGCGAAATTAGACAATTGCGGCGACCGATCTGACTGATCAAGGCTTTCGGCGAAATGGCGCCGAAAGTGAGAGGCAAGGTCTAATTGATCCACAGATCCACACATCGATTCAAGCTAAGGTTTGTACCCAAGGACTTCCGCTGGAAACAAGTTTACTTGCTAAGCAAACACGCTCAATTTACAACATCTAGGGAAATTAAGCTGAGTTTAATTACTACTATCGAAGTGGCTTTACATCATATGTAAATTCAGACGCCATCGATGGGAGTAAGACTTTGCTCAAGAGTTACGCAGACTTCGACCACGACTTCTACCACGTTGCCTCAAGGACAATGGCGTTTCAGCATTTGTCAGTGTTTCAAATCCAATGAATAGTGGATGTTCACTAATCCCCGCTGGACGCTGACTCAATAACACCTTCTTAGTAGAAGGCATTTTGTGACCTAAATTGAAGGCCAGTGCATTGTAAGCTGGCTCCAACACTGCTAAAGTTAGCGGGCTAGTTAATGTTCTTGATAATTGTATAGGCACTAACTTGGATTCATAGTGTCGGGAATAGTGCCATTGCACAGCCACTCAGGAATGGGTTTCTCTTTTGAATCCAGTGCAGTATGTAACTCGAGGGCCGCCTTGACACGCGCACCAACGTCGGTAGATTTCCACACGTCCATACCTTGGATACGCAGCGTCTCGGCGATGTGTGAGATGGATGAGATGCCAAAACTGGTGTGGGCAAAATCTCGGCACGTCTCCTGCGTGATGCCACTAATTGGGAAGGTTTTTTGATTATACCAGTATTTGATAATCTCCGCCGTGGTATTGATCTTACCACGGCCTTGCACGGGATACTTTCCATCAGAAGTCAGGTAGATGTATGCAGGAACCCGGTCGGAGAATAACCCCAAAGACTTTTCATACAGAGCTGCATCTTCAAGGAAGACGGCAGCCCCTATAGTAGACTCAATCATCACTACGAAGTATCAGCAGATCCGTTAGTAACAATATACAGAAGAAGTGGACTGACCTAGTTCCCAGTTTCCATTCTTCCCCGGAGCACCGTTCTCGATCATGGGGATGTAGGCGTGTCGTAGCATGTCAGAGAACGTCTTGATACTCTTCTTGGGCCAGTGTTGATAGCTCGAACGCATAATTTCACCCGCACGTACCCAATTAGCGGACGACCAGGCCGCCTGCAGTGGTGCGTTGCTGTTGTTGTGGCCTTGGATCGTGCTAGACCAGGCATCCATATAATGGATGGATTTCTCCGCATAGTGCTTATCCTTTGTAATCCACCATGCCAATGCATTCATGTATGCTGCCATGGAATCCTCGCGCTCCTGATAACATCCAATGTTGGGCGTCGATGTCGGTCCGCATTCGACTGTCCCATATGGCTCGGCCGTTCGCGTAGGCGACATGTACGACGTGTTGAGCATGGAATCAAATGCCTCCGTCCAAGGATTCTCTCTACCTTCGATCCTCTTAGCAATGTAGTCGAGCTGCGGCCCGGAGACGAAAACTCCTGGATGAACCCATGTCTTGGGCGCGTTGGTTGGAATGGGAAGATAAGGAGTTGCGTTACTACCACTCGCCGCAAGTACAGGTTTAAGAGCAAAGGAAGCTTCCAAACCCAGCATCAGGAATTGGAGCTTCATCTTGTTCTTGAAATAAACATGCAACACTACCTCCAATTACAATAAATATTATAGCCCTAGTGGCTGTTTTATACCGCATCGTTGTACACTAGTCTCGTTAGGGTTACAGCAGCTGTCTACTTACCAATCTAGACTAATGCAAGGGTAAGCATTTATAAAACTGTAGTAAGTTCTTTTTTTATATCCGGAATATTAGTTTCCACCAATATTGTCCTATTACGACAGACCGTAGCCAATCAGAACAGACAATATGTTCGCTCCAAAGCCACATTGACGACATCACCATCAACTGACGTCAAATTGTTTTCTTTGCGAGTCTGACAGAATCTCCATTTTCCTGAGAGTTCTAAAGCTCACTTACCCAACTCTTTCTTAGCTGCTCCTATTGCATTGCTAATCCTCTTCTTTGGGTGCTTGGGTTGGGTTTATACCAAGTACCTTTAGTCCCTACTTTCAAATTATATAACCTACTAATACTCGTAGCTATTCAAGGCTTTTAATTATAGCATTCCATATATACGTTGACAAAACAACAATTTATAAATGATAGAATAAGAAGGCTGTACTTAAGGGATGCGCAGTGTTCCACTCATGACTTCTACTGCATTACCCCCAAGGTGAACGGTTTTGACCTTACGCTCTCCATCGCCATTCTTCTCAACCACAACATCAACCAGAATCAGACTTTCCCGACCCATCTCAACACCTTGAGTGGTTCTAAATTGAATGTAGTCATCAGATAGCTTGTGAACTGCCAAATAGCAAGCCAACGCACACGCAGCACTTCCCGTTGCAGGATCTTCCATTGTGCGCTTGACAAGTCTTGTTCGCACGTTTTGTACAAGTGCATTCCCATCGGACGATCTTTCGTTGTTGAGAAGCACAAAGTAGTATCTTCTTGAGTCGAAGTCATGTTTCCACCCTTCATCTTGCAAGTCTCCAGAGATGTATGACATTGCTCCAATCTTTGCAGCGCCCAACACATCCAGAGATTGCAATTCGATTAGCGCAAAAGTCATTCCGTTGACAATGCTGAACAGTCGGGCGCCGTCTTCAGCAGCAGCGACTTGAGCGATCTTGTCATCTGAACCAGCTTCGTACTCGGGCTGAGTGAGACGATGGGCGTGAAGTCGAACGTTGTGTGGAATAGCGGCACGTGCAGAGCCAGTGTCATCGAATTCAAGGTCAATTTCTCCTGCTTTCACAATCATGGCCTTGACACCTTGGGAACGGAGGAAGATTGCAGTGCCGATTGTTGGATGGCCAGCAAAAGGCAGTTCCGCTTTCGGAGTGAATATGTCGATATTTCTCTTGCTTGACTCGGATCGATTCCCAACATCGTGGACAAAAACAGTTTCTGAGAGGTTGAATTCGCGGGCGATGCGTTGTTTTTGGTCTTGAGTGAGGGGAGGACACTGGCTCGGTGGTGGGATTGTTACCACAGCCAATGGATTGCCCTCAAAGGCAGTCTTTGTAAAGACATCGAGAGTAGTAAACGTAAGACTCATTTTTATTTTAAAGTAATTGATGAGAGGAAATCTACTAGTGCTTAAAGTTGTTCCTCAATTGTGATCGTAATCACTACCGTATGAATTTGTGAGATTCGGTAGCTTAATGGGTCCTTTTCAAGCTAGCTAATTGTCCAGAGACTCTATATATAATAGTCATCATGCCATTGGTCAAATGGCTGTTAGCTTGGGGCCTACTAAGCTACCGAATTTCACAAATTGAACAGTAACTTACTTACTTTGCTATCTCCGTTTTCCATTGGGACGCTAAAGTCTAGACTTGTATAATGCGGGGAAGCAAGGGTTCTTGAGTATGATGATCCCTTTGCCGCATCCTAGTCGTTTCATGTTTCATAACCGACTCACACTAAAACCCATAGTCTATGCCCCAGAGGCTCAGACTGCTTGATTGGGACACTAAGTACAGTCCGTTCGTTCCGAACTGTTCTATTAGGGAATTTGGGTTGCTACGATCATGTATGATTTACCCGCCAATAGGACTTTATCCCGTTTCTGCATGGGAAAGTGAGCCGTGTATACGACGGCGAGTAACTATAAAGATATGCTGCTATCCATTGTACTTGAATAGATGCCATCCACGCCTGTTCTTATATCAAGACTCGCAACATGCATTTTTTCAAGTTATTCACTGCCGCATCGCTTGCAGTATCCGCTAAGGCTGCAAAAGTACTTATTTGTTCTGATAGCACGACTGCCAATTATGCCTCGGGAAATCCTCTACAAGGGTAAGTGGTGTCGGCCAAGCGTAAATGCATACATCCTCTATCAATCATCATTGCTGACATGACTTCTTGCCGGCCCACAGTTGGGGATTTTACCTCGAAGACTACTTGAGCTTGACTGTTTCGAATCTCGCGAGAAATGGTCGCTCTACCAGGTCTTTTATCAATGAAGGGCTGTGGAACACCTTACTATCGAGCACGGCCAAAGACGACATAGTTATCATTGAAATGGGCCACAACGATGATGGTGACCCCAAAACGTCCGATCGTGCCACTCTGGCTGGAACCGGTGAAGAGACTGTTACTGTCACCACAACAACAGGCAAAACCGAAGTCGTTCACACATTCGGTTGGTACCTTCGCAAGATGATTGGCGATGTCAAGGCCAAGGGAGCTACGCCAATCATTTCTGGTATGGTTAACCGGAACTATTGGACTGGCAACACGCTACAGTCGAAATGGCCTTTTGCAGATGCTGCTAAAAGTGTGGCTAAAGCTGCTGGAGTCGAATTCATCGACCACACCAAGTACTCTGTCGCTTTATTTCAGTCTTTTGGCCCCGTCAAGGCCAAAACTTACTTTCCCAATGACAACACTCACACCAACTGGGACGGGGCTAAGCTTAACACGCAGAGCTTCATCCAGGCGGTCAAGAACAAGTGCGATGGTACTAGTAAGCTGAGAGCTTTCATCAACCCCACTGGCAATGCTATCAACGCTCCACCCAAGCAATCTTGTTAGTTGCAGTCTGCCATGCAGATAGTCGGTAGTTGGATAGAATCGAAGGATAGTGGAGTTATAAGTATGGGGACAAATGAGCTGGTCAAGACGGGCATGGTGATCTGGAACGAAATGTGTGGCCACTTGGGACTCAGCTAGTTTCAGGTCTCATACGGGAAGAAGGTACACGCATTCTGATTGGATATGGCAACAGTGGGGTTAGAAATGCGCAGTCGATAGCTTCTAAAGTCAAGAACATTCTATACGCCTAACCACCCAGTCAGCACTCAAGACCACGGCGTGACCATGATAGTAGACCAGCAACACCACTACCCGTCATATCAATGAGTATATTGAACGACTGAAAACTTGGTAAACGTCGATATGTTGAATAAGTCGCCATATTACCCTTTCTTTGTGGATAAAAATCTAGTCTCGGACAGATCAATCAAGAGGGTCAGACAACTAGCCTGCGGGTAGTTCGAGCGGCGACCAAAGTTGCAATGACTACGACAGGAAATCACTAGATGCTGGAATTATAGTGGGACGATGATAACAAATATCCTTATGTCAAGAAATCATGCTTAGGTCACTGAAGATGGCAAGCGAGCACTGGGACAAACCTTACAAATAATGACCACAAGAGCTGAAGGAATACAAGGGTTCATACAAAATCTTATCTGATTATGCTATAAACTTTTAGTCAATAGTTATAAATAACTTGTAAATCTAGGCGACGTGAAAACAGTGCCCTGCATTATTTTCAACCGCAAACCACCGCCTACAGTAATCATGTCATCCCCAGAACGAAATTAAACCACACCAATCGCTTCCAAAAGCACAACCACTTAAGCGGCGACACCGAATCCAGCCTGTGTCATGGCGTTCTTGGCGGTTTGGGCACTGCCGGCAGCCGCAATAGACTTGCCCTTGAAGTTTCCGAGAAATCCGGAATCATCACCAGGCATGGTACCAGAACTTCCGAAAGCGTTGATCTGGCATGCACGTCCGAGCGAAGCCTTGCATACACCAGCAGCACCAGCGGTAGGGACGCTGAAGATACGGCCCTTGTTGCCAGGCTTGGAAGGGTTCTTGACGTTCTGGAAAATGTTTCCTTCGATGAGAACCTGAGCCTTGTCCTCGACTTCGAATGCGTGGTCGAAAATGTCGTGGAAATAGTTGTTGACAACGTGGAGAACAGTGTTACCAGCGACCTTGGGGGCGCGACCGGAGACGTGGTACATGTAGTTGCCCTTGAAAGTAACAAGCTATAAGATGTTAGTTACTGATACATTCGTTATTGTTTTATATGGACACTTACGTCGTTGGATCCGAGGAACAAAATACCCCAGTAATGGTAAGTGTTGCAGCTAGCAGACCAGCTGTCGAGACCGTCGATCTTGTTGTTGGTGATGGAGACGCGGCCACTAGCTTGAGTGCCTAGAACAATATGCTGGCGACCGATCAAGGAAGTAGTGCAGTGGTCAATCCAGATGTTATCGGTTCCATCCAGGGTAATAGCATCACCTCCCCAGACCAGGCTAGGGTTGAGGTCGGTGATGTGGATGTTTTGAACGATAACGTTCTTGACACCATTAGCCATGCGAATTCCCTTGCCCTTGATAACACCCTTAGAACCGACACCGATGATGCTCTTGTTGGAGCCAACCATGATGGGGTTCAAGCCGGCCTTGTCGTACTTGACATTGACCTTGGGGGCGTTAGGTTCGTAGTTGGTGCACCAGTTGTTCTTGTTGATGGAGAGCTGGCAGTGTGTACCAGTACCCCAGGGCGCGCATCCAGTTTCGGATGCAGTACCCTCTGTACCCTTGAAGTCAAAAGTACGCTCCAGGTAGATAATTCGAGCGGTGTTGTCCTTGAGATAGTTGACAAGTTCTTGGTTGTTGCGAGGACGAACAACTTGGCCGCCCTTACCGCCAGTAGTACCAGAAGCGAAACCTTCGGCCTTAGTAGGCAATGCGGCGAAGGACGTAGGAAGGAACGCCGCGATGGCGACAAATGCATTGAGTAAACGCATATTGCTGACTGATATGTGTTTTTAGAAAACGAGTGTGAATAAATGAGTGTAAGGCCGGAGTTCCAGCTGCCGACGTGTTTGGGGTGAAGAAAGACTGAAAACGAAGGACAAGTAACGAAAGTGAAAGATAAATGTTGAATAGAATCAGAAAAGCAGCGTAGAGGATTATTGAGAATATATGTACAATAGTGATGAATCTATCAACGGCGTTGATACTATTCATCCACCAACCATAAGCTTGATGCATCTTGACTGGCTACATAACTGGGGCGAGGCAAAATGAGCTGTGCCACTGCAATAATTACTAACTACTAGCTCATAGAAGCTTGCGCGTGCCGTCCAGCCGAGATCCAAGCCTGTGGACAACACTGTTTCAAGGGTCAGACTAATAGAGCCTGCACATACGCGTATAGAAATATATATGCAAGGGCGAGCCCAATTAAAGGTCTTGAGAATCGAGAGAATACAGTGCGCTATGTGTTAAATTCTTTTGTTTATAATTACCGGGGTTTTAACTATCAATGTCAAATTGCCTAAGCATTCGCTATTTCTCAGCCTGGAAATATGTATCGTAGTTGTAAACTGGGATAGTTCCTTTAGTGGATATTCAAGGCGATCTAGCTTCGCGACTAACTTCAAAGGTTCTGGTGGGGAACTACTCATTATATGATACGAGATCAATTTCGGGGGTGAAGGGTCTAGACTTCGGTTCTATCGCGATTAAAAAGTTAACTAACACTATTATGGCCACAAAGATACTTGAATAAGCATTG
The DNA here is from genome assembly GCF_050947815.1 of Fusarium sambucinum. Lineage (NCBI taxonomy): Eukaryota > Fungi > Ascomycota > Sordariomycetes > Hypocreales > Nectriaceae > Fusarium > Fusarium sambucinum. The sequence continues at coordinate 11,922,201 of NC_139294.1, read as the reverse complement.
CCTTACAATTGCACTTAATGTAATAAATGTTTCTCACGCCAAGATATTTTATAGAATAATACAGCAACTCATTAAACAATTTCAACAAGGGCATGTATAGAGTCCATTGCTGGCCGTGTTCGATGATTTAAGGAATGACCATGCTGTGTGGACGATATCAGGATTGTAATTCATAATGTATTTATCACAAATCAAAAAGATGTCAAACTTGATCGATGTCGGACCGACCAATCTCCACGTTCATCTCCTACACAAAGCTCGAATCAGTATGAGACCATGATGTAAGACGAGGATGATGGGGAGCTGCCAGTACCTCAATGTTGGCCCTCGGAAATGTCTCCTATCAGGCATGGTCAGTGGCGTTTCAGCTAGAAATGTAACCCCACAGATTAATCCAATGATGTAGATCAACGGTCTTGAACCACGCCATCAAGGACGTTCTAGAGCCCGTGGTGGAATTGTCGGATACGAATTGGTTTTCTATGGATCGGGACTTGTGTAGATAATATTATTATATGGGGAATCCAGTTGTCAAAAGTGCCGGGCGGTTTCAAATTAATGAATTCTGCTTATTGTCATTGCAGGCCAGGATGACTTCTTGACATGGGTCCCAGGTCAACCGCCCTACTTCCAGCCTAGAACGATTATCTTTCGAAAAGAACAAAAATCCTACATCTCCGATTATCCGGCCCAATTAGAAAAGCCGAATATAACGCACGTCACTCCATCTAGATAGGTCACATTATAATAAGTCAGAGGTAAAGTAGGGAGAGCACCGTCCCGTGATGAGCTAAGGCGTTAGGGCATCCATTCTCAATATAGTGCCACAGTGGCAGTTGACAGTTCGTTTGACCTACAAGACGCAAGTAATAGGATTTTCAATTGTATTGTTAACAGTCTCATTTCCCCGCACCCTTTCCTATAACATGATTTCTTAACATGGGGCAAGCCGGGAGATAGAATGAGTCATTCATGTCACACTTGAACAACGGACAATAGTGATCTGTTGGAGATAATTATAGGTTTAGACAGAGATAAAGATTTAATATAAATAATTCTCAATCCAAATCATTACGCTGATTCTCTTAACCACTTATGGCCTGTATAATCAATCCAACAAGAACTAAACTCTGTATTTAGCAGTTCTCCTGGCAAACACGTGCAGCGGCAGTGAAGCACTGGTTCTGTCCAGCACCGATAGGGCAAGAACGTCGACGACCAGAGGCACAGGCTGCATAATTGGCGTATCCGAGGCAGCCACCGCGAGCCTCGAGGCTCTGCGCGTTGTTCTTCTCGGCGACAGGGCTGGCTGAGGCAAAGGTGGCAAGGGCCGTGACGGCAACAAGGAGCTTCTAGATGATGTGTTAGTTCAAGAACGGAGACTATCTCTAGGAAGAGTGGTGCATACAGCGGGAGAGTACATGGTGGTGATGGTTTGAGTTTGATGAGTGTTTTGTGTCTGTCCTGGACGATAACATGTCGCAGAGGTGGCTATTTATACTTGACAACTATCATAAGGGTCCTCCGGACTTTGCTGTCTAGGCGTCATAGCAAGACAAACAGGTTGGAACACCTGCGACATTCGGGCCATCGGCAGCAGAAGGATCTGATAAGCTCCGCATATGTGGCCAGATGCCCAGCTCACAAGCGCATATGAATGGTCAGATTGAAATATGAACGAGAATAGCGTCTGATCCTCCGGCCATACCCGCTCAGTTGTGGATAAATCACCACTGATTATCTGATCGATTAGATAAAATTTGAGAATGTGGATCTTCAATGACCACTTACCAGCGAGCCTCCTCACGGAACTGGCCCGTACGCGAGAGTTGCTCCCCACTTGGTTCGAGACTTCAACATGTATGTGATCCTTCGTGCCTTTTAGGTTGCCGTATAGCCGATGTCTACCTTTTCCAGCCGAACCTTTCATCTTCAATAGGCAGGTGAGTAGGTAATAGGAAAATTGAAATGTGAGCTGTAGAGGGTAAAAGTAAACTGCATAAAGGTCAGGTCCGATTGCGACAAACTGACTTGTTAGTTCCTTGTCTCGTGGCAGCATCGGTCAATTGTTCCGATATCGTGAGTTCAGGCATTTAGGTCACATTTCAATTCAAACCGGGTCCAATAGGTCTACGTTCGAAAGATCGAGGTTGAAATGCCTTTAACATAAAGCAATTGGGGTCGCAACTCAAAGTTCGAGAAATCTAGAGAAGCAGAAAATTACCAACCATTCAATGACTACAGATCAAGGCTGCCTTGCATCTGGCTTGCTTTAATTTTTTATTTTTTTAGTCAAGTCAAGGCATACTAAGTGGGCGTAATCGTGCGCCCTATTCCTCTAACATGATGTGTCAATTATCCACAATCAAGGTAAATACCAAGGCTGACATTTTTTTCAATCATTCTGCCATTTATAAATTGACATATCAGTAATATGAGAGTTCTTATTATGCCTTACACTTTGCCAAGATCTGAGCGATCTTCAATTCGTTGTCAGTTATCCATTGGTAAAGAAAACCAGGCTGTGCAGTGGCTATGTTTCACAGCAAGTTACAAGTCAAAGCACCACAGGTATTTATCTTCTCGATCGTCACGAAAAGAGCTTCTACACAAGATAAAAAAAAAGGACATTACACTTTTACGTTACTACCGGTGGTAAATTTTAGCCAGCTCCAAACACACATCAGCATGCCAATCATGAAACTTCACAACCTCATTTCAGATATAACAACCACGCTCAAAGCGGCTATCAAAATATGCGAAAAAGCCACCGACCCACAATCCTTACCCATGTCCATTCAGATACTCTGTTCACAGCTACCTTGGATCGCGGCCGCTTTTGATAAAGCAAAAGAAGGTTTCCAATGGAGTGTGGAGCCTTCACCAGACACGCTGTCCCTAAAGAATATCCTCAAAGACTGCGCGAAGAAGTCGTCCTCTCTGGAAGCTTACTTGCGTGTAACAATTCCTCGGGACGAATCGTCAAGATATGAGCGATACAGGCGATCGTTGGGTTTGGTACCAACGGAGGATAAGATTGTGGTGTTGAAGGATGGGTTATTTTCCGACCTCAAAGCCTTGGCAGCTAATCCAGCTGTTAAAGCAGAAACGCAAGACAATGTCAGGTCATTAGTGGGGTTTGTGACTCAAGAGCCGGGATACAATCTATGGGGTGTTTCAGATAGTGATTGACCAAGGACATTAATCGGAGATAATTGAATACAGGCATTCATCACGCATCTGAATGTTCGACAAACTTCAAGCAGCAAACCAGGATTCACATTTGCAGTATCTGTGCCAAGTATGTCAAAAGCAGTCGAACTAAGCCACTAAATGTGTCATTGCCCTCACTCTTCTCATTGGTTTGAGCATGCTTTTGCACAATCTTTAAAACCTCCTCTACCAACAGCTTCACCCTCTCCCATTCGTCCGGCAGAGGAGGTGGCCTCTCATCTCAGAGGATGGTAGGACCATGGTCAGTTCCATGAGTGCTTCCACGGTTGCCACCTGTGTTGAGGTCACCTCCACAGTTGTCGCAGTGACGAGTCCAACGTCGGGGCTTGCAGACTAAATTATTGGGACAGTTGGTGGTCTCGCATACGCTCTCGCAGGTGCCTAGTACCATTGCGTTTCCGGCGATGTAGGCACAAGGCTCGGCTGTAAGAATAGTTATTAGTGGGCGATGACATGACAAAGGCGGAACGAGGCTTACCAGGCCAGGCTTTGCGGCAGGCTTCGATATGTGGCCACGAGGCGACGGCCAATGGGAAGGCCAAGATGATGGTGCTGAGAAGCCTACGGGGTGTTAGTATGTGTATTGCACTAGGCTAAGTTGACTAACATGTTGGGTGATGAGCTAATGAAGAGTTGGGAAGACTAATCCAAACAGAGATAGGTCACGTCACACTTGAGATGAAACTACAACCGTGGAGGAGCGTCTTATTTATAGCCAAAGCTTAATCGTACGTACAACAACGAAGCGGGGGAGACGTCGACTGCACTGATGGTTCAGCTGCATCGCGTCGCAAGAGACGTTCCAATTAAGCATCTTCAGTTGATCAGCGGCCAATATTTGCATGATAGCTTGGCCCAACTCGGACCTTCGGTCAAGTGGAACACACCAACTTCAGATCATAGATGGACGGGATCTACACTTTTGACAAGCTGAGGCCAGTCGACGAACTACGATATGGAGTGCCATTGGTGGCATCAAAATCCCCTCAGCGGTTGATATGAGTAGTACGTAGATTGATACTGCATATCTTTGTGGTGTGTAGGTCTGTAGGTGCATGTATCTCTGATGTCCTGTTCGTCACCCCCTCTGTCGCTTTGATAACTTTTTTCTCCGAGAAATATTCAAGAGTTGGTGTGGAGGGGATTCAACAATATAAAATACCGTTTTCGAGTAAATAAAGCTCATTCACCTTTGCCCAAGGTGACCCTAGACTGTTCAGCGAAACTCCTCGACTGCCGCGTTGACATCTGCAAGTCACTAATACAAACTTAACATTCCAACGATGAAACGGTAACATTGAAAACTATTGTACCTACTGCCAATAAGCAAGGTGGCGCGCTGAAAATTCCAAATTCAGAATCAATTGAGCCAGAGCTGTGAGTCAATCAGCTCACCCAACAGCGTCAGATGATGATCTGATTGCTCAATTGAGGACCATGTGTAACACAACCACTCGTGTTGATGACTGCAGAGTACAAATCAATATTTACCTCGAATTGTGAAAACTTGCATAAAAGAGTGTCTGTTTACCTGGATTCAGGCCAGCCACAATATTAACAATTCTTCCGGCGGCTCCGGGTTTAATCATGTTTCCTGCAGTTGTTGATGTCTGAGTTATCATTAGATTACCGTGGAAAATCTGACAGTCGACGACGCACCAAATTCATTGTTGTCAGACCTATCACAGTCTTGATCGGCAGTGGGATGGAATGCAGGCTCATGTCGTTAGTCATTCTGCAGACCTACATGCCACAAGAGGCCATACTTTTGTGTACTACAGTGTCTCACATTGCGCTACAAAGTCAACGATGACAGAATTTTATATCTATGTCTTATTTTGTAATTTATTTCGTTTTTTATTATAGGTACATCAAATACAAAATTGCAGCCCAACTAGACTGAACTCTCAGACTGTGACAAAGTGAGGGCACTCTTAGAATGGTCGAATTCTTTCATCTCCACCAGATGCGTCTCGTCCTCGTGGGCACCAAATTCCACCTCGACGATTGTATCGCAAGTAATCCCGGATGCCTGCATCCTTCCGCGTGATCCCTTGATAGCCGTTGCAATCGCACTTGAACCTACCTTTCTCTCCAGGGGATATGTTTTGGTACGAGGTCTGTCAGGGTCTTCTTGACTTCTGTCTTGGCCACTCTTGTGGCTACCATAGCTGATGTAGCACTTGGATTGGCCCGAGAGTCTCATAAGAAGCACACGTAACGTGGGCATACACGCACACCATATGCCAACGTTGACTTCGACGGTAGACCATTGAGCCATAGCGAGATAATCCCAATATTTGTTGTTGGTTTGGCTGATTCCCGCCACGATGCAGGCGTATAGACGGAAAATACTTACAGCAGTAACACTAGATAGAAATACATGCATTAGAGATAATGTTTCTTGAAACGAAAAAAATGATAGACGTTTTGCACTTACAAGGTCTCGACGCCAAACATCATCCCAACACCGACCTTCTTACGCCAGTCCAAATTTGATTTAGACAATTGAGAAAGCGGAATACCAAGAATCCAAAAGTCTGAGGCAATATTAACAGCACCATTGGACCAAGCAACGCCATTGACGCTTGCACATCTGCCCGTATGATCACCATACCAGCTATGCCAAAAATGACTAATAGGCTGACATGAGAAGACAACAACAAGGGCAAATATTGTCCCGTTAAGAGAAATAAAAACGACTGCTGCTCAGAGAAACTTACGTACACCAGCGCTTGGGAAGATGCGAAGAAAAAAGAAGAGCAAGCTCAATTTCATCGTTGTCTTTAGTATAAAATAAATGAGGATAAGAGTCCAAAACCAGCGAGCAAAGTCTGTTATCTGCCAGCAATGCGGGTCGCTTTTTATTCTATGAAGTTTAGCCAAGGCGCGAGAGGTAGATCATAGGGTCCATCCACATCTCATTCAGTTCCTCGATTCCCGAGGATCGACAGGCTTGTAGATCCCCTGAATGAAACCGGTTATACGGATAGAACCCAGCTGGAACTTAACTTTGCTCATCGATTGGTCTCAGATGCAACGAGGCAGATCTAAGGAGCCGGTTTATCCCAAGGCTAAATTGACAGTGAATTCTGCATGATGCTACCCATATTTGAGACTAGATTTATTATTTCTTCATTCTAGCAAGTAACTCCAGCTGATCGAAAGACATCAGTGGGGCCACTTGACTGTAAAGCCGTATGTTCTTGAAGCCGGCTTTAGCCGGTAACGATCCAGCAGTGGAGAGACGCTGTTGAGCTTTTGACTTTTGCCATTGGCCAGGGGAATAAAAAAGGCGCTAACACCAACATGGGCTAAGGTACCCGGCACCTGTGTAACTTCCCAGTATCTCGGTTGATGGTTTTGGCTCCAGGGTATGGTGCCTTGTTCAGCGGGCAGCGTTGTTACAAAAGGCAGATCTCATAGAGCAACCTTATTCTCACACAATACAAAATCTGTGGTAAGCAACTTAATACTTCTGCTTCGGCACAACGAAAGAAATATAGAAATTACAAGCTACATCATTTGATAAAGGCAGATTGCCTCACCAAAAGTTCTTGGGTTGCGCGGTCTGTTTTGTCAGGCTGCCTTACTCCAGGGAGATGTCTCACGTGACTGACTATCACCTGATCAACAGGTGATTACTACGCCTGTGTGTGGTTAGAGAACTGACGCGACAGCAGCACCATATCAATCAGCGCCGCTAGTCCCAAAAACCAAAATTGAGACAATTTTGACGAGATACCGACTTCCACTGGAGCTACGAGATACACTGTCACTCTCCACCGTTTGTAACTGGCATTTCCGTTGATCATCTGAATAACTGCATTGATGTCATCTCTGCGCCAATATCTTGTACAACAAACTACGTATGCAAATATCGGCCACTAACGTCTGAGCTACATTACGATAGGCAAGTTGAAGAATGAATGTGAGCTAATTGGCCCATAGAGACCACTTTGACACTGAAAACCTCTGGGCCAAATTGAGCCTATTCCCGTAGGATCATCAGAATCAAACCATATCGAATCACGATGGTTCGATATCTTTTCAGCCCTGTCAAAATACCGCGGGGTTTCAAGAATGGGGCGCAAATTAGGCAAAATGGTTGGTTCTGTTGGCTCTGTTGGTTCTTGCTCTGAAGCACCAACAGAACCAACAGAACCAACAACGGCAGGACCAACAGCACATAAAGCTTGGCTGTCGGTCCAGACCAAATTCCAATAATTTACTTCTTCCATCATTTACCTCTTCCAACAATCCAAATATGACTGTCCCACGCGATATACAACATACCGAAGCTCCAGCTCCAGGCGGCGCTTCAACTAACCCATCTGAACAACATCATAGCGAAAATAGTGTCTTGATCAAATTAATCGAAACTATCGCTACAGAAGACCCCAAGAGACCATTCGCGTTGATCCCATCTTCCGACAAGGCTCAAGATGGCTGGAAGCCTTTGTCCTTTCTCCAACTCAACAACGCCATCAATTATCTCGCGTACTCACTCTCCAATACCATCACCCGATCACCTGACCATGAAGAGTTTCCCACCGTCGCCTACATGGGCTCCAACGATATTCGATACACGATAATTCTTCTCGCATGCATCAAAGCTGGCTTCAAAGCTCTTTTCATTTCTCCTCGCAATCCAACCACTGTTCAGCTATCGCTCTTTGAAAACACGCGTTGCCATGTCTTGTACTGCACCGAGTCAACGAGACCGATGATGCAACCCTGTCTGGATAAGCGCCTGATGCAAGTTCTTACTATCGATACACTCGACTATTTACTCAACACGAGCGCTGCACCATTTCCGTATGACAGATCCATTGATCAATCTCGCTGGGATCCCCTCGTTGTTCTGCACACTAGCGGCTCAACAGGAATTCCCAAACCGATCCTTGTGCGACAGGGAACATTTTGTGCATTTGAGAACATGTTGAAAAAAGGCCCACATCAAGGCTGTCCCTTTGCCTTAGCAGATTGGGGAGAAAAGGGAGTCAAAACCCTACTCTCAATGCCAATGTTCCATGGCGCTGGTGTTTATGCCACAATATCGAGCATCTTCACTGGTAGTACCACGGTTATGCCTATTGTGAACAAACCTTTGAGTGTTGACTCGGTCATGGATAGTCTGGAGTATTCTGGTGCTCAAGGACTCGTTCTACCTCCTTTTATCGTGGAAGGTATCGCAGCCTCTGAGAAGGGTATCGAGGCATTGACTAAGCTTCAGTTCTTGAAGTTTGCCGGGGGTCAGTGTTTTAACATCAATATCCAAGACGATGACTAACAATCAGGCAGGTAATTTATCACCGGCAGTTGGAGACGCTTTGATAGAAAGAGGTGTTGAGCTCGCCAGTCTCATTGGATCGACTGAGTAAGTATTCACTCACAAAATGCAAATAGAACGCCATCTAACAAATGATCAAGAGCATTCCCGTATGCCCTGCATTCCCCCATCGACCCGAAGCTCTGGCAATACTTCGTCTTTGATAGCGAAACCATGGGAATTGATTGGCGCCCATGTGGACCGAACGAGTACGAAATGGTCATCTGCCGCAAAAACGTATCAGATCCTGGAAACCAAGCCATCTTCTACGTCTTCCCCGAGCTCATGCAGTGGTACACATATGATATCTTTCAACCTCACCCTACATTGAAAGATCACTGGCTTCACGTCGGTCGTGCTGATGATATCCTCATCTTTTCCAACGGCGAGAAGCTGAACCCTGTTTCTATTGAGGCTGCCGTTTCTGGCCATCCCCTTGTCAAGGGAGCTCTTGTCGTGGGGCAGATGAAGTTCCAAGCAGCTCTGATAATTGAGCCTGTTGATGAAGCAGTACCCAAGAACGAGACCGAAACGAAAGCTTTTATTGATCAAGTTTGGCCTACGATTGAAAAGGCTAACTCGGAAACGGTAGCTCATGGGCGAATCACCAAGAACCTTGTCGCCATAGCAGACCCTTCATTGCCCTTCTTACGGGCTGGGAAAGAGACAGTTCAGCGTACATCTACCATCGAGTTGTATAAGGACTTTATCGAGTTTCTATACGAAAAAGATGAGATTGATGGAGGTGACGAAGAATCCGTTATTCTCAATGTTAATAATGAAGTAGAACTTGCCCGATCTATCATCTTAGTATTCAAGATCAAGCTTGGAGTCGACAAGCTGGAATTCGACACGGACTTTTTCTCTGCAGGAATTGACTCGTTACAAGTCATGACTGTTACGAAACTTCTCAAGGCCGGAATTCGATCAGCGAACTTGGACACTACGACGTTTGCGCCGCAAATTGTTTATCGATATCCTACAGCGAAAGACCTTGCTCGTCACATTCTTTGTACTCGGGATGGGTGTGCTGACCATGATGGTGTGGCAAAAGAGATTGCGGAAACTGAGAGACTTGTGACAAAGTATACTGAAAACCTTCCTGCTTCTGTACCTAACAAGACGTCCCCCCAGGCGGACAACCAAACTATTCTTCTCACCGGGAGCACAGGGTCTTTGGGCGCCTACATGCTCGACACTCTCTGTAGCCTCCCTACTGTCAACAAAATCATCGCTCTGAACCGTAGCGATGACGGTGGTGCATCTCGACAACCCTTGATCAACAAATTTCGCGGTCTGACAAAAAACTTTTCCAAAGTCGAATTCCTCCACGCAGACTTGTCGTTGCCAGACTTGGGTCTCGGGCAATCCAAGTACGACAACCTACTCGCTCGTGTCGACCGCATCATCCACAACGCATGGCCCGTCAACTTCAACATCAGCGTATCGTCATTTGAGAGCTCCATCCGTGGTGTCCGCCACCTTGTTGACTTCTCTGCCGCCACAGACAAAGATGTACCCATCGTTTTCATTTCAAGTATTGCAACTGTCGATGGCTGGACCGCCATTGATAAGGTCCCTGAAGAGGCAATCACTGACATGTCTCTACCTCAAATGGGTTATGGCCGCTCCAAGCTCGCGGCAAGTTTAATCCTTGATGCGGCTACCCAGCAGTCTGGTATACATGCCGCTTCAGTAAGAGTTGGACAAATCGCAGGATCACGAGCTGAGAAGGGAATGTGGAATCGCCATGAGTTCATCCCAAGTTTGATCGCAAGTTCGGTTCATCTCGGTGTGCTTCCCAAGTCTCTTGGACCTCATCAAGAAATCGCATGGACACCTATCGAGGATGTTTCAAGTCTTATTCTAGACATCGCTGGTATCACGGTCCCTAAGCCCGTAACAGAGATTTGTGGATACTTCCACGGTGTGAACCCTTCAACGGCGGACTGGTCAGATATTGCGTCTGCATTGAAGAATTTCTACGGAGATGGAATGAAGATTGTCAGTTTGGAGGAGTGGGTTGAGAGGTTAGAAGCCAGTGCAGAGAAGAAGGACTTGGATTTTGAAAGGAACCCTGGCGTGAAGCTTCTTGATACGTACCGTGGACTTTTGGAGGCTGAGAAGGCGGGCAAGTTTCTTAGATTTTCGATGGAACGGACTAAACGCCACAGTTCGACGATCAGGGAGGTTGGGCCAATCACACCAGAGCTGATGATCAATTGGTGTCGCCAATGGGGGTTTTAATTCTGCCGTTCTAGACTTGATATTAGATCAATTCTATTAAGGGAACAATGGAGCATAGAGATCTTCTGTGGTCGCTGCAGTCCAGTGACCGCAACCTGCATATTTAAAGCACACGTGTTGCCTCTGGTTGTGAAATTGCAAAGGTCTGGATGCCTGTGGATACGGCCTGGAACTAGGTTTGGAAAGCTGAAAGATAGCTGCAGGATAGAAGCGGGCGATGACGCAGAGACTAGTCTAAGCCATGTCTCAATTAGCGTATCAAAGCCCAATTGCAACTTGACAATAAGATCTCATCGGTCTGGAACAACGATCTGCAAACAGCATGTGACAATGATCAACAGAAGCCCCGAGTATTACTGCATAAGCGCCAAAGGATAGTTTTATGCGGCGCACTTAAGCTTGAATAGTTCGTAACTACATTACCCCGCCCTACAGAGTGAGGAGGATATATATAGGAAGGACTAAGTAAAGAGCTAGTCTCTGATTTTCTCAAACTTTTGCTCTCTCACTTATTGGACATCAGAGCTATCAATCAACAAATCAGTCAACATGGGTGGCCGACATCGCTTTGAGAAGTTGAAGAACATGTTCAGGGGAAGAAAGGCGGAAGATGAGCCCATTACAACTACATTACTAGTCCGCAACTCGACCTCGCCCGCGATTGCCAAGCCAGTTGCAGATTCAGAGCCACCTCCTATCGACGAGCAGCCACAACGTAAAGCCGAACGGAATAAGCTGCAAGAGAAACTATGGAATGAGGCTTACGATACCCTCGGTGGGAATAAGTATATCGTCGAATACGAAGAGATACTTTTGTCTGAGCTCAAGAAAGATAACCCTGATATAACCTCGCTTGGGACCTCTTACGAAGAGCGGTGGCGCAACATGCAACGTCTTGTTGAACTTGGTTTGAAGAAGACTGAAACAGAAGCCAAAATCTACGGCAAGGTGAATGATGGACTGCAGCTCTTTGACACAGTGAGATCACTAGTCACACCAGCCGTCTCAGCCGTCCCACAAGCTGCCATTCCCTGGGTTGGAGTTTGCTTCATTCTTCAAGTCTTTTCAAACCCCGCCAAACAGCCAGGCGTCCATCGCGCAGGACTCCAGCACGTTCTTTCTCGTGTCAACTGGTACTGGAACCTAGCAGAGCTTCTCCTCCAAGACAATCTGGAACCGAAAGAAGACATTGGGATAACTGCACTGTCCAACCTGCGACTGGAGCTCAGGTCATATGTTCTGGACTTGTACCAGAAGTTTCTCTCTTATCTGATAGAGAGTATCTGTTACTTTCACAAGAATCGCGCCACTGCTTTCCTCAAGAGTGTGGTTTACATAGACTACTGGGGCGGTAAGCTCACGGACATCGAGGCCTCGGAGGCAGAGTTCGAGAAGATGTCTAAAAAGTACAATACGACAGAATCCCGCGAAAGACTCGGGTCTCTGGTCATTGGCGTCCAAAACATCGAAAAGGCTATTGAACGCCAGTCTCGGCAACAAAAAGAGCTCTACGATGATGAGAGCAACAAGATCTGCTTCCAGGACCTTTATACAACAAGTCCATTACAGGACAAAGAACGGATTGAACATGACAAAGGTACACCTTTGCCCCATTGCTATTCGTGGATATTCCTCACTGAGGGTTTTCAGAAATGGCAACAAGACCCTGATCAAAGACTGCTTTGGATCAAAGGTGACCCTGGAAAGGGCAAGACGATGCTTCTCTGTGGTATCATTGATCGCCTTGATGAAATGACGCCGAATCTTATCTCGTGTTTCTTCTGTCAAGCCACTGAGAATTATCAGAATGATGCAACAGCTGTTCTTCGGGGCTTGATTTGGAGCCTTGCCTGTCAGCACCCTGATCTTATTTCTCATGTGCGCACCCAATTTGATAACTCGGGTCGAAAAGCGTTCGATGGGCCAAACAAATGGGAGGTTCTGTCTGGCATCTTGAAGGAAATGGTATCAGACAGAGACAATCATGTCCCAGAAGGCACCACCATTGTTATTGATGCTCTTGACGAGTGCATCAAAGACAACGACAAGCTTCTTGATCTAATCGTTGAAATTTGCGCTGATAAGGACTCTCGGGTAAAGTGGATTGTTTCAAGTCGCAATTGGGTAGAAATCGAAGACACCTTCATGGACGAATCGATTAGCTCTCAACGGCTTATTCTTTCTCTGGAAGATAATGAGGAAGTCGAGCAGTCGATCAAAAAGGCTGTTGGTGCATTTATTAAGTACAAAGTGGAAGATCTCAAGAAGAAAAAGAAGCATGGAGAGATTCCACCTGAAGTCAATGACATCTTTACTGAAAAGGCGGGTAACACCTTTCTCTGGGTTGCTTTGGCCTGTAAGCGATTGGAGAGCAAGGATGTCGAGCCATGGCAGATTCTCGAAATACTCAAGGATTTGCCATCTGGTTTGACGGACCTTTACAGACGCATGATGCAAGAGGTCAAGGATTCCAGCCATGCTTCACAGTGCAGGGATATTTTGGCAGCTGCCACCCTGGCGTATCGCCCTATGTCACTGGCAGAATTGTCATCCAGTTCTCAATCACTCTCTCAGCATTCGAAGAGACTGGATGCCCTCAAAAGACAAGTCTTGCGTTGCAAAGGGTTCTTGGTTGTCTCAGATGACGTAGTGTCGTTTGTGCATCAATCAGCCAAGGATTTTCTGTTGGAAGACCAGCTTGCGAAGGAATTTGTCTGGGAAGCTGAGACAGCGGATCAACTATCGAAGAGTACCCTTCGCAATCACCACAACATTCTATTTACAATGTTGGAAACGATGAAGAAGACGCTCAAGTACGATATATACGATCTGAAGAAACCGGGTGCTGAAGTACCGATTCCTGACCCAGAGGATGCCTCTGACCCCTTGAATCCGGTCGAGTATGCTTGTTGTTATTGGGCCGATCACATTTTGACGTTCGATGACGAAAGTGCATCCGCTGCCCTCGACTTCCTCAAGTCATCGCTTCTCTACTGGCTGGAAGCTTGTTCACTGATGGGAGAGGTGGTCACTGCGGTACTGGCGATTCAGAAGCTACAGAAGTTAGTTGTATGTCACTGTCCCCCCATCCTAAAAGTCCGTATTCTAACAAATTCCTAGACCGGTACAGAATACCACGAACTAGCCAGTGTCTTGCAAGACGCCAATCGGTTCGTCCTGAGTTTCAAAACTGCAATCGAATTGTATCCTTTGCAAAGTTATACCTCCGGGCTTATTTTCAGTCCTGGGAGCTCTGTAGCAAGACAAGCATTCCAGCAACATACCTTTAAAACATCATGGCTCGACCTACCTGTTCCGGAAGACTGGGATGCTTGTGTCCATACACTTGAAGGACATAGAACCTCAGTATCGAACCTTGCCTTTTCTGGTAACGGTCAATGGCTAGCATCTGCCTCCGATGATTGTACCCTCAAAATCTGGGATGTGGCAACAGGTGTTTGCTTACAGACTACGACTTATCCAAACGATTACGTACAAGCAGTCGCATTTTCCCCAGATAGCTCTTGTCTTGTGTCGTGGGCTTCAAACTATACAATCGACTTTTGGGATACCACCTCAACTGAATTCAAAAAGATTCACACAGTCAATACCCCAGGATGTTATATAGTCGGTCTTCTTTTCTCACACGATGGCAAATGGCTCGCCTCTTGGTCGAGTGAGCCCAAGATTCAGATTCGTGATTCGAAAACAGGTGATTGCATCTACAATTTTACACTCGATCAAGGAAGTAAATATTCGATCGGACCGCAAAATCGATTTTCATTTTCATCGGACAGCCAACGTCTCTTGGTTGGATCAATAAATGCTGGTATCCGCGATATAGTCAAGGACTCATGGATCACCGAAAACCAGATATCGCCAGGTCGTCTTTTGACGTCATCTTTCTCTTCTGACGGGACGTGGGTGTGTCATGTCTATGGCGAGCACGGCCATTCTATTTGGAGGCTTTCCGAGAGCGGTGCCGAGTGCAAAATCGACATGCTCAAGGATGACGGGTACGGGCTCCCGCCCTCGGGTCAGCATCCAGTTGATAGACCTTTTCCCTCGAAGGAGAGACCATCGGCCTTTTCAAGTGACGGCAAGCAGATTGCAACATGCACTGAATGGCCCTTCAGGATCGCCATAATTGAGTCTGCAACTGGAGGCGTGGCATATGCAGATGCTCCAAGCTCGGCAGATGCTGAGGAAGAAGGTCTACCCAGAGCAATGGCCTGGTCGGCCAACAGTCAATGGCTTGCTGTTGGAGGAGTTGACGGTATTGGTGAGATCACAATCTGGGATCCAAAGGCAATCAAAAACGACAGCAAAGCGAATGAGAACCGGAAACGCACATATATAATGGAATTGTCCGCAGATGGTCAGAGACTTGCCACAGCTTCTGAAGACGGCGTTGTCGAGATCCGAGATATGGCCCGTCCAGGCAACAATGTTCTTAGAATTGAGGGCCACGATTCTATCGTACGAGCGATAGTGTTTTCCCCATCTGGAAACATGCTTGCAACCCACTGCGCGTACCAGGTCAAGATATGGAACATCAAAGAGACTGGTGAATATGTACACACATTCAAGGCTGGCGCGATCGACGTTCCAATACTGTCGAGAACTTTCGGGCCTATGGCATTTTCGGCGGACGACTCTCACTTTGTATATCGCAAAGAAGACGAGATTGTTGAAGTTTTGGACCTGACAGATCAAAGCATGTCTACAATCGAGATAGGACATTTGTCGTGTCTAGTCTTTTCTCCTGACGGCCGATCACTAGCAGCTGGAAGTCACGGGAAAATTAAAATCTATGACTTGCAAACCAAGGATATCGAGGAACACGAATCTGAATCTCGTCAATCACCGCACGCCATTTCCTTTTCATCTAATGGAAAACTACTTGCGTTCACTACCATGGCATGGGACGCTGACACGCCATCGGAGATTCACGTATGGGAAATGCCAGCAGCAAAAGGTCTCTTCAAACTTCAGCTTAGCTTCCCGATTACACAATTATCGTTTAGTCCTGACGGTGGATCGCTTATGACTGAACAAGGTCGTTTGACACCTAAAAGCTGGCCGTCCCGCATTGACGTCCAGGATGGTGGTACCCAGGATGCTGAGACTGAGAACAATGAACTACCGGTAGTACCGTTTGTCACTCAAGGCTATGGAATTGGATTTGATGTATCTTGGCTGACAAAGGATGGCAAAAGATTGGTTTGGTTGCCACCTCAGTATAGACCGAGATATGACTACGAGAAGCATGTACTTGTTTCTGATTCAGTTGTTGCAATTCGCAACAACTCTAATCAGTTATTAATGTTTGGCTTTTAGAATTGATGGGATTAGATAATTTCTTATGTTGGGATAGTATAGCTAGTGATTAAGATTAACAACATATTGAACTTTGGCAACCTGATAATGGTGTTTTTATTGCTCGTGCTCGCCAATAGATATAAAATGCAGGGGCGTGTGATTATTAGATAGTGCTGAATGTAGTGACCTTGAGCTCTGACTCTTCACCGAGCTTCCCTTGCATTTATTTAAAAATATTTTACAATAACTCCACTTATAATTTATCCTATACATAAACCAACACCATCTGCGAACTACACCTCACTAATTCCTCTTCTTCTGTTTTTTTCATGCTTTACTTAAACGTCAAAACCATGCCTTCCCCTCTTGCCTCCGAGATTATGTCACCATATCACAGATTTAGGGTTAACCCAAATGATGAATTCATAGGCGAAGAAGAGTTCGACCGAGTATTTATGACAATGACTGACGGAGATGGCAATACTCTCTATGAAAGCGAAGGTTTCCCGCTTCTACGCGAAATTGTTCCGCAAAACGATCTCGAAACACTCAAGCAATATTTTACTCATGCACCTTGGGCCGTCCCAAAGCTTCCGAATGATGGGGATGAGGTTATTGAAGGAAAAGATCTCTTCCTCATAGCTGTTGAAAGTGGAAGCCTCGATATACTGCAATGGCTCCTTATCAACGCGACGAGAGATACCGATCCTACCCAACCAATACGATTCAAAACATGCGGATACCAGCTGCTGAATGAAGCTGCCAGGTACGGTCACATCGATGTTGTGCAATTTTTACTCAATCATCAGCCATTATATGCTAGTATCCACGATCGAGATACCATGGGTTACACTGCTATATTATCAGCTGCAGATCTCTATTCAGACACATATTGTTACACAGCCGAATGGAATAAAGTTTGCCCAGAGACCAACGAGGCAATAATTAATATATTGCTGGATCGGGGTGCCTACGCTTCTAATACTGTCCTCCACATCAATAATCTTGAGAAGACTCTGGATACTGTTCTGACTTTGGTCGCAAAATGGGCAGGCCCTGAGTTGATCAAGAGACTTGTTGATTGCGGTGCTGATGTTCATGCTACCGTAACAAAATGGACAATGGAGATCGATCTGAGGACCAGTTTTCCTACCGTTTCTGATGTTGACGCGCTAGCCATTGCGTGTTATCATGCAAACTTCAAAGCCGTCAAGACTCTGATGGACTGCCGAGGTGTCGGGGTTGATGTCACGAGTATGGCGTGCTTTCAAGACAGTTTAGGAGGACTTCCTCTTCACTGGGTGACTCGAAATAATTTGCCAGATGAGTTTGATTACATCCTAGAATCACTGCTAGATGAAAGGGTGCGGAATATCACTAGCATTATTGGACTCCTTCTCGACTTGGATCCTACTACAGTCAACACGCAAGACCAGGATGGATCTACACCTTTACATTACGCCACGGAAACCTTTGGTCGAAACAGCCAGTTATACACTCCCATCTTTGAACTCTTATGTAAGAGAGGCGGGGATGCCAGTATACGCAAGAACAAAGGCGAAACGCCTCTGCATACCTTGTTCGGAAGGTTTATGGCCAAGGTGCCTGTCGACCCAGCTGCTGTATCTATTTTGCTCGCTCATGGAGCAAATGTCAAAGACACTGTTGATGGGAACACACCTTTGCATATCGCAGCCGGAAACCTACATTTTGTCGATGCCGTATCAGCTTTGCTCGATCACGGCGCGGACCCTGCGGTGAAGAATTCGCTACAAGAGACAGCTCTTCACAAGGCTGCTGTTGGTAGAGCCTGGGTAAGCGGGGTTGGTTGCACAGCTGAGAAAAAAAGGAGATTGCAAGAGGATATGCTGGCGAGACTAGTGAAAGCTGGAGGAGTTGAGTTACTGGACTTACAAGATGCACACGGTCAAGCTCCCCGGCAAATATGCCAAAGGCAAAGAGAGCAGTGGAGAATTGCTGAGTTACCTCGTGATCTTCCTGGGCAAATGCGTTTTACTGATGGGCGTGTGTACCCGGGAATTGGAAGGGGGCGTGGTCGTGGAAGTGGACGTGGAGGACGTGGAGGACGAGGGAGGACTTGATGAGTGGGTCTGTTATTATCTGCGACGCGTCTGTTATGGAATTTTGCTGAATATGGATAACAGACACTAACATTGTCGGAGCGATACATGGGGATTTCACGTTAGTGTCTGTTATTGATGCTTAGCATAACTTCATAAGGCTAGTCAGGACAAGATCCTTGAATTCACGCTTATTATTGGTGGCATAAAATGGGTTAGTGACAAGGACCCCTGCCGAGTTATATAGGGCAACGTGTTAATGCTCAGCCTCACTAGGTTATCTTCTGTGGCTGTAGGGTATTTAATGTAGATCAACATTCTGATAGCTTCGGGGATGTCGCAAGAATTCATCCGCGAACCAACTGATTTTGTTGTATTCAGGATGTTCTATATACAAAAGAATGGAGTATCGCTAGCTTTGAGAGTAATGGTCGACAGGTATATGATGAATATTATAATTCTCACCGATTTGATTGTTCAGCACGAATAGAAACAAAATTAAAGCTAACGGTGACAAAATAACCAAAGAACAAGAAGAAGTTCCTTTGAGAAGCATTTCCCTTAACCTATCTGTCTCATATCCCTTAATTCACTCATTTGTGTCTACCTGGGCGTCTTCCGGTGGTTTGATTCTTTGTCCTGAAATGTTGTTCAACACTACCCTGTTGGGCAGCCATTGCACGTGACTCAGAGCTCCGCTATCTAATCTCGTCTAATCTTATCTGATCATGAAGATTGATCAAGGGTAATCAGAGAGATATCGTAGAACATTGCTTATAAGATTGATCTGCCAGTCTAATTAATGACTACTATTGCGAGCTAAGCCATTGACACATGCTGATTCCACATATCCTCGGTTATTATGGCTTCCTTGTCTTCCGCTGGCAGAGGCAAACCCATCTCAGCGGAACGTGCACGCGATGAGAAAAACCTGACATGAGGCTCCGCTATTCCGGTGTCATATGCCAGAAATGTTCAAGACTCGGATCCACATGAAGCCATAATATCGGGACAGGAACTGTGGATCTTTAAGGGTTACCGAGGCTCTTGTTAAATTACTTTGCCGTGTATGAGATACTTGACGTCTAATTTCTGTCTGTATTTAAACTGGATTTTACATCTTGATGCCCGTGGGGACCGCGTCGCGAAGCATAGTACCCTCCCTTAATCTACCATTACGAGCGCTGTGATTACTCATTCTTTTCATTCGTTTTACAGCCTTGTTAAAGTTCTCTAAAAAATTATTGGCAAAGATGGGTATCGTCGATCAACCACAGTCAAAGGGCCAAGGGTCAAACCCGGGTGACTTCGCTGCCGTTCAGAAATCAATTACTGAACTGCTTAACCAACCTGAATACGACGATGGAAGTGCTGGCCCCGTTCTCGTGCGTCTAGCTTGGTAAGTCTGCACAGCATTCAAGATATGTGATTCGAATACTAATCTGTTCCTAGGCACTCATCCGGCACATACGACAAAGTCACTGACACAGGCGGTTCCAACGGTGCTGGCATGCGCTACGAAGCTGAAGGTGGAGATCCCGCCAATGCCGGCCTGCAGAATGCTCGTGTTTTTCTTGAGCCTGTCAAACGTCTTCACCCGTGGATAACATACTCTGACCTCTGGACACTCGCTGGCGTGACGGCGATCCATGCCATGGGTGGTCCTGAAATTGACTGGCTGCCGGGACGAACCGACTTTGTCGACGACAGTAAGCTTCCGCCTCGTGGCCGTCTCCCAGATGCAGCACAAGGAGCAGAACATATTCGCCACATTTTCTACCGAATGGGATTCAACGATCGTGAGATTGTGGCTCTTAACGGTGCGCATAATCTTGGCCGTTGTCATACTGCAAATTCTGGCTTTGAAGGCAAATGGGTCAACAATCCTACCCGGTTCTCCAACCAGTACTTCCGTCTGCTACTATCAGAAACCTGGACCGAAAAGACAGTCCCCGAGTCTGGAGTACTCCAGTTCTCCTCAGTTGATGAAGATACAGAGGAAGAGTTGATGATGCTTCCCACTGACATGGCACTCACGACGGACCCTGAGTTCTCCAAGTACGTCCACATCTACGCAAAGGACAAGGATGTATTTTTCGAAGACTTTAAGAAAGCTTTTGCGAAGTTGCTAGAACTCGGAATAGCTAGGGATGCGGAAGGTAGTGTTGTTAACACTGATAATCAGAAGGGAGGTTATAGGAGTGCACCAAAGAAGAGTGATTCGGTACCTGCTGCCTCAGGTCAATCAGGAGTAGCCAAGACAGGTGGATGTCCCGTGATGCACCACAGGGCAAAGTTGTGATTATCAGATTAGAAACACAACTGTCCCACCTGTGTAGTTTAGAACTTTAGAAACGTGTTTATTAGATTATAGAGGTTAGACGTACTAAAACAGATTAATACAGAATGTGAAGATTGACCTATGGTACTTCCCTTCTTGCCTACCGTCCTGAGTAGTTGCTGCTTTAACCTAAGCATAACCTAGGCGCCTCCTGAGTCCCGGCTAAGCTAATGAATGAGCGAAGACTAGATAGGGCTAACGTTTTAGATAGGTCAGGCCTATAATACTAAAGTAACTATAGGCGCTATAGTATTTACTGTAGCTTTATTTTATTTACCTTATTAACTCAGGTATTTACAGGATTTGCCAAGAAGTCATGAGGCCATGTCAATAATACCCACAGCTCCAGTTCTCAGCTACAGTACTTGCTAATATATAAAAAGAGGAGTGGCGAA
Source organism: Fusarium sambucinum (assembly GCF_050947815.1). Classification (NCBI taxonomy): domain Eukaryota; kingdom Fungi; phylum Ascomycota; class Sordariomycetes; order Hypocreales; family Nectriaceae; genus Fusarium; species Fusarium sambucinum. The sequence continues at coordinate 11,901,249 of NC_139294.1, read as the reverse complement.
CTAGGTCAGAGCCAGACGATCTTGTCGCTCAAGGGATAGCTTTACAGAGTCTACTGAAAGAGATTGAGATAGCGCCGCTGTTTCTTTGTCTTGCTCAACTGCAGTCTTCCATGCTCCCCGTCCTGGATAATCTTGGATAAAGTGAGAGGCTTGCAACTTGTCTTTGGTCTCTTCTTCTCATCCAGGTAGAATATTTGGTGGCCGCTATCCTAATCAACAGCTATACACATGACTAGACGATCGCTGCCTTGTGCAAGGCTTCCAGGATAGACCTGAACCCGGCAAAATTCAGCAACGTTTTGTGATATTTGTAGTCGCTTGTCTGACAATGACGCAGTGACAGAGTCACGGCGCCAACGTTGACGAAGCCCATTCATCACTGTAACTAAAGGCGAAGACGGATCTGAACAGACAGCATCACTCTCGTCCCCTGGAAGAACTAATCTCGAGTGAGCCTCAAACCAGGTGTAGTGTCCCTTGCTAAAGTTTGACTCTATAGCAACATGATGGCCGGTGATGGCAACTTCATTTGGATTGATACAAACTAGCTCCTGTTCTTGCACTGGAACAAGGCCGATTCGAGCTGTATGTCCATGCCCTTGCTCTTGACTATTCACTGGATAGCCTTTATGCAAGTGGCAATAAAGTGTTATTATAGCTAAGCTTGAAATATAAAGCCTGGTATAGCTACTTCTTGATTGAGATGCTGGTTGGAAGTTTGAAAGCCTTCAGACCAAGCTTTCGATAGCAGAAACATCGAATTCAATCTTTTCGACAAGCTTCTTGAGGTCCTTAAAGATCTTTAAATTTCGAACCTTGCGTTCACTTGACCGACCCTGTCGCCAGTTAATCAGGGCTTCAAGTCGCAACTAGATTCAATTCCTATCTTATTGCAAGCAGGAACTTGCAGGAATAAATTAATAGCATCCTATAGTTTGCCATATATATTAGCTAGCCTTTACTTCAGATCCTCCATGCTATTTTAACCTATTAATACTTCGCTTTAGCGATTCCTTTTTATAGTTAAATACTATCGCCCCATAAGCGATATGTGAATCTTTATTCTCATTTTTTAATCGCTGGCATTATAACAAAGCTGCTTCACACAAGTAGCTCTCACATAAGGAGTTTGGTTTAGCAGTATTTCATATCTTTCTATTAACTTACTGTTAACGTTATTAATATACTTAAAATTAGCTTCTGAAATGCTCGGTGGCAGTTCCAGTATAGCCTCAGATTCAATATCTTTATCCTCTTTAAAAGCCGGAATTAGTCCGAAGTAGAAATCACCTTCAATAGTAGATGACGTTGAGGCTCTTGCTTGAAGGGGAGTATGTTTGCCTGATTTCCAGAAGTATGGTGAGAGATTGCTTGAGAATCTATTTGGAGCTATTTCAACAAATCTGGCATTGAACACAATATGTCAAAGTTGGGGGAAAATATTAGAGATACAAATGATAGTTTCATCAGATGGCTAGTGATGCAAGCAGACGCAAAGATATGTCTAGGACTCGACAGCCCCGAAGCTTGAGGCTCAGTCTGCTGGACGGAACTAAATGCAGAAAGGCTAAGCCCCAACCAATATTCTCAATGGTATGTATAGGTGAGTTCGCGAAACAATATTATCATGCATGTCATCGAATAGTAGATAGCCTGTGATGTGACGGAACTGCATTAGGTTGTCAAGGCATAATCGGCTAGACCGCTCCGATTGGCACTTCTAAATGTTCCCCACTGGGGGGCGACATCAAATACGCGTATTTACCTTGTTACTATGCTTAACACCCCTGTTGATTTTCTAGTCTCACAAGGAGATCACCCCACATGACATGGGTATGTGTCTGCGTAAACGGAGGCTTGGTGGGTCATTGATCTATCCTGCTTTAGCAAAGATAGACAAGGTTATTTCAAAAAGGCCGGGGTGGGCCATCCGAATTTTCGACAAACCATGAATTTGCCTGTAAGTGCCGACATGCTATTCGCATATTCTACGCTAGCCGAAGTCGGTGGAGTGACTGATGGTGGGATATCAGTTGCTGATGAGATTAGTTTTCTCTATCTCTGCTTTGTTTCTGATCAGTGCATCGAGGTAGATACTTTGATTAAATCAGCAACGTCAAGGGATGTCTTGACCTAACTGCCTTTCCCAATAGCAGAAGCGCCTCAAAGGATCCGCGACACCTTTAGAACTTCCGATTTCATCCACATCGATGACAAGTGGATGGCAGAAATTGCCTCTCTTTCTAACAAGTCATCATCAAATAAATCCTTCTATAACATTATTATGAGTTGCTGTGAAAAGAGCAATAGCCCTTATCGTCTAAAAAAGCTTCTTGCTATGGAAGTAACTGATGCTATAGCCACACCATATACCACGAGGTACTATTATATATACCAGTTTAACTTCGTGTGTACTATTGGCTTTTTCAGCTATTCTTTTCCATGCTGTCATGGTTTTGGTACATCTGATCATAATAATAGTTTCATCGAAACCCTGGACTGGGACGGACTGGGACAGCTTTGGGGACTTGTTAATCCTCGGCCTTCGCTCAAAGCCACTTGATGAGCTTGATAGTATTGATGGGAAAGGATCTAAATCTCGGACATGGACAACACCAGTACCATTGAGGTCAAAGAGAGACGATGGCCAGCGAATAATTGTTTTAAGGGATGAACAAACTCAATAAACGCCGCGTAGACTACCCATTTGAAGGCATGGAAGATGGTTTTATAGTACCACTATAATTAATAATATATTTAACCCACGTTGTCTCAGTAGTGTCCGAAATCCATTGAGGTCGTCCACAAAGTCTCTCATTCTAACTTGCTACTATATACTGACAAGACTAATTAGAATGCTATTCCCCACTACTGAGTAGGGTTCGATGTTGTAGTCGGTGCATACTTGTAACACTGTAATTTGTTTTATGACATCACACCATCGGCTTTATCTCTAAACACTCATATAGTGCTGAGCTTGGTGTTGTCAGAAATGAGGCAGTGCAAATGCTGTCAGATTTGCCACGACGCAGCATAATTAGGTGGCAGAGCTCGGGAAGCCTCTTTCCGAGAAACTGAACGTAAGCAAAGTAATATTGTATTTGGCCGACTCCGATATTTACGCTCATAAAGCAGAATGTATAATTTATATAACATCATAAGAGTATACGCCGACTGGAAAATTAAAAATCATCACACCTACTTTCACAACTCAATCCTTTCACTTAATTAAAGCTACCCCAGCAAATAACAGAAAGGTTAGCTTACGCTCCAGGACACGCCAATATATAGTTAGGGAAGTCCAGTCGAGATAAAGTAAATTGACGTACAATTTAGTCATTAGTGCTTCCTACCATTATTTCTTCAGTACCTCGACGTCTAACCAAACATTTCCAATATGCGAGCTGCTCTTTCACCATGTTACTTACTATTGTTGGCAATCAAAACAGTCTCTGCAATTCCACCGGCTATAAATCTTCCAGTTGTCGACCTTGGCTATGTAAGTGTGCAATCGTTTCCCTCGCCTTCACAACTCATGTCTGTAGGAACTTCATCGTGCACTCACTTACGACAACAACACCGACACGTACAAGTTCTCCAATATCCGCTATGGGCAAGCTCCCACTGGAGATTTACGATTCAGAGCCCCTGTTGCTCCGTTGATGAATCGCGATGATATCCAGACCGGAGAAGAGATAAGAATCTGTCCCCAGGGACTTCCCAAATGGCAGGCGAGTGCATCAAAAGCAATTGGTCTCTACTCAAGTGGCAAAGACTTCAGCCTCGACTCATGGATTGCCGACATCAAGGACTACGTACCCTCAGTGGGAAAACCACTTCCCCCAACTACGGAAGACTGTCTGTTCCTTGATGTGCATGTTCCTCGTAAGGTTTTCATGGCTGCGCAACAGGGCAAAAGCTACGATGCGGCTGTACTTGTCTGGGTAGGTTATAGAAGCGTACTTAATCCATGAAGCACAGCTAATTGCGATCAGGTACACGGAGGCGGCTACATTTTGGGCTCCAAGAACGGCTGGCCAACCCCAGGCTTTCAGCCCAGCGGCCTTCTGCAGCATGCAAAAGATTTCGACAAAAATGGCATCATCTTTGTTGCGCTCAATTACCGGCTTGGGGCTCTCGGCTTTCTCCCTGGCTCCGACGTCGACAAAGATGGAGATCTAAACGCTGGACTCCTCGATCAGCGTCTGGCCCTCAACTGGGTTCAAGAAAATATCCATTTGTTTGGCGGCTCGCACGACAGAGTGACTCTCATGGGTCAATCAGCGGGCGGAGGTTCTGCTTTGCTCCATATGCTCGGTGAGAAAGAGGGCTACAAAGCACCTTTTGCACAAGTCATTGCTCAATCACCTGCTTTTATACCCACTCTTCAAGCGCCGGAAACAGCTTACTCTGGCTTTTTACAAGTATTGAATGTTACAAACCTTGCAGAAGCTCGGGAAGCCAGCTCTGAAGCTATCATCTTGGCAAACACTAAGCAGATTGGGAACGCCCCTGCAACTTCGTACATCCACGGTCCAGTCTTAGACAACAATCTGATTCCGGATTATCCTTACGCCATGTTTGACAGAGGAAAGTTTGACAAGTCAGTCAAGGTCATGACATCTTATACTTCCTTTGAAGGAGCGCTGTTCTTTGATGTGGAGAACATGGAAGATAATGATTTTGTTCCCTGGATCCAAAAGTCAATACCAGGGCTCACCATGTCAGAACATGTATATCTAGCGAATGAGCTATACCCACCTATATTTGATGGTAGCTTGGGATACACTAATCAAGGCTCTCGACAGATGGCCTTGTGGGGGGAGGCAGTCATCGACTGCAACTTCGTGGGCATCAGCAAGGTTATGAATGGTCAAGGATACGCTTGTAAGGTCTACAAAATTGGTCAACAGATCCAAAACTAACGTATCGGTAGATCGATTCAATGTCACCCCCGGTCTACATACCCAAGACCTCAAGTATACCTTCAACGATCCTCAAAGTCCCGCATTTGAACCTGTCGCGCAAGATGTCCTGCAAACTGTTCTCACGAGCTTTACTGTGGGCGGTGTACCCAAACTTCGAAGTACAGATAAAATGAAATTTCCTACATGGGGAAGTGAAGGAAATATTATTAGTATAAATGGACAAGGCGTTAAGAAGGCATTGAATTTTGTTAACGAAACACGCTGTGATTGGTGGCATGATTTCCACTCGAGAAAGGACGCGTGGACTTCCGCTTGGAAGCTATAGCGGATTGTCTTATAATATCACTATAATTGATAGCATCTCTAACTCAAATTGTTTCAGCAGTCTCTAGAAGTTATTGAAGTTATCCATAAATTCTCTTATTCAGAATTGCCACTATATGAAGATCTATCCTCTCAAATACTTGCTACTATGTACTGACAAGACTAATTGGAATGCTATCCCCACTACTGACCAGGGTTAGATGGGGCAGTCTTCTTCAAAGTGAGAGGCTTCACTTCATCTGACTTTGCAGAGGTTGAAGCATTCCAGCCCACAGTATAGACGCCCTCAATATCGGTGTCCTGCCTATACCAAAGAGAGAGCATTTCTCCATTTTCCTCAGCCATGAAGAATGATCCGTAGAACATGAAGTCTGAGATGTAGTTGCTAGCGTTGGCTGTGCTGTTGACCATTTTGACAGTCTTGGATGCAGACGATGGACCAGGGATGACGAGCGGCTTGTTGGACCAGGTAGGATGTTTCTCGCCCGGAAGATCCGTGGTGTTGGGTGAAGCCTTCAACTCATTGTTGGAAAAGGTGACTAGACTTTATTAGCCATTTTTATTAAACGAGTAGATGAATCGACCTACATTGAATTGGTGCGGCTTGAACATCATCGAAGCGGCTGAAGTTGCCTACGTATATCTCATCTATAAGAGATCAGTAACCAGTAAATGCATCATCACACATGATGAGTCGTACCGCCTGCAGAGAATAGCGAAAGGCCACCAACGTCAGGACCATAAGCATACAGAGAAAATGGACCCGAATTGTCAGCTGCAGCTACATAGGTAGCGAAAGCTGGTAGTGCAGTTTTGACAAAATCTGAAGCACGCATGACTGCTGAGTTTACCGGGAAGAATAGATGTACGACGATAAGTGGTATGTCTGCTTGTGGGTAAATTCAACGGCAGGAACTGATAAGTGATATAGTAGAAAAATGCTAAAATGGAACCCCTGCCACCAAGTCTGCCTTACGTGCCGAATATCCGTTTGTTCAACGGGTCGGGTCAAGATTAATGGCTTACGCAGTTCATTCGCCTCGGTTTCACGGGTTCTCCCACAATAACTACGATTAATTGCACAGATAAGAACGTGATGTGGGCAGCTAGCGGTAAGGCGTTGTGATCGACGTTCTAGTGACCTATTTTAAGTTTAGTTCCAGGAACGGGCCGGTTTTTCTCTCCGGGTGGTCCATGTTTCAAGCTTACGTTAACTGCCGTTAGTGTGAATGGCCTCGTCGGCAAATCCGTATGCGTAACTGTCACTATAGCAGGGCGTTTATAGGTATCGTATCTAGAAACTCATGATACTTAAGGACAGTAGAGGAAGTTGTTAGTAGTGATATCAACTTCCAATCATCCTCCATTATTCATCTCTCACACTGTCTTACTTCCTGCTTGCGTTTCTTGACAAGTCATTTCTTTGTTAGTCATGCGGTTCCATCATCTGCTGTTAGCCGGTTACTTCGGGCTTGGGCAGGCCATTGGACATAGTCATTCTTTTCTTCATCGTCGTGATGCCTGCGATGGAAATACTGCTTCCACTAGGTCAACATGGTGTAACTATTCCATCGACACTGATTATTCCACCGAGGCGGTTGATACTGGTGTGACCAAAGAGTATTGGCTAGAGCTGACAGACGTTACTGTTGCTCCGGATGGCTATTCACGCTCAGCTATGGCCGTCAATGGTACTATTCCGGGCCCTACTCTGTTTGCCGATTGGGGTGATACTGTCGTGGTCCATGTGACCAATTCTTTGACCACATCCCTCAACGGTACCAGTATGCATTGGCACGGTATCCGTCAGAACTACACCAACCAATACGATGGTGTTTCATCTATCACCGAGTGTCCCCTTGCAGTTGGGGAGACCATCACCTACACCTGGAAAGCTACCCAGTATGGTTCAACATGGTACCATTCGCATTGGGCACTCCAGGCCTGGCAGGGTGTCTTTGGTGGTATCATCATCAATGGTCCCGCCACTGCAGATTATGATGAAGATCTCGGCATGGTCTTCCTCAACGATTGGGACCACCAGACTGTGGACGAGCTTTACTCTTCAGCCGAGACAAATGGACCCCCCACATTGGATAATGGACTTATCAACGGCACTAATGTATACGGTGACGATGACAGCTCGTCCCAGACTGGCTCCCGCTTCAACGTATCCTTCGAGTCTGGTACATCATACCGTATGCGATTAGTGAATGCTGCAGTTGACACGCATTGGAAGTTCTCTATCGACAACCACACTTTGACAGTCATTGCATCAGATTTGGTACCTATCGAACCATATGAGACCACAGTGCTGGACATCGCCATGGGTTAGTACAGTCTACTACTGTGAAGCTCACACACTAACGACAATCAGGTCAACGATACGATATCATAGTAACCGCCGACCAATCCGACGTTGCCGACAATTTCTGGCTGCGTGCCATTCCCCAATCAGCCTGCTCCGACAACGACTCTACGGATAACATCAAGGGTGTCGTGTATTACGGAGACAGCCTTGGAACACCTTCTACAACTGCATACGACTACACAGATGGCTGCGACGACGAGACAGACAATCTGGTCCCCTACATCTCCAAGACCGTTGAAGATGCCAATTGGAGTGACTTTGAGACAGCTACAGTTGGAAAGAATACCGCTGGTCTATTCAAGTGGAAGCTCAACAGTACCAGCTTTTTGATGGATTGGGCAAACCCCACTCTAGCTCAGGTTCTTAACGGCACTACTGATTTCGAGACAGAAAATGCAGTCATTGAGTTGAGCGAGGCGAGTCAGTGGGTCTACTTTGTTATCGAAACTACTCTGGCAGTTCCGCATCCCATCCATCTCCACGGCCACGACTTTTTCATTCTGGCACAAGGAACAGGTACCTACTCTTCGTCCGTCACTTTGAACACGAGCAACCCACCTCGCCGTGACACTGCTATGCTTCCAGGAAACGGTTATCTCGTCATGGCTTGGGAGACGGACAACCCTGGTGTGTGGCTATGCCATTGCCATATTGGTAAGTTTGATGACCCATAAAGTAAATATCCATTTGCTAACGATTCTCTAGGTTGGCATACTTCTGAGGGTTTTGCTTTACAGTTTATTGAGCGTGCAAGCGAAATCCCTGATATCACGACATCTAGCTACGTTTCTGATGTTTGCGATAGTTGGACTAATTTCCAAAGCGAGAACTCAATTGAGCAGGAGGATTCTGGCGTCTAAGTAGGGTAGTTTATGTATCTAACAACTTTTGTAACTATACATCTAATTACATGCTATAAATGCGTAATTACTTGTAACTGTGATTATTAATGTATAGAAGCTATTCTGAACTTGGATATCATTGATATAACAGGATTCGAACATAAGACCTTGGCGAACGTCAGGTAAGACCCCTGCATAGGTACACTCCAAGTTCCACTCACGTGGGCGGAAGCTTGGCATAAACTTCGGTAGAAACGGAACTTCGGAGTTTCAACTTTCTACTCCATGTTCCGGCCTCGTTCGGAGACACTTTTCTCAACATTTCCTACTACAGGGAGGTGAGCGCTTTTATTGCATGATGAATAACGTCACTCGTGAACGAGACCCACGAAGTCGCCAGGCATGTGAGCCCTGTCGGTAAGTAATCAATTGTTGACTCTCATTATTCCGGTCCCGAATACGAACTTATTGTGTAGTGCAAGCAAAACCAAATGCTCAGCGGAGAGGCCCTCCTGCTCATGTTGTACACGTATTGGACGAACGTGCAGGTATCGTGACAGAGTGGTACGACGCAATAATGCAAATAACAAGAAGTAAATGGACGTTCTACTTTGGTATCTTCAGCTGACAATTTGAGATCAGAGCTGACAAGCCATCCACTTTACGAGACAAATTTCATCATTTGGAATCGCAGGTCCAGAACATCTATGGGCTATTACAGTGCGTCATCTTCTTACATTACAATTCATTCAACGTCTAGTTGCTGTTACTGACCAAGGGAGAAATGCCACCAACGATAATTCCGAATCACCTTCTCATGCCACCGGGTCCGAACAAGAGTCGGTAGTAGAGTTAGCAGAAGCACAACAAGATGATCTTGATGCGGTTGAAGCTATTAGTCCAGATCAACATCTTTCGATATCGTCGACATTTGCCCTTGTCAAGTAGGTACTGTTTTCATAATGTCCACATCGAGATCACTGATGCTTTATTCAAGTCTAGATGTATCAGTCGAAGCACTCACCGATGCTGTTGACATCTACGTGACGATGATTCACATGCAACCTATTTCCCTATTTCGGCCAGATGAACTATTGAACTATCTCAAGTCGTCAAGTCGACATCTTCGTTATAGCTTTCTGGCACTTGGTCTCTTGCTCAAGGCACAAATCACCCATCTTCCAGCACGATGGGATTTGATCGATAACTATGCACGCTGTGCTAAAACTGAGGTCCAAGACCTTGCTTCACAGGGGATCGCAAAACTCCAAGTTATTCAATCGTTATGTCTTCTAACGTTGAGGGACATCCTCGGTAATCATTGACCTCAAAGTGTGTTTGAGCGAGTCGTCTGACAATTAATATTTAGTATGCAAGCCGCATCAGGCGCAAATGACGATTGGTACAGCATCGCGACTCGAATCCTGTCGTTCTGCGGCGAACAACGCGTTTCCCGAAGCTGTCGACCCTGACCTAAGCCTTCGATGTTCCTGGAGCGTATACATTCTCGAAAGAGTTTTTAGTCCCCATCTCTGTATATCCGACGAAGAAATACCTGGTCCGAACTTTCCAATAAGTCCAAGCATACCATTGCCATCATCGTCAAGTGGGAGGGAAGATTATCCATCAGATCTTTACAACCCTTACAACTCCAGCATTGACCACGGCATTACAGCTTACTATATAAGGATGGCTTCAAATTGGGGACATATCTCTCGTTGGTTGAACCATATTCGACTGGCAAAGCCAGAATCCCCGTCGTCGCCAGAATCAAAGTATGCACAGCTTATCGCAAGGGTGTACGAGTGCGATTCTCAGCTTCCAACGGCACACTTGCTACGGAACGTTGCCTTCTCGAAAAGATCTCCTTCTGAAATCTTGCAACAGCGAGAGTATTGGATCCCGTGGGTACTAATGCAAGTTCAGTGTCATGCATACTTGTCGATCCTGAACCACCCTTTTATACACTTGGTCGCTGTACGCAATTGCTCCAAAGGGCTTCAATCTGGAATGTTTTTACAGCACACCCTGGATGCAGCTAGATTTCACTCGGGTTGGGTATTTCACCTCTTACGTCTCTGCGATGATCATCAACTAGAGTTGCATGATCCTTTTATCGGGCAACTCGTTGGTGCAGTTGCGACTATTCCCTGGCTTCTACAGTTTGTAGAGGATAAGAAAGTCTCGCAGAAAGCCGCTAACGATGTCGCTTGGTGCATCACGTACTTGTCTCGTGTATCGCAAACATGGCCTCATCTATATCAGAAGGTTTGTACTTGAACTGTAGCTACTGGCTAGGTTTGTCAATGATTTAATGACTTGGCTAATGATGGATGTAGCTTGAGATTATACAGAGTCTGCAGCTTATCGCTGAGCACCATGACCAGAATCGACACGACAATGGACGGGGAGTGACCTTCCCACCAGGGCTTATATGGGAGTTACTTGATCCCGACATGTGTTACAAAAGTCCTCAAAGAGTAGGTCCACAGCATGCACCCCAGACAAGAATCCAGATTACGACCAATATGACACATCCGTTGGCGGAACCGTCAAAATATCCGGCAATTGATAGTGAAGTTTCGGACTTGGGTGGTACTTTCGATGCAAATGGTGGAGGTCTTGAGCAGGTCTACATAGATGACTTGGTGAGCCACTTCATGCTCTATAATGGGCAAACTCCGTGATAAGAAGGACATATCTATCTACAAACAAGTATTTCTCACGACCGCGCATTAGAAGACTTGTGAATTTACACCAATATCAAGTTTAGTCTAAGCTCGTACAATTGGGCTACAATGTCATTCAATGAAAAATGATTTATGTAGAAAGATCTGTCACACAAGTGTCTCAGAAGTCAGGCATATTGTCTCCATTTTCAACGTCGTACAGGCCTCTTTGTTACTATCCGACGTCTTGCATATCACATGTATTCCTTTCATTTATCTGAATATCTCTCGACAACGGTTTTCGACTGTTGTTCTAATCTAATAAAGAAGACTCAAATGGAAACTATGAAAGTACTTTGATGCCTGTTTCGGTAATGAGTACCTGTTGCTCAAGCTTGACACCCTCTGCTCCTCCCTCCTCTCCGATATAACTCTCTACACAAATAACCATGCCCGTCTCAATAACGCCGTCGTATCCCGCATTAGGGAAGTCACCATGGTGATAGAGGTATGGATACTCGCCCGTCAACCCACATCCATGGGCAGAGAGATAGTAGCGGTTCTTGTAATATTTATCAGGTATATCCCAAGCTTGATTAGCGTACTCGCGGAATGTCAAGCCAGGTTTGAGGATTCCCATATTATGTGTAACCTACACATACTGTTAGAGACATTTTTGTATGAGGAGAAGAAACAACTTACCTGTTCATGAGCAACTCGGTAAAGTTCCTTTTGCGTCTCGCTGGGAGGGTCTGGCCCTGCATGGAATGTCCGTGAGAAATCAGAATAATACCCGTGACAACCAACCACGTCAGTATCAAGGGCGATAAGATCATTAGGTCGTATCCTGTAGGCTGCTGTTTCTTGGAACCAAGGATTGGTGCGAGAACCAGCACTCAACAAACGCGTCTCACAATAATCTCCATTTTGCTCAATGACAGACTTGTGCAGTACTGACCAGAGCTCGTTTTCGGTCAGACCTGGACGAATCGCCTCTCGTAGCTTACCTACAGCAACCTCGGTTGCTCGTAGAGATGCTACTATGCACTTGATTTCCTCTGTAGACTTGATGGCGCGTGCCATTTCTACAGGTCTTTGTGCATCCACGATCTTGAAACCAGAGTCGCGGAGCTGAATGGCAGAATTCGCATTCAGACGCTCCAAGCCTATGACAATTTGAGTCGTGGGCTTGTCAATGATCTGGCTAATAAGCTCGGCCATCTCCATCGCCCACGCCTTCTCTCGTTCTTCTATGTTGGGACCAGCAGCGACAAAGCTAGCGGTTTTGGCAACGCGTACTTCGTCAACTGTTTCGTAACCGTCGGCTAGATGAGAGCATCCTGTAAATTCGAATAGGATCGATCGTTTGGCCGTAAGGAGGAGGTAACGTGATGGAGCATTGCGCATACTGAAAACCTGTTATTTTAATGTGTGTCAGTATATGGAAAGATTCGGTCTTGAAGAGGTAGTTAGTTACCTGCATGTTCCGGGTACCAGTTGCATAGCGGATATTGACAGGATCTGATAGGATGACAGCATCAACACTATACTTCATCATCTGATCACGAAGTCGTCCTTGGCGATATAGACGAACTTGTTTGAGATCAATTCCCTCGCTCTCAGGGGCACGATCCAAAAGTGCTATACCTGAGAGATCAGTTCTCTCAGCATGCCAATCGAAATTAGCCATAATGAATATAAATTTGAAGGGAGTTTGGAGGCAAATTGCGGAAGGCTTGAAGGGGAAAAACAAATCATGCAATCCAGTGCTAAGACGAGATTCTCGTGGTACGAGCAACTGAAGACATTATATAAACACCATAATTGGACTCGTGAGGGCTATCAACACACGTCTTATCAAGGTCGGAGTTGTCAGGCTTACATATATCTCGATTATCAGTCGCTATCTGTAGTTTCATACGTCATCTTACTGTAGAAACATGTTAAATAATTCTTCGGCGTTTCCCTCACGATTATTTCATTCCGATCCCGCTCACGTGACGGATCGGAACTTAAATCGGAGTCATAATTCACGATATACTTGATGCATCTTACAGCTAGCCGGCATTATGATTGGTTCGTTCCTGGCCCAAACTACTTAGTGGCAGAACGACTTGGCCCCTGTAAACTGTTGAACCAGTCAAGGAGGTAGCATTTCCAACTTCTAATCCTGGCCATGTGCCTTGACCCGCAGGAATCCCTCGCCTCTTTTTTCTGTGTCATCAGGGTAAAGAACGTTGATCTGTCCTGTTTTGCATTTAGTAGTATATGCCTCGCCCTGTATTTGTGATTCTCGCTGGTCCAAATTAACTCCGTCCCTCGGATCAAGGGGTTGCTAGGATCAGCTCTACCCGGAGAGATGGACAACGGTGACGTTCCCTTGAGCACCTTCATACACCAATGTCAGGACAGATCTGAACATCCATGTTAAAATCAATAGTCCGCTTAGGCTTAGTAACTATATAATATCTCCATCGACCGGGTTCTTCCTATTCAATTGATCTTTCTCACATCTTTCGAAGCATATCATCTTGACTCAAACCCAAGTCCAAAGTTCATTAATCCACCATTACCCTCCCACCGTTCATGAACAATATGTCACATCAACATGTTGTCAGTCAATACGAACATCAGCCGCAAACATGCCTGGTGGACAGCTCCCAAGAAAAAGATACCAAAGCAGACACCGCCGCCGGCGACAACTCCATCGGCAGTGATATCACAGGAGATGTCTTTGGTGGTGACAACGGTCAAAATTACCGTACAATGAACCGGACAAATGCGTTGATGGCTCTTCTTACCAACCAGTTCGGTATAGGGATCCTCTCAATACCGGGAACTCTGAAGACATTAGGCTTGATTCCTGGCCTTGTAGTCATCATCGGTATGGCTCCCGTCGCTTGGTACGGTCGATATCTCCTGTACGAGTTCGTTTGCCGCTACCCCCAAGTTTCCAGCATTGTCGACATGGTCAGAATTGTCGGTGGAACATACTGGGCTACTGTCGCTGGCTTCTTCTTTGTAGTCCTGGTTATTTCAGCCTGCGCCTCAGTAGCAGTCACCATGTCCATTTCTCTCAACACCATCACAGGGCATGGTACTTGCACTGTGGGTTTTATCGGCATCGCTTGCTTGGCATGTTGGCTTACCTGTATCCCACGTACCGCCAAATTTGTAGCGCATACAGGTATACCTACCTGTTTATCTATCATCGCTGCCATCCTTACTGTCATGATCAGTCTGGGAGTAAACGGCCCAGACTCAGCTCCCCAGGGTTGGACACGTCAGATTGAACTTGTGCGAAGCTCAGTATCTTTCCGAGAAATATTTACTGCCTGTCTACGCATTGTTTTTGCATATGCCGGCCATTTCAGTTTCGTTTCCTTTATGGCGGAGATGAAGGATCCCGTCAAAGACTTCCCCTTCGCTTTAACAGGTTTATTCGCCTGTTCGGCAACTCTTTTTACAATTGTTGGTGTTGTTATTTACTGCCTCGCTGTAGAGTACACAGCATCCCCCGCCCTCGGTTCTGCTTCAATTCTCTATGCAAAAGTCGCCTATGGTCTAGCACTTCCTGCTATTCTGACGGGAGGTCTTGGTGCTGGGCATGTGGGCATCAAGTTTGTCTATATCCACACCATGGGTTGGTTAGGAGCAGCCGACCAAATAACGGCCAACAACTTAAAGTCATGGTCGATCTGGGTTACATGTGTCACAATTTACTGGATTCTGACTTTTGTTATTGCAAGCGCAATCCCCTTATTCGACTCTATCATATCTATCTGCTCTGCGACAACCTTTGCGTGGTTTTCATACGGACTAGGAAATATCTTTTGGTTCCATCTATACCGAGGTCAAATGTTTGATACCTGGAGACGACTGATCCTCTTTGGAATTAATGTCACCCTTTTACTCTTTACACTATTGATCAACAGTGCTGGTCTTTGGGCGTCGATCACCGAACTTCTGGATATTTACAACGACCCAAACGCTTCAGTACAAGGGGCATTTGACTGTGGCGATAATTCCCTCTTCTAGATAATATAATTCTCATGTTATTCCTTAATATTCAAGATAACCCTTAGAGCAGTAGTACATTAATAGAAGCGACATGAATGTTGAACCTGCACTAAACATGCTGTTTTCCACTAATGACCTTACCAAAAAAAGAACAATTGTTGAAGGAGATTCCTACTCAAAACAAATATCTTCTCAAAGCTGGAAATATCGAGATTAAACTCATCCGCCCTCGCAAGTGGCCATGTATTTCGAACTTCTATCATCACGTCTCTTCATCTGAACTTGTTGAGAAAACTGTACTTTGTGGCTTTGAGCGACGAAAGCCGGTAAAATTCTATTTCTAACTAGACTCCTTCCTGTCGTTAAGACCCAATACCTTCTCCACAGCAATTATGTCGCGGTCACCTAGCCCTTTGTCAACGGCCTCTTTATAAAGTAACCCAGTCAGATAAATCAATGGCATCTTGGCATTTATAGACGCTGCAGCTGAGTCTATAAGCTGGGTGATAGTATAACAATCTGTTATTAATGCTTGAGTAGACCAATCTTGGCTAATCATCTTGGCTATCTTAATTTTAGAGTAGGCCAACGCTAGGGGACCTGCATTAAGGACCTAACTAAAAGCCTCAATATCTATATTTTAGGCTCTGGCAAGGGCCATTAACTTAGCAAGAGCAGCCGTTATAGTAATAGTATATAGATTTACGGTATACTTAGTCTTAAGACCTATACTAATCTCTCTATAATAGATAGCTTCCTTAGTAATTAGCTTAATAATAGGCATAATGCTTTTAGCAATAATTCGGTTACTAGTAATTATTGCAATAAGTTAACCTTACTCTACTAGCACTTTACTACTACTGATAGGCATCTTAATAAACTATTTGCCGGCCCGGTAAACCTTATTAGCAATATACTTGCTAAAGTCAATTAATACTAAACTAGTATTAATAAGGATCTTACTATATAGAATATCCTTAAAGCCAGAGTCCAATATAGACTTAAAGGCAGTATTATTTAAGAGCATTATAAAGATAATATCTATATCTTTTACAAGCTATCGCAGTATGTTAGCTATATTTGCACCCGCTTAACGTAGAAGCAGGTACTTAGAAGGAGATCTATTCTATACTGTAAGGAAATACTTTCAAGCCAGATTTAATGCCATGGGCGTACCCATGACGCCAAGGCCCATGAAACCTATTCTCATACTGATGTTCGACCGATGAATGTGGCTAAGTTTGGCTGGGTCTCTCGAGAGATACCGGAGTTCCGGTGCGCTGGGAAGGGTTTGTTGAAGATGATGTGTCTGGAGGTTTTGAGAGAGGAGTAATAATCTTGGATGTTATAGAAAGAACTCATAACGTGAGCTGGAGCCATCAAATATATAGGAAACAATTGAGAAAATTTCCACGAATCTGCTATTATAAATTTACCATCTCGGAGTATGGAATTCTTCTGGTACGTTTCGGTAACAAGCTCCACATTACGCCGAACTGTCTCGCCGAGTCGTTCGGAGCCAGCGCGGCATTAGTCACTTTCGGCCAAGTACCATCCAAGAAGATTTCTGATCTCTCTTCTTCTTTTGTTTTCTATTTCTCTATCTTTCTAAATTGTCATCCGTGCCAGTCTTTATATGATATTGGTCACACTGAGCCGTGAATCATTTTACTTACCTATCATATTAAAAAACGCAACCATGGAATCACGCCAATCTGTCTCGACGGCATTGGAGCTTCCGTCCTATCCAACTTCAGAGAACCAACATCCTTCACTCTTTTCCGACACCATTGGACAGTCAAGATCCACCAGTATTCCATCAGTCTCTAGTGATCATCCGCAACTGAACGAGACTCAATCTCCGGACTCAATCCCTCCCGACGGCGGCTATGGTTGGGTCGCTGTAGTAGGAGGCTGCATAGTATCCTGGTGGATGATTGGAATTCCATACTCATGGGGTATCGTTCAATCAGCTCTCATTGCTCGAAGCGTGTCTACACCAGCTGTTCTCTCATTTGTGGGGTCTTTGGCTGCCTGTCTCCTAGCAGCTTTGGCCATTATTAACTCCAAAATAATGCGGTCACTTGGATCTCGGGGAACAGGTATGATGGGTATGACATTTATGGGTGTCGCGAATCTTATCAGTAGCTTCACCTTTACCAATATCGGCGCACTGTTTGCTGCTAGCGGCGTTATCATGGGTATAGGTATCAGGTAAGCTCCAACTTTGATATGTCAATCTATAGACTACTAACACATTTTCTTAGTCTTTCCTTTGCGGTATGAAACCTTTAATTCTGTCACCCAAAGAGCTCCACTAACAAATTCACTATCAGCCCGTTTCGGTCATCTCGTCACAATACTTTGATCGTAAAAAAGGTCTTGCAAACGGTATTATTTTCGCTGCAGGTGGCCTCGGTGGTGCAGCTATCAGCTATGGACTGGATGCATTGATACAGAATGTCGGCATCGGCTGGGCTTTGCGCATCATGGCATTACTCACGCTTGCGACTGGAGTGCCAGCAGCATACTTGATCAAGGAGAGAATCCCTTATAAGTCGACTGGATTCATTGATTGGTACGTACTAGCTATTCCACCTCAAGCTCTACATTCGAATAACGTGTTCAGGAATCTATTCAAGTCGCCGACATTCATAGCCATATTTCTTGCTGGAGCCATCGCTACATTCCCTCTATTTGTCCCTCCGTTCTTTATACCTCTCTACAGCAAGTCTATTGGGCTTTCTTCCAATATCGGCGCCGCACTTGTGGCAGGTTTCAACTTCTCATCAGCCCTCGGACGGATTCTCTGTGGCCTTCTTTGCGATCGAATCGGTGCCATCAATGTGCTTCTCCTGTCACTTGTTTTGACTGGACTTAGTAATCTAGTGATTTGGCCCTTTTCGACAACTTTGGCGCCCCTGATTCCTTTTGTCATTTTGAATGGTATGGCAAACGGTGGTTTTTTCTCAACTATGCCTACAGTGGTAGGAAGCGTCTTTGGACCCTCCAAGGTTTCCATCGCCATGGGTATGTCGGTGACAGGATGGGCAGGCGGATATCTTATGGTATGTTTTTGATCTACACCGAGCACCTTTTCATGTTAACGTATAATTTTAGGGTTCTCCAATTGCTGGGTACCTTCTTGATGCTTATGGTGGATCTGATAGTGGCTTCAGAGCATATCGACCAGCGATGTATTATGCTGGGTCACTAGCATTAGCTGCAGCAGGCATCGTTGCTATGATTCGCTTTCATCTTAACAGAAATATCCTAGCTAAGTTGTAGTTTAGAGACTACATTTTGAATAAAACCACTATCTATCTGCACTGGGAAATTCCACCAAGTTGGGATGCTCCGCGAGGCTCGCCCAGAAATCCATCTCAAAATCCCACAGTTGCGAATTAGCATACGGGTTCCATGTCTCAGCTACATTATGGCCCAAGTCTTGCGGCACTTTGGCGGCGAGTAAGGAATCGAGGAGACTTTGGATTGTTCGAGTTGCGCGTGTGAAAAGGGCGAAATTTGGATCTCCAGCCTGGATCCAAGCCCCAGTTGTGATTTCCGCAACTAGTGCGCACAGGCCTTGTATCATTTTCGATCGAGAGTGTAACATCGCGTCAGTATTTGTCGAGTTCAAAAGTGCTAGCGATATCATTCCCGCGGCGGGGAGTCCATATTGAGCCACCTAGTTTATAAACAGTCAGACCACGTAACGAATCAATCATCCAATCTTTAGATTGATTCATCACATACCTTCCATATGAGACATGTTCCGGAATTGACAAGCTGATCACGTAGGATAACAACCTCCACTGTTATTGAGAGCATCTCGGTAGCTACTTGTAACAGATGATCATTTGGTTCGGTGATGCTTCGTTGCGACACCAATCCTAGTAAGAAGTGGATATGTAGATAGTCGAGCCGAGTCCCTGCGAGGAAGTCTCGTTCAAAGGGTTTCTGTTGGCAATCCTTGAGTAAGGTTGTCAGACGGAAATGGGCTGGAAGATCATCCCACTGTTGAACAATTCGGGAACGCAATTCCCTACAAGATCCATATTCAGGTTAGCCGTTAAATAAATAATCAAGGAATGGCATACCTTATTCCTGCTGCATTATCTGAAGCGTAGCCTTTGCGGAGAAGTTGAAGTACATCCTCCTTCAGAAATGCAAATAATGCAGAGCAACGTGTATCAGCAGTGTAGTTAATTGGCTCGAGGTCGTTGATGGCTTGTCCGTTGCGTTCTTGTTGATTCCATCCTTCTGTCGGGCTTGTGGAAGCCTGGCTCACAGCATGACAGCCAATTCCCCACGTATCATCTAGATTGCTTGGGATCATGAAATGACAGTAATCCTTTACGATTCTCGGTGGGCGTCCAAGAAACACAGCCAAGCTTTTGTCTGCGGTGTATATACGTGCGAAACAAGCCTTTCGCAGCTCAACGATGAAGGGTGGAATATCACTTCCCTCGACCCTCTCGTGATAGCCAAGAGCAAACAGCGAGCTAGCCACGTCTCCAATTCTTCTCCACGAGTGATAACCTAGGAACAAACCCTCAGCGAAGTACTTTTAGGCAGGAGTCGCACGTGTGGCAGAAGCAAAACTTACTTTGGTCTCCGTCGACTTGGGAGTGTATGATGAAATTCTCGTATTGTAGAATGAGTTGTAAGTCATTTAAGCAATCCAATTCGATGCACGTCTCTAAGCAACAGTCTCCTATATATGTTAATGCCTTGATAACCCTGTGGCGCTGCTCATTGGTAGAATATAGAGGCGCAAAATGAGTTGTATCGTATGCTGCCCTTGCAGCTGCAACAAAGAAGATACCCAAGCTCTCCCACCTCAGATTTGTTTCTAGCATCTGGGATAAGAAGTTTTGTGTAGTCATGTCCTGGTGCATAATGATAGGCTTACGTGTGTTAGCCAACAGAGCCCTCGCGTAGATAGAGGCCATGCTTCCCAGTTCTTTGTCACCCGATTCAATGGTGGGGTCAGGTGTCAGGAGCTGCCTCCACCGTATCACAGAGTTTAGACAACAGACAACGAACGCCCCGGCCAGAGGAAGATTAACACCCTTCTCAAGCCAGGATTGAACCAATGGTGTAATCTTAGAAATGTCCATCCTGTCTAAGCGTGTCAAAGCATGAACTGTTCTATCCACCACGCCGAGATCACCGAATAGGTGCATAGGAGAATTTGATGTGGACCTTGCCGAGACCGGCTCAAGTGAAGTGGGATCGGGTTCATTTCCCGACAAAACTTGGTTAAAGAGAGTTGAATGGCTTGATATTCCAAGATAGCCGGGGTTCGGGTAGTGATGTGGCTGTGTTGAAGAAGCCGTTGCCTCTTCAGAAGTGGTGGCGTCATGGAGAGATGGGGAAATTGCCAGGGCCTCAGTGGGAGTTGATTCTCTAGAGGACAAGTTAAATGAGCTTCCAAGCACGTTCATATTACATTTGTCTTGGTGTAGACTTACTCTGTCTCCTTGCTTTGGGTCCTCAATGTCCTTCTACGGA
This sequence comes from Fusarium sambucinum, assembly GCF_050947815.1. Taxonomy (NCBI): domain Eukaryota; kingdom Fungi; phylum Ascomycota; class Sordariomycetes; order Hypocreales; family Nectriaceae; genus Fusarium; species Fusarium sambucinum. The sequence goes on along the minus strand of NC_139294.1, from coordinate 11,880,578 downwards.
ACGGCTGCTTCCTGTAGACGCAACGTGCGTCTTGGCTTCGGCTGCGACATCGGCTGCAGACGGGCTGCTCGTGGCCACAAGCTAGCTTAGACCGACGACAGGGTTCGCACGCGGCAAGTCTGACGCTCATTGACTCGGGACGCGGTGTTGATACTGTTCAAGAGTTGGGTTCTACGACGGAAAAGACATCGGAGAAAAGAGTTGGTCCGACTGACATTCGTGCTAGGGAGTTTGTCCGATTTGTCCGTTATGACTAAAATACGCCTTGTCATTGACAAGCCCCACAACACACCGAGACTACGAAAACTAGAGTTAGAGCGGGGGTCATGTGAAGAAAAGCGTGCCTTTTGGCGAAGATATGGGTTTGTGGTTATAAAAAAAGCTTGTGTTGCGCTGTACAGACAGCAGTAACTTCTGTTAAACCTACATGTAGATTTCTTCTACATCATCACTGTGTTCTGTCTAGAATTACCCTATAGCCTTGCGATGTCTACTCTTTTAGGTGAATGCATTGTGCTTTACCTAATAGAGCTTCTTGTTAGTTTTCTAACTTGGCTTATACTAATTCGAGGTTCCTTGGCTAACACCAGCTACTAATCGCTTTGTATAGCATAGCTCCAGTTCAATAATTATTTCCTCTTGCAACCTCAATCAATTGACTAGTTAACCATCTGTCAAAGACGTCTACTCTTCTTCGGTCGACCTACCAAGATAAACTACTATCTATTTTGTTAGTTAATCCCAGTTTTTTACTCCACATGGCTAACCGCTTTGACCTACGTTTATCATAAGGTTAAAGTTTTTATCTCGGCGAGATAGTTGCTCCGTGAGGAGGATAGTTGCACCGTGGGTAAAATAGTTCCACCGTAATTAAACTAAGTTTTGACTAAAACTACATTTGGTCACGGGCTTCCGCTGAATAAAATGGAGGAATTTATAATATAACAGATTACTCAACAATGCCGGATACAGCAAGCAGTCATTAGCGTGTAACTCTTTCCATCTCATTACTATATATTACTAGTATCCAGTTCCATATATTCTAGATCAATATAAACATCATGGCTCATATGAAAGCTCTAGTTTCCGGCCGAAACATCGTGACCCGAGTCATCAACCTCTCACTTGCCAAGGCCATTTGTGGTCAAGGTGGCAGTGTCCGGGATGATGTACCTATCCCTACCATCTCTTCCAACGAAATATTGGTCAAAGTCAAGGCTGTGGCCCTGAACCCGACTGATTTCAAGCATCTGGACGTCATATCTCCCCGTAATTGTATCATCGGTTGCGATTATGCAGGCGTGGTTCATGAAGTGGGCGACTCTGTCAAGACCAAATGGAAAGTCGGTGATCGCGTAGCCGGCGCTGTTCACGGTGGCCTTTTTCCTGACAAGGGTGCCTTCGCTGAGTACCTGAAGACCGACGCAGATCTCGCTTGGAGGATACCCGACCACGTATCCGACACTGACGCAACGACATATGGCGTCTCCGCCGTGACCGCGATGCTCACGCTCAACATTCATCATGAACTCCCCTTCATTAATACCGAGCCCATCACTCCTAAGGATGAAGCCATTTTCATCTACGCAGGATCAACCAGTGCGGGTCTATACCATATTCAGCTCGCAAAGGCCCTTGGATACACGGTCGTTACAACTGCCTCGCCGCGATCGTTCGACTTGGTAAAGAAGTACGGTGCCGATGCCGTATTCGATTACAATTCGCCTACAATTCAAGCAGACATTACCAAACAGTATCCCGAAATTACCAAGGCCGTGGATTGTTTCTCTGAGGGAAAGTCAACGGGTATATGCGCCGCGGTACTCAAGAACAGTGGCGGCAAGGTAGTCACCCTGCTGCCTAATGGCAAACCACCTACTCAAGATATCAGTTACGATCTTGTGATGTCGTACACGGCTATGGGACACCCTTTCCAATGGCTACCACCAATCGGTCCAAAGTTTGAAGCCAGACCACAAGATCGTGCCGCCCTTGTTCGCTTTTACGACATTTTGCCACATGTTATACATATCTTGAAGCCCATCCCCACTATTGAGCTCGGAAATGGCTTCGATGGGGTGTTGGAGGGATTGAACAAGTTGCGGGCAGGCGCGGTAAATGGGGGTAAACAAGTTGTAAGGTTTGACACCAAGGAGTGATTTAGGCCGCATTAGTAATAGGAAGGGTCAATATAGATTGACCTTCTTCTTGGCAATAATAAGGAAATTGATTTCTATTCAAGTTGTTCTTCCAAGTCGGCCAACACACGCGTGATAGCATCACCTATGGAAAAATCCCAAATAACATGTAGGGTTTCACCCAATTCCTCAGACATTTTCTTGAAGTCACTGCCGATTTCAGTTTGCAACTCGTATAGCTGACCTGCGCGCCTAGACTTTTCGACGACCCATTGAGTCCTAGGCCGCCTACTCTTGTCAAAAGCAGCAAAAGCCAGCTCGATGTCAGAACGTTTTTGAACGCTCTTGTGGCCTAGAAGGGACGCCAGCAAAGCGGCATCCTCAATGCATAAACCGGCCCCTGCTCCGTGGTGCGGCGAGGATGCATGGGCGGCATCCCCAATAATACACATTCGACCCTTGGCAAAAGCTGGGACAGGATGATCTCCCAGGTCGAACATACCCACCCCACTGTGGATGGTTAATTCTCTAAGTAGATAAAACATGCGATGTTTCTGGATAGGGCCTTTTGTACGCGAACTTACCCTGTCAAGCTTCTGGGCGCAGTCAATGAGTTCCAAGCATGATGGAGCGAAGAGTCTGAAATCATTGAGAAGATCCTTCCTTGCAGCAGGAAGGGTTAGTTGAGTTTCACTTGGCCAGTGATCAAAGCTTGTACAGTAGGCCACGACATTCAAGATAGTTCCGTTGGCAACCGGATAAGCAACCAAATGTCTGCCGTTACCCATCTAATGCCAGTCAGTCGTTGTTTGAGGCCAGTTGGACGCTTACAAACGATACTGTCAAAAGACTTACCCACATCGTCGCATTGAGAGCTCTCTCCTCTCCTAAAATCCCATATGCCAGAGGCATAGGAATCATTCCCCTATACGCATACTTGTTCGTATATGAACACTTTGCGGATGGATGGTTCTGTCCCACTAACAGTTCGCGCATCTTTGATTTGATACCATCACAGCCAACAACGGCATCCGCCTCTTCCGCCGTGCCATCCTGGAAGAAAAGTTGAACCTTTTTACAATTCTGATCTTCGACTTTCACCAAGCGTTTATTGAAGCGAATCACGCCATCAGGAAGAAGTTGCATTAGCTCATTGACAAACGAGCCTCTGTGACATCCCTGTAAGCCTGTGCTGTTTTTGATCTCAAAAACGGGACCAACATCAGTCGCGTTGTGCCTGCCGTCGAAGAACTCGAAAAGAATATTCTGCTTTGACTTCCAGACGTTGCCGCTGGCCACTTTCTTGAAAGCATTGTGGACAGCTGGGTCACATACTACCATGGCGTTTTGAGCATTGGGACTAATCCCAAGGCCAGCGCCCACGTCAGCAAATTCATGAGCTGATTCATAGATACTGCAGCGGATATCCCTTTTTATAAGTGAGATTGCCAGCACAATTCCTGCTATGCCGCCACCAATAATGGCAACTTCGATGTCTTTGGTCGTTGCGTTTTGCATGACTTAAATTATAGCGAAATAAGCATTTGTTCAATAATAGTACAGTGCTTGTGGGTGGCCGAACTCTTTGTATCAGATAGTAGGCACTGCCGTGAAATATCTGAGGTTCTGTTAAGTATGAATGTGCTATTCTCAAACTGGCAGTTGTATGCGATATTGTTATACCTTCCGAGTCAAGTTAGTCAGTCTCAGGGATCTACACTCCAACTGTCCGGAGACATGTGAAATGTCACAGCGGGAGAAAATGATAAAGTTTAAACTTTTAGTACTACAACGACCTTGAACATCAGCCAGGCCGCTTTCGGGGATTGCAGCAGGACTTGCAAGAGGTGAATCAATACACAATAGACAGTCTCATAATACAACTTCGTCCCGGGTAATATAGAATTGCAATTTCAATGTTAAATTATCAAAGTATTAAACATCTAATCATCCAGTAGGTACAAAAGTGGCCTTGAAATCCGAGATCAATAAACCGGCAATTAAGGTAGATTCGGTAGTTGAGAGATGAAGTTGTCCATGATCTATACGCTCGGACTCGGCCTAATTCGTGTTCCCGGTCACTTGTTGGGTTGTAATACTTACATGATGTGTGGATGGCTTCGTGCTATGATTAGTGATCGACGGAAGGTTGACACATCATCCGATAACCACGGCACATAACAACAGGAATTTCATTTGTAAGCCAACATTTTATCTGATCATTTTATTCCAGTGTATCCCGTCACTCAGGGTACATTAACACAAAGCCTTCCTTATATGCAAATCAACAAGAAACAGTTATTGCCTTTTCTTAATAACAAAATGAACAACAGAGGTAGCAAGCGGCTAGAGGTAGTCAGGCAAATGATTTGGCCAACAGCAAATACTTCGGCTGATGAGCCATTACTTGGGCGGGCAAAGGGTCAACTGCTCCCTCACAATGAAAGTAGTTCAAAGAGCATCGAAAGGTCTCGTCAAGCGCCAACGCGATCGATTTGGATGGCTTGGCCACCGCTTTCCCCATACTAGGTCCGTATGTCATGTTTACGCTGTGCGAGATGTAGATACTAATAGGCACGACAGCTGCAGTAATGATATTTCGGCCTGAACATTGAGACCCCACTAAAGATGAGCAAGAAAGGTGATTTATATTCCTTACTATTTATGGTTTATTCGAGCCGAGGGCCTCTAAATTATCAAGCCTCGTGGATTATGTATTAGCCATAATAGTAGTAAATATCTTCCAGCGTCAGCATACCTACCTTTCGATATTGTGATAAAGTCATCTTCGTACTCTTGTTAATAGTTGTAAAATCGCCCTGGCTTATAACTACTTGTTAGTTATATGAAATAACGCAAAAGAAAGTGAGGCAGGCTTGGGAGGAAAAGTCTTCTTTTTGCTCTAAAGTGAAAACGCACTTCTGATTCCTGTGCAATTATCTGAATCAGACATTCATTAGCCTGCGCTTACTATCAACTACTACTTAGCACTCTCACTGACCTCATGCCGCTATCAATCATAGGAAATAGCGCTATTGTTGTAATTGTAGACACTCCCTCTTTGAATATTTACTTATTTAGCTTTTTTTTCTTCGCTTGTCGCTTAAATCTTGCCCCCAGCTCTAGAATTAGGTTTTCCAATGGGCATTGCTGAACAAAGCTGTACGCAGGAAGCAACAATTTCTCCTTCCTCGTTGAGGATTTCAATATTCATATCAAACCTCCCACCGTGTACTCTATTCATTGTGGTTCGGGTGAGGAGCCATTCTTGGGGGCTTAACTCAGACTGGAACATGATATTCAGAGCAGTGGTGGGTATACCCCAGCTGGTGGCTGATTTCATCCCAGTCTCGGTATAGTTGAGGAAGATGGGTGGAACCTAAATGGTAAACCATTAGCTCAGGTCAAAATACACTTTATGCATAATATGTACGTACCAGGTCAGCCAATACAGGCAAGTGCTCGAGACCGAATTCCATTCCATCATCTGATTTTACCCACTGATACCTGGTATTCTGGCCTCCGAATCTTTCGCTCCAAAGAGGTGAAGTTCCACCAGTAGGTGTCCACACTCTTATTGTAGATGCCGGGGGGTTCATGTAGTAGTAGCTTGCATCTGACCATCGAACACAATCCTTCACTCGATCTGGCAGTGGCCAGACTGCAGGTTGTATATTGCCGACGTGACCCTCGTCTCTTAGCATACCCAGCCTTACGACAGCGACTGTGCAGACCTTCTGTTCATGGAGTTCTAGAGACTTGAGCCTAGCTTCAATCGTTGAAGTGCGTTTGCCTCTGCTGAGAGTCTCAAGAGTAACCTCAAATCGGCCTTGTGGTAGCGGTTCCAGGAACTCGACGGACATGTTGAGGGGTTCCATATGCTCCTGGCTCCCATGATACTGTCGGGCTGTCGTCATCAGAACGGTGGCACAATAACCACCATGAGCTGCCAATCGCCGGCCGCCTATAAGTCCAACATGAGTGGCCTATTAGTAATTTCTTGAACACAATTAACGTACCATTGCCGCACCAGTCCGGTGGGACACTGCCGCTATATCTCTTCCCATCAGAGTTTGCAATTAGACTCGTCCTGATAGCTTCAGGCAACGGGGTTCTAGGAAATCCATGATTTCTCCATGTTGGAGTCACGTCTGGGTGAGAGTTGGGCAGATGCGATGTTGACATGACTGCGGCGTCAGAGTCTCAAGTAGGTGGAAATAAAAGTGCTGTTGAATTAAGGTTGAGTAAAGGCTTTTTTCTCGGGTGAGAACTTAACAATGAAGAGGATATTTATTATTAAATAAAGAACTAATTTCTAGAAAACTGCGGTGATTAAATAAATTACCGTCGGCATCTATGGTTGAACCGATATGGGTGAATTAATAATCGGTATTGTAATTGTGTTCTGTCTGAATTGCCGTGCCTCCTTACACTTTCCCCTCTTCTCGGCAAATGCACTACGCTACTCCTAATTGATCGTCTTAGTCATTTAAAATCGCCTATACTACCTAAATCGAAGTTAGTTTCGCTAAAATGGGCTGCTAACCACCTTGTACAGGGTAGCTTCGGTTTTACAAGTCTTATAAACAAGAACACAGTATATTAAGACAGATGTAACTTCCTGCTGTACTTATATCAGGTCAGGTCCTGCGCAATAAGAGTCCACGAGTAGATTCTATAAGTGTAGTTGGTTGACTAATTTACCCCAATCCACTTGAATTGAACATGTGAAACTGTGCTCATAGGCAAGTCCAGAACGTAAAAGAGACACAAAGGGAAGAAAAAAGAGACACCTGCTTTTCCAGAACATTAGTTTGTCATGTTTGGCAGCTGAAACAAATCAACATGACTCTAGGAGTAACTAAAAATATCCCTGATCTGATCAATACCGAAAAGTCTGGTACATTGTGGATCACCGGCAATGCCATACATTCCAATCTCGGGACAGCCCCACTCTCGGGATAGTCCCATAAATACTCGGGACAGCCCCACACTCCGGGGATGTGGGCAAACTAGTTTATTCGCAACGACAATAAAATTTAATGCTACGTAAAGTTGGGCGAGATGACGAACAGTAACCGCGTGGCAGGCGACCAGCTTGAATAACACTAGAAATAAATGCAGATAAATAGAACTATAAACACCATAAGAAGCCTTGTCTTGTTGTCTACATTTCACACCATCTCTCACACATTCTTTTTCAGTCAACATCTCTTCTGCATCTTGGGTCACCATGCATCTTCCTTCTGTCTCCGTTGTGGCTGCGCTAGCTTCAACAACTGTCGCAAAATCCCTTTCGGAACTATGCACAGCTTCCAATCTCAAAGCTGCTTTACCTTCCAATGGAACATTGCTCGGAATCAACATGATCCCGTCTTCCATCAAGGCTTCCACAGCCGTCTATAATGCAAGCGCAAGTATGGGAGGAGGCCCTATGCGTCGCGATACTGAAACCTATGACTACTGTAACGTCACCCTCACATACACTCACGGCACCAAGGGAGATGAGGTGAATCTCAAGTATGCCTTCCCCGACCCTTCCGATTTCAAGAAACGCTTCTACGTCGCCGGCGGGGGTGGCTATTCCCTCAACACCGATGCTACTGGCGGACTCAAATATGGTGCTGCTGCAGGCGCTACTGATGGAGGATACGACGCCTTCAACTACAGTCTCGACGAGAAGTTCCTCCTGGGAAATGGATCCATCAACTGGGAAGCGACCTACATGTTTTCTTATCAGGCCCTTGGCGAGATGACCCAGATCGGAAAGTACATCACAAAGGAGCTCTATGGTATGGCCAGCACCAGCAAGGTCTATACCTACTACGAAGGCTGTTCCGATGGTGGAAGAGAGGGCATGAGTCAGGTTCAGAGGTGGGGCGATGAGTACGACGGAGTTATTGCTGGTGCTCCTGCTTTCCGTTTTGCCCAGCAGCAAGTCCTTCATGTTTATCCTGCCGCAGTCGAGCAGACTCTCGATTACTACCCTCCTCCTTGCGAACTCAAGAAAATCGTCAACGCCACCATCGCCGCCTGTGATGGCCTCGACGGAAGGAAAGATGGCGTCATCTCTCGAACCGACCTTTGCAAGCTTAAATTCAATCTCAAGTCACTCATCGGTACGAAGTATTACTGTGCAGCAGAGACAAGTTCTTCTCTTGGTTTTGGCTTCAGCAAGCGACAGGCTCCGGGCAGCCAGCAGAGCAACGCTCCTGAGCAGAACGGCACCGTTACTGCTAAAGGTGTTGCTGTTGCTCAGGCTATCTATGATGGTCTGTTCAACAGCCAAAAAAAGCGGGCCTATCTCTCGTGGCAAATTGGTTCTGAGCTCTCCGATGGCGAGCCGACCTATGATAACGAAACTGAGAAGTGGACAATGAACATTCCTTCTACAGGAGGAATGTATGTTGCAAAGTTCATTGAGCTACTCGATCAAGATAACCTCGACAACCTTGATAATGTCACTTATGACACTCTTGTCAATTGGATGGATACTGGTCTGGTCCGTTACTATGACAGTCTTCAGACGACTCATCCCGACCTCACGACTTTCAGGAAGGCTGGAGGTAAACTTCTCCACTACCACGGCGAATCCGACCCCAGCATTCCCGCTGCCTCATCTGTTCACTATTGGCAATCCGTTCGCTCCGTTATGTACCCGCACTTGTCAGACGCCGAGGCACAAAAAGCCCTCACAGAATGGTACCAGTTCTACCTTGTTCCTGGAGCCGGCCACTGTGGCGCCAATTCACTCCAGCCTGGCCCTTATCCTCATAACAACATGGATACCATGATCGAATGGGTTGAGAATGACAAACAGCCATCCCGACTCAATGCTACTGTTTCTTCTGGCGATTACAAGGGAGAGACACAGATGCTTTGCCAGTGGCCTAAGCGACCCCTTTGGACCAACGACAAGAGCTTCAAGTGTGTTGATGATAAGAAGTCCATTGAAAGTTGGACTTATGACTTTAATGCTTTCAAGATCCCTGTATTTTAGTTCTTACTGTGGTTGTGGTCTGGAGAATCATGACCATGGTACTACAATTGTAGCCCCTCATGGATCGTGATCGCGAAGTTAGACGGCTAAGCATATTTGGCTATTTGGGTAGTTTAAGAAGAGCGGACACTTAGATATTCCTACACTTGAAACTTTAGTTAAACGTCAATTACAAATATGTTTTCAAGGCTTGAAAAACCAATGTTTCTGCCGGTGTCATAGGTCTGCCTTGACAAACACTTCACGAATTCAGGGAAATGGTAGGCGGAACGGAAGGGAACAAGTGGACCTATCCTTGGTCTGAGAGACATGTGATCCGCAGCATCGCCAATGAATTGATATTTTTACCTGCTTCTTATATTAGACCAACAGTAATATTACCTCAAGTCTTGATATTGTCCCCTTGTAACTCCTGCTACCTTTCGCCGCAAAGTGTAAAAAGAGACATACAACAGCCGGGATTCACTGTTCGTCACCGACGCAACAACTTCCTGTGTCCTGAGCGAACTCGGCCGACGTTTATCCGACGGCATGCTGCGCCTCTCGCCCCGAGTTGCCGACGTCGGCGCAGTAGAGGAGATCAACAACGGTACGGGAAATGTGGAGACTGTTGCCTACCGTTGCTGACACGGCATTACCCCACACTGCCCAAAATACGAGACTTGATATTCAAAGGTCCGACAGTTGATACAAAAACTCACCAAATGCAATTTGCAGGTCTTGATGTCATGGTGCAATTGGAAAACAATATGGGGCCATATCAGTATTCACAATTGGCAGAATGCAGCATTCGTCTGCTTCGCTTGATTCCTCATCCCGACAGGCAATCTCACATCCACTGCCAACTTTTCGATTTTCCCTTGTCAGACTCAACAAGCACATGTCAATATGAAGCTCTTTCATATGTATGGGGTTCCGATAAAAAGCCATTCTCGATCAGTGTGAATCATGGCGAACTACACATCGGAGCGAATCTACATGCAGCTCTAGGTAATCTGCGACATGACAACCTGGAAAGAGTCCTCTGGATAGATGCGCTGTGTATCAATCAGGATGATACAACAGAAAAAGGGCAGCAAGTTCAGTTAATGGCTAAGATCTACGCCAAAGCTCATTGTGTAATCGTCTGGCTTAGGGAGGGTACTGATGAAAGCGATGAGGCTATTCAGGAAATTAACGGAGCTGCTTTCCAAAGTCTGAAATCGAATAACGATTCCACTAGGGTCCTCTCACTTCTCCGTCGGCCTTGGTTTGAGCGTATCTGGGTAAGGCATCGATTCTATTCGCAAAACGTATGTTGCTGACAATATCATTCCAGGTCCTTCAAGAGGTTGCTGCCCCTCAGCATATTCTTATCAGATGCGGCGACGCCGAGATTGACGGACATTTATTCTGTCGTGGACTCAGTGTACTCATGTCGACGTATAAAAACTGTGAAAGTATCCAATCTTGGATCTATTCTCTTACTCGTCTCATTCAGGGTGCCATAGGCCTACCTCGGCATATAGGGTTACTAATGGGAAGATTTTCACTCGCCATACGTCCTTTCTATGACCTGATAGAAATGTACCATACCCGAAAGGCTACCGACCGCCGCGACAAAGTCTATGCGCTTCTTGGTATGAGTACTGATGTCCCAAGTGGAGCAGGGTTATCTGTCAACTACAACATTCCTTGGAGTCAACTTTTCAGAAGCCTTATCAAGTACGCAATCTCTGATTCTATATCTGCGACTACCTGGGATGATCGGGAGATAGCTGTTATCAAAGGAAAGGCTGTAGTCCTCGGCGAAATCTCATCTGTTGAGAGAAACGATTTGTTGGTAAACAATCAGACATTATCGATTACCTGGAAGAATGCTATGTCCAGAATTTCACAGACAACATCTTGGACTCTTGATGTTTCCGCAAAGTTATTCCAGGCAGAAGACGTCTTGTGTCTTTTCCAAGGAGCTACAAGACCGACTATCATCAGACGTTGTGGTTCATACTGGGCTGTCATCAGGATTTCAATGCATTCCGCTTCAGTCCAAAAGATGGCCGACGGCTTGTGGAATGACATGAGTCCCGATTCCATATGTTCCGATCTATTACAACCGGTTACGACATATTTACGTGATTTTCTGCTTATCTGGGACTGGGACGAGCATTCCATCCAGTCTCTACAAAATCAGGAAAACAGATATGTAACGATTGTGAACGAGCAATTCGATACGGGCTCATTATCAGAAACAATTGACAATATCATCAATATGGTGGATATGGGACTTGTGCTCCGAGACCTCCAAAGATACACCTTATCAGAGGATTGCATCCGCAGAGCCATGGCAGCTTTGGAAACTGAGATGAGACTTCTAGAAGAATTTGAATCGGCCTCCAGTATTAGCGACACAACCTTCAACGAAATACTGGAACTGGATAGAATAGTCAATGCCCTACTTCATGTCAAAGGTGGTTGGTTACCTCTGGTTTGGGCGTCGCAGGATGGATATAATTTGGTTGTCAAACTGATCCAAATGAGAGCTAATCCAAATGAAGGGGATGAAGAAGGAAGACTCCCACTTTCTTGGGCAGCTGAGAACGGCCATGAGACGTTAGTACACCATTTGTTAAGCATTGGGGATGTTGATCCAGACAGGAGGGACTCGAGAGGTTGGACATCGCTTCAATGGGCAGTCTTTGGTGGACATGAAACGATCGTGAAGCGTCTTGTGGCTACTCAAAAGGTTGATCCAGATGCAAAACAGGAGATGAGAGACGTGGATGGCACAACGCTGACACCTCTAGAATTCGCCTTGGCGAGTGGCTACCAGTCAGTAGTGGAGATGCTTCTCGAGACTTACGAGGTAGACTTGAACGCCGCCGATGAGGGTGAAACGAGGCCTTAGTGGTGGGCCCTAATAAGTGATCGTGCAGATGTAGTGAAGATGCTGATGGAAGAAGGAAACGTCAATCTGAATGGTTTAGAGGACATTGAGAAAGGAGAAGAAATAACATCACTCATGTGGGCCACAAGGAATCAGAATGAGGAAATTGTCAAACTACTGCTCCAGACCGGGAAAGTCAACGTGGATGCAAAAGACAAATTCGGCCGGACTGCGATACATTACGCCGCGTTGAAAGGTGACCAAGCAATTGTCAAGTTACTGTTAAGGACTGGCAAAGCCGATCCCGACATAGCTGACATCAACGGACGGACTCCACTATGGCTCGCAGCTGGTCGCGGGTTTGAAGAGGTCGTCAAATTACTCATTGACACGAACGAAGTCGACCCAAACACACTAGACAAAACAAAAGCGACACCACTATCAGTGGCGAGAAAAAAATGGACATGAAGGCGTTGTCAGCTTTCTCAAAGCGAGGAACAATCTGAGCCAGTTAGATTTCTTTTTAATTTAATGATCGCTGAAGCTTTCGCCTAGGTCTTCTCAGTTGAGCCACCGAGATATATAACGGCAGATCTTAGCTTCCAACTGAGCATTTCCTCACTATTAAAAATGAGAGTGAGTTCCACGATGGCCGGCATTTGTTATTCTTTTGTGGTCCAAGGTGTGCTAGGTGGGCTATGAAAGTTTAGGAAACAGTGAATTTATATACATTCCACTGTAGAGTGAGATTGTTGATATTCTGGAGACTGTACTCGACAATAACCGTGATGGCGACGACGAGGATCCTCATAGTACGGTGTCCGCTCGCAGTATTAAAAATCACATATGGTTATTCCATGGCTCACATAAATACAATAGAATTAGTATTGAGGAATATCTGCTTAAATCAGGCTTATCTTTTGTTGAATTCTACCTCACATACAAATCACATTCTCATCAGTATTCCAGTACTGCAACTCTCTGAGGTTCTCCACCGGAAATAACAACAACTCCACCACTACTCCGGATTGGCATAGGCCTACACATTGCTCAGTGGTAACATGCTTATCCTTGGAAACACCGAGTTGATCCAATTTTCGCTGTACAGTGTCGACTAAACCCTGAGCGCGGTTATGAATACCTCGAGCTTCTTGAATAAAACTATAAAGTTTTGGATCCCCTAGCTGTCGCTGTTCTTGGATCTTGGCTTGCTCAAGGGTTGAGAAACAAGACAAGGTGACCCGCAGATCTGATTCGGCCGATGACCAACTTTTAGTCCAGCTATCCTCGAAAGAAAAAAACAAAATCTCGACTTTGATGCAAATTGTGATACTTTCTGAAACAGTCTTGCTGCTAGAGCCAAGACTCATCATAACACCAGCATCACCGCCGATTCTGTAGCCTGCCACGTAGTGGTCGCCCCAGCGTTGTTTGAAGGCGGACAATCCGCCATTGTACTTGAGAGTTTGCAAGGCGGCTTCTGATAGATTTGGGGGTCGTGAGAAGGTAACGGACCCAGCTCGGTAAGTTGTCATGACTGATGTTTTTGAAGCCTGATTCAAGAGTCTTGTTAATATTTTCAATTTCCGGAAACAGTCAATGAGTATAGGTGCACTTACATCGTTGTTCTCCATCACATGTCTATCATACTGACAGGAGACACTGGCAGAGACAACAAAACACGATATACCAACCCCAACACCAACGCTGAGATGATCAGCAGAGGTTGATGATGATGTGGATTCATTAGATTTGTAAGACGCATCGCCGTCAAATGGCTCAAACTTGATACGTGAGTTTTGTAATGACTCGGCATCGAAGGCGGAATCCCGCGAGAAGGGGTCAAGCTTTGATGTTAATGCTGTTTTGGTGTTGAAAAATGACCCTAAAGAAATAGGCCGTGTGTGCCATGGCAGCCGGAGGACCTGTCCAGTTGACGCCTGCCTCGCAAGACTGGTGATCAAAGGATCGAAATCATCGACAGTCATCTTTGAAGCTCGTAGTCACGACCATAAGAAAATGATTGAAAGACAGATGTGAGCGATCCAACACAGGTAGTACCGAAAGCGTGCAAAAGAAAGTAGCGTCGAGTTTAGAAACAGCTACGTACCATGCATGACCTAACAATGTCTAATGACGCCCGTGGCTGACCTACAGTAGCTGAACTGAATTAAACAACATACCCTGCGTTGAACTATAGAGGTACTATGCACTCACACTGAGACACTAAATGCTAATCACCACTGTGTCTGAATAGAGGCGTTTAATAGGAAGTTGACACGTCAATGCAATACTAAAAGTCGGTGACTTCTATCAGGCTGGCTGAACGCCATATATAGACTCTATTGGCTAGCTAGAGTCGAATGACTGTCTAGGCCCCCTCAGCTTCAATAGTACATTTCTACCCCGAGCGTTAGTGCAATTGGTTATTTGCTTTTAAGGTTGCAGTCTATTTGTGGCGGGCTGAACTAGAATGAGGACCGGATCCTATTGGCCCCCATGACTTGTATAGTAATATATGCTCCAGTACTGGTTACAAAACTTGATTCACATTGCATTCCAGACCTAAATCGCGGCGAAACAGTAATACGAAGGAGAAGTTGGGATGATACGAAGCATAACATACTAATATAATAATAGACCTCCTCAGGCTTCATTTACATTCACTGTCTTGTATTCACAGGCACAGCATTCCGCCTCCATAGCACTTACTCTAAACCTCATCCTGTATCACGTTCTTCACCCGGTAGTAGACACTACCCATCATGGCACTCCGTTTGGCACCCTACAACAATGGCATGAGACTTGGTAAGCGTGACAATTTCTCACTTTAGCGTTCGAACTTTCAGCTAACTATTCTCGAGGCCAGGGGTACGTCGTACTCAAAGCTTTCCCAAGCTATATCTAACACAAGTCTCACACTAGGGTCAACTCGTACACACAGCAGATCTGTGTCGACGACGCTGTAGTCACGGACCCAGATCGGATTGACAATCCAGTCACCAACGATGGATTCACTATGCGGGACCTGAGGTTCGCCATCAGCGGTGCTCACGCCACTCATACTCCCAGCAGCGAAGATAGCGGCGATACTGTCCTTGTGACTCCAGAAGGTGAGGAGAATAACGACAGCACTGCCCTCGCAGCTCGTAGCTTTGCTTTCCAATTGCAGCAGCGTGCCGAGCAGATCAAGAAGCTCATCGAGGACATCGATGCCTACGAAACTGAGCTTGAGGACGTTTCCAAAGCTGAGACTGCTGAGCGACGAAAGAAGGCACTGATCCTGGAAAACAAGCGCATAAAGCTCTCTAAACTGAAGACGCTTGAAGTGACTGAGGCTCTCAAGTCTGCTGACTCAAAGGGCTTGGATGAAGAACTTGCCAACCGTGGGCGAAGCCAGGTCGTGACTTACACTTCCCGATTCGTCAGTAAGCTCAGGTATGTTCTCGAAATCAACCTTTGCTGCTAAAAGGATTGCTAACAGCAAATCAGCGAAGTGACGGACGAAATGAACATCTCTGGTTCCCTGTCTATCAAATACGGTGCTATTGGAGGCTGTGGTAAGGGATCATTTATTGACTCAGACAAGTTCAAAGAGAGCGGCTTGAACTTCTTCATCAGCGTCAAAGTGATCAATCAGTCAATTAATATCAAGAATGCTTTAATTTACCAAGCACTGCCCTCTGTTGACGAAAAGAACTTTGTCGAGGTCTTTGGAGACTGCTTTATCTCTGGTCAGTCACGTTATCTCCCAACCCATTCGGCTATAACACTAACGATTCATAGGCTTTCTCGAAGGTGGCGAGTTCAATGCTCTGGTCAGCATGAAGGTTCTCAACAAAGACAAGAAAACTGAAATTGAGGCAGAGTATGTTTTAATGTACTACAAGTCTCTAACGAAGCTGACATTACTTCTAGGGCCAAAGTTGCCATGACTATTGGGCCCGTTGAGGTTGAGGCTGAAGCAAAGGTCAAAGTAGCTAAGAACAATATTCAAGCAAATACTGAGACCACGATCCAAGTTGGTTGGTCTGGTGGTGGAAGCATCAAGCCAAGTATTACTTCCTACCTTAGACATTATCCAAGACCTACTAACCTGTTGTGACAGTGGACGAGCCGTGGAGCATTGATACATTGATGCAGACTGCGGCAAGATTTCCAGACCTGGTAGCGAAAACCCCACAGCGCACTTAGTAAGATCTACCTTGACATCCAACTACTCAATCAATTCTGACCTCTCAAGTGCGATTCTCACCAAGTATGAAGCTCTGCGAAGCTTCATGATACTCAAGCCTGAAAAACTTTTGCCTATTATGTACGAGAATGCTGCAATCTACACCAATGCCCTTCTGGATGCGTATATGGACTATAAAAACGTGAGTCATAGATATTGAGCGGATGAAAATCGACTGTTAATTTGGTGCCTCTAGATCTACCGAAACATTTCCTCCGATCTCTTTGACATCGATGCCGGAACAAAGAAATTCGACAATTCAATGGACACAGGCACTCTTGCCGACAACACTACCCTCAGTAGGGTCAATGATGAGTCAAACTTCTCGGCCAGCTACAAAGGCATGGAGCTAGCCAGAAGAGCATGCCGCTTCCAGATGATGAAGATCGTCACTGAAGTGGATCTTGTCACGGCGACACCCAAGTTGTCAACTGACGAGACCCGAGGTGAACAGTTCCAGAGTCCAGTTACATTCAAAGCAAGACTGCCCAAGGTTGTTCTTGAAAGAACTCCCCGGAAGGTTCAATTGTTCGGTGACGAAGAGCAGACATACTACCCTCTGCTCGACGGTGCATCTGGTAGCAAGGAGGAGGCAGACAAGGTTGCTTCTCTCGTGGCGGATAAGCCCGATATCAGCGAACACTTGCGTTTAGCCCTCCCATTGGTTCAGATTCGGGGACTTTGTTCTGTAATCTGGACTTTGTCAAACCTGCCTTTGCTCTGCTGCAGGTTATTGTTGAGGTATCAGATCGTGGGGTTGTGAGTGGAATGAGAACTCGATACTCCAACGGTCTCGTTACCAATCTTGGAGCTGTTGGGAGTGGGAAACAGGTCACTCTGAACCTGCATCCTGAGGATGGAGAGTGGATCTTTGCTTGCTCAATCGAAGTCGGCCGTCCTACTGATGAGGCCGGTGCTAAGGAGAGGGTCACTGCGGTTCGTCTGTATACGAACCGTGGGCCTGATCTCCTGGGTCAAGCCGATAATTGGCAGCCCGCTGTGGAAGGTAAAGGCCAACGTGGCAACACCTCCTTCGAAGGACTGACCTTGAAGCACTACGATCCTTTATTGGCCGGTGGCCATCTCAAAGGCTTCTGGGGACGAAGTATCAACACTTCAACCTCAGGTAAACGAACTGGACTGTATAGAATGGGTCCGATTTGGGGAGATACTCAGGATGATTCTGTTGTGGTTGCAGGACTCGAAAGCGGTGATGACAACGAGCAGGATAGGCCAAAGACTGGAGGTGTACGTGGACTTGATATCGGCTGGAAGCTCGAAACCAACATGACCAAATCCAGGACAGTGCGTTTCGAAAAGAGTCTGGCCTCGACACCAAGAGTTATCTATGGTCTTCGCCAATTCGACATCATCGCTCCTCAATGGTTTCAACATTGCCGTCGAGACTCTCAATCTCGGCAAAGAAGGCTTCGACCTCAAGCTGCAAAGCTGGAACAGTATTGTGTACAACACAGAAGCCAACTGGCTGACGCTCCCCAGCAACAGCAACATCAATTTCCAGTACGGCGAACTAGACAGTTCAGAACTAGCCGGTCGAGCACCTACCCAGAACGCCAGTTTCCGCGTCTACTTCGCCAAGCCGTACAAGACCGAGCCCAAGGTGCAGTGCTGGTTCACATCCATTGTGCAGCCCAAGGGATGGAGGTCTCTCCGATGCAGCGTCTCCAACATCACACGAACTGCTTGCACCGTGACCATGGAGACATGGGCAGGACGACAGTTCGACCGCGCAAAGGTCATGTGGCTGGCGTGGGATTCTGAGTACGATGGCAAGAATGTTCGCTCTGGCACAACCTTTTTCAAGAAGGACACGCCAATCCAGGACTTTCCCTGGTACAATGGCTCTTTTGCTAAGCAGCCTGTCGGGTTCGGGGCTATTTGTCACATTGACTTCCCTGAGCAGACGACTAATTTGCGATGCTACACAAACGTTATTGAGGCTACCAAGGATAGACTTAAGTGGCAGGCTGGTACTTGGGCCGATACAACAATGGACACGACTGGTATGGTATGGATTGGAATGGACTAGATTGGCAACTCTTGATTAGTATAGATTGTAGCTTTTTTTTAAGTGAATACTGTTGGACTTTCCAAGCATCGTAGCCGGTCAGATAGTTCATGACGTAGAGGAACATGCTTGCGTGGCCTGTTCCCAGTCAGTCTCATATTCAGAGGACAGGGCCTAATCGAGGACGGGCTTACCATAAGACAAAACAAATCTGTCGCGATCAATCCAACCCGGATCTGCGGGATTGTATCTCATCACATATTTCCACAAGGCAACTCCGATGGCTGCCATCTCAAGGGCTGAACCACCGTGGCCCCCACCGTTCTGGGCACAAATGTCGAGTACAAGATTACGAATCGCAGGTACAGCAGCTTGATCTTGACCCATCATAAGTTCACCAGGACCGTTGGCTTTGGACTTGACTACTCCGGACATGTTCATATGACCCAGAAGTGTTTGTAAATCAGAATATATTGTGCAAAGAGATAAGTTGAAATGCAAGTGTCAACGTTCTCAAATGAAATACTGAATATAATAGAGCATAAAAATAGTTATTATACATTTATCGTCTATTTTTACTACTATGTATTATCGTTGTCTTAGACCTGGTCGTGATCGGGCCCGTGGCGGACACAATGTAATGTTGCCGAAAGATCGACACTATAATGTGGAGACCGGAAAATGGATCCCGAAGCTGTGGCGGCTTATGCCACTCAACTCGACTAGACTACTCTGTAAATAGCGTCTGTTTATTGTACTACTGTGTACAAAACAGAGCTGTCCACGAGAAGGTTCCTATTTACTATAACCCTAAGCCCATGCGACATCTTAATTCCATAACTTGAACAGCCTAATCTCATTATATTTAGGTAGTATTACTCCTCGTAAAAACTATTGTCCTGCTACTACCCTAGCGCATAATCTCGTCCGTGATCTGTAGAAGACGGATTGTATAGGCACTGGGTTGATGCTGCTCTGTGTTCTACCCTCTAGACATAACACAATCAGGATAGATATCAATTTCCACATACGGGTTCAACAGCTTCCCTGATCTTTTTCCGAGATCAGCATGACCATGTGGGTCGACATGACTATGGATGGCCCAGACGATTTCCGAAGTCAAGTGCCCCTTCATAATGCGGCGAAGGATAGATTACAATGGGTTTTTCCTTCTAGTCCTTAAGAACTTTAGCCGTCTAGACATTTAATTGACCCTGCATACCCACAGAACTCTTCGCCTGCTATCATACCCTTACGATCAAACATTCTTTCGCTTTCGAATATCATGGATCTGTGTAAGACACTTAAGGTTGGCGTCGTGGGAATCGGGCGGATAGGCCGTCAACATGCTCTCAATATCGTCCATCACACGCCACGTGCGACACTCGTGTGCGCATGTTCCCCAGCAGAGGCTGACCTGGTCTGGGCCAAAGAGAACCTTGTTCCATATGGGGTTCGAATATTTTCCACGTTCGAGGAAATGATTGATACACCTGGCCTAGAAGCTGTTGTCATCGCATCGATATCCTCCCTTCATATGACGCACACGCTTGCAGCTCTAGATCGGGGTATCCATGTCCTCTGTGAGAAGCCAGTATGCACGTCTATTCCAGAGGTAAGAATGTCTATCTACGCTTTATGTCGAAGGACATGCGCTAACACAAGACCAAAGTTGCGAGATCTGATCACACGCGTCGAGGCCAAACCAGAAGCTCAATGCATGGTCGGATTCACACGCCGATTCGACGATAGCTACCGCGAGGCTAGTCTCAAGATTAAACAAGGACACATCGGTGTACCGACCGTAATTCGCTCGCAAGCTTGCGAGAAGGTTGACACGAGCCCCTTCTATAAACAATATCTTCGAAACTCCGGGGGAATCTTTCTTGATGCAATCATACATGACATCGACTTGGCTCTGCTCTTCTTTGGAGAAGATTCGGTCCCAAAGTCGGTCGCAGCAATGGGTACCGCAACTGTCTATACCGAGCTAGCTGAAAGGGGCGATGCAGATAACGCCATTGGAATTTGTGAGTTCTGGGGAGGAAAGATTGCATTCTTCTATAACTCAAGAATAGTCCCTAGTTAATAATATTACGAATCTCTTATAATAAAAGTAGCATTATTTAGTTAATTAACTAGATAATCTGCATTAAGCCTTTAGCTTTAAGCTTTTTTATTTAGACTTTTTTTAATAGCTATAACTTAAAGGCTTTAGCTATTATTATTATTTACCTTTTTAATTAATTAAATTACTTATTATATAAAATAGTCTTATTAAATATTTTAAAGAATTTATTTTATTATTTAAATAATTTAACTTTTTCCTTTAAAATAATCTTTTTAAATTATTATAATTTTTTTAGTTTTTTCTTTTTATTATTTTTATATAAAATTAAAAGATTTAATTTATAAATAAAGGCTATTAGCTTAATCTTTATAAAGATATTTTTTTTTATTATATAAAGGTTTATTATCTTTATATATAGCTTAATATCTTTATTATATTTAATTATAATTTTAATTATATTAAAATATAAATTATTAAAATAATAATTAAAATTATTAGCTTTTAATTTAATAATAATTAATATTATATATAAAAATTATAATAAATTAATTATATATAATAAGATTAAAATTAATTAATTTAATTAATTTTATTTAATTAAATAATATTAATTAAAGTTATAAAAAAAAAAGTTATTATTATTTTTAATATAATAAAAGCTTTTTTTATAAGTTATTTTTATTATAAAGTTTATATTAAAAGAGTTATATTATAAAAAAAATCTTATTTTAAGAGAATTTTAAATTTAATTATTATTAAAAATTTAATTTATATAAATAAATTAACTTTTATTAAAAACCTAAAGAAAATTAAAAAAGCTTAAGTAAAAGCTTAAGGATTATAAAAATAATAAATAAAATAAAAAAATAATAACTTAAGAATAGCAGCGTATAGTTATAATAATATAACTAAAGTATTTAAAACTAATAGGAAGCTCTCTATTAACCTTATACCTCGGAAGAATCGAATTGAGGTCTGCGATAGCGAGGGCGTCAGAATAGAGCCGACTCCATCTTGGTATAATCGTTACGAGGATGCTTTCAAAGCGGAGATGAATGCCTGGGTTGGCGCAGTACTCGATGGCAACCCAATGCCAGTCCCTCTCAAGTCCTCGTTGGTTAGTTTGACTATTGCTACTGCCCTTCAAGAGAGCTTGGCGACTTTTCGGAAGGTTTATTTTGATGAGCTGGGTGCACAACTAGCTGAATAGATTGAGACTTCTTATGAATTGCGTACCGTACCACAAGTATTTTTTGTAATCGTGAATCATTCTTAGTGGAGAGTCAAAAGTGATAAAGAATAACGTGAAATTGATGTCTGGAACTATGTGTCAATGAGCCATGGCTGGACACTCGGCTCAACTCTAACGAATGGCCAGGACATGGAGACATTTTATCACTACCGTTGGAGACGGATTACCTCTTATGCCAACTCTTCGCGGTGCTTTTTGTCTCTCTTATTTTCCACCTCCAAAAAAAGAATAAAAGAAAAGAGAAAAGACTTTGAACTGTTGAACTGATGCATAACACATTTCGCATCGAAAAGCGTAACACGGCCTTTGTAAGTTTTCGCTTTGATATACAGAGTAATTTACCGCGTTTGCATTTAGGATATCTTGTTCAAGCCCATGCACATTTATTCGGGTGCATAAATCCGTTATATGCATCCCTTGGTCTGAGGGGCTAATTTGCATGATACTCATTAGCTGTTTTGGGTGTGATGTTAAAGCTTGACCCTTACTGTGGCGGGATCTGAATTCCGAGCGGTGGCTTTTTTCCCCACGTTATTCATAATCTTGATAACTTTGTGGAGTTGACATAACGTTAGACGGCAAAAAACTAAAGAATATTACAAATGAAATAGTTTTATTTAATTCGACTCTTCAACGAGAGAGTTTGTGCATCCCTACACAACTATCAGCCCGTACAATACGACCATGGCTCACGCGCTCATCTTCGGTGCCTCTGGAATTTCCGGCTGGTCTCTTATGAATCAAGCAAGAGTCTATCCTTCGCCCACAACTTTTGCTCGCATAACAGGCACAGTGAACCGACCAAAGACTGTTGAACAACTTGAGCTACCCCAAGACGAACGATTTCAGTTGGCCTCGGGTATAGACCTGACCAAAAGCCTTGATGAGGTCATTGCTGCGCTCAAGGCAAAAGTCGAAGACATCGAAACGGTTTCACATGTGTTCTTTACCGGTCAGTATCGATTAGCCCATAATCTTATTTCATTCATTGTTCTAAACAACATCCAGCGTACATCCCAAAAGACGATTTTGAAACCCTCAAGGTAGTGAACACAAACCTTTTAGAAAATGCTGTACGTGCTGTGGAAAAGGTGTCGCCAAATCTTGAAGTCTTTATTTTGCAAACAGGCGGTAAAGGGTAATACTTCCCTGCTACACTCATAATCGCTTGAGACTAACGTAAAATATCAGCTACGGGCTCGAGTTTCCCAAAGAAGTCAAGATTTCAACGCCTTTGAAAGAATCGCACTCCCGAATTCCGGAACCGTGGGCAAGCAAGATCTTTTACTACACCCAATATGATCTTCTCAAGAGCCTTTCTCATGGAAAGAAATGGACATTCTCTGAGATACGCCCAGACGGTATAGTCGGATTTGTCCCAGGCAGTAATGCAATGAACATGGCGCAGGGTATTGCCATCTATCTTACTATGTTTAAGGAGGTCAACGGTGCAGGTGCCATAGTTCAATTCCCTGGCTATGAGCATGGATACCATTCAACGCATTCAGATACCTTTCAAGATATTCTTTCCAAGATGGAATTATTCGCGGCCCTGAACTCCGGCAAGTGCGGCGACGGTGGCGTCTTCAATATAGCCGACGGAATGACCGTCACCTGGGCACAGGTCTGGCCGAGACTTTGCGAGCACTTCGGTCTCATTGGTGGCGCACCGGATGCTAGTGCCACTTCGATGTTGGATTTTGTTGATAAGAACAAGAAAGCATGGTATGATGTCGCTAAGAGACATGGGGTAAATGACAAGCTTGTTGATGAACAAGGCTGGGGTCACGTTCACTTCATGATGGTGGACTTCGATTTCGATAGACAGTATGATCTATCTCAGGCTCGCTCCGTCGGTTTTCTGGAAGAGATTGACACTGTTGATGGATACATCCTGTCTTGGGAGAGGATGAGGGCCGCCAAGATTCTTCCACCAGCATAGATGTATATTAGATTTACAGTAGTCAAGAATATTTGGATAAAACAAGCAATTCGTTAATTAACCTATAGTTATCCTGCTACATGATTATCTGACATGGATACCTGCCTCCAGAGGCGTTCCCACTCCATGGTCACTTCCGAAGAAATGAGCTCACCAGTCGGGCTTGCCACATCCTCTTGACAGACAACAAAGTTTCCAATGTTCTCGACGCGCCCTCGAAAACATTTCCAAGCTCAGCAAGTGCCTGACAGCAAACGTCTAGATGTGCAGAAAGTTGGGTTCTGTCACAGTCCTCCAGGTCTGATATAATTGCGTAAACTAAAATGAGAGCGGCTGTAAATGCCATATGGACAAACAAGATATTCGCGTGACGAAGTGAGAAACGAGTTTTGTAACCTTGGATCAGCTTGGCAATGTCGATAGCAGATTGCACGCACATACTCCGTGCGTGCTCGTGTCCTGCGCCGACGCGGGGATATGGCTGTATGTAACTTTTGGCAACAAAGGGGCGGTGGAGGATCATGATGCAAAAGGCATATTGCATACTACAGATGGATAGTCAGATTATGTTTATCGAAACGGTTTCAACTTCGACTTACTGTAAGATTAATGTGTGTGGGAGGTGAACACTAGACTCTAGGGCGTCCACATCTAGAGCCAGTTCTGGGGGCAGGGACGATTTCCACATGTTGAGCTCGTGTAGTGTGTTTTCTGCCAAAGACTGTAGCTCAATCTTGCTGACATCCGTTCTACAATACCTGAGCTCTGTTAGTCCACAATCTTTCAGTATGGTAGTTTCAACGTCACATTTTAGATCCAAGCTCAGACATGATTTCGTATAACGCAACCCATCGTCCCGCAATGACCTCCTGCGTGTCCGGCCATGTACGTTGATCTGGATCTGGAATCCCATATGGTACCCAATAGGTAATAGGATATGAAGTCGAATCTTGATAAGGCCTCTTCAGCGTCACGCTCTCAAGAGCATTGTGAAACGGTCTTCCGAGATAGAATCCCCACATCTGATCTGTAACGAAGGCCCCCCAGAACGTAATGGTCCGAGCTCTGGCCTCTACGGCTGACATCTTCCCGCTCACAACGTACGGTGTTGGATCGAGGTGAAGGCCTAAATCAAATGCAAGCCTCATGGCCATACCTGAACAAAGTAGACTTCGTCAGCCAAACGGTCAATACTGGATTCAAAAGACCTACCGCTGTATAGCCAACCACGAGTGTCGCGTGTCGATCCGCCTTCATGAGTACTTAGGATAGTAAGGGCCTGAACAGTGCTAAGCCGAGGATTGTCTAGATCCAATTCTAGAAGGACTTTGGCTCGACTAGCAAAAAAGGCACCTAATGGTGCTGGGAGTTCAGGATGTTTCAGCCGCTCAAACGACGCACCGACGGCGCATCTGTCAAGTGTTAGCAATGGCTAGATATGAGGCTTCGAATGCGTCTATTTACATTGAGCTGACGAGTAAGTCAGAATAGAGTCCATCTTCTTTAGAACTAGACAGAGCTTGATTGCGAGCAGCCTCAAACGCTACCTGATCGACCACACGTAGACTCGGGTTCTGCCAGGTAAAGTAGAGAGTGGTAAGATGCCGTACGAGCTTTTCGTCGACTTTCTGTCCGAGTCCTACAGCGTCAAGCGACGTTTGGGTGCTTCTTGGCTGACGGTCGTCTAGAAAGACATGCCCAGTATCACTATGTACCAAGTGAAGATTTGAAGTGGCGCCGTAGAATCTCCACCCACCGCTTGGACTCGGTAAAAGTGTTCCCAGTCGTTCAGAGAACTGGCGCGTGACTTCTGATGTATCCTCTTCTTCTGTGTGGTCTGCATCTTCATCTGCAAAAGGGGCTACAGCTGACGGATCTGAGCCATGCTGCAGTGCTGTAGGACATTGCTCCCCCAGAGAGAAAGGTTCTCCAACATCTGTCGATAGAGATGGCAAAGTGGACATGTACCATATAAAGTCTGCATCCATGTTCGTGTCCATAGTTAGTTGATCCGAAGATGCGTAAGTGCACCCTGCTTTAGTCTGGGCTGTCATGTCTCTGGGTGTCTCGATCGTGTCTGCCGAGATAGATGCATCAGACTGGAAATTGGTCGTAACATCGTTTTCGGTTATCAAGGCTCGAGTGGCATCGTCATCTAGGGGCATAACTTGGCTCACACCACCAGGCACCTCGGGCGCCGCGTGTTGTGGAGTGACGGGCAAAGGGTCTCCATATGATTCTGTCAGATATTGTAACAAGGTGCTATCATCAATGATGGGTTCAGGGAGAGCAATATTTCGACTGTAGAGGCATGTTTCCAATTGAGTTACACGCCGTGAAAACACTTGGACAGCGCGACGCAGCGATATTCTAGGGAAAAGGTTAACTTTAATGTCTGGTAGACGTCGGATCCAGGTACCTTCGCTTGTCCATACGAACATTGTAGGAACACTGTCGATTTTTACTACTGCATATGCCACAAACTGGGAGCTTTCCATCACACTGTACGTTGGTAGAATGTCAGCTGAGATTGGAGTCTTTTGGTAATGTCACTTACTTTGATCTTACTCTCTCTACATCGTACGCAAGCCGTTGTAATGTGACGCCGACTGGAAGAATTAGAACCATTTACATATGACATGATCAAACCCACAAAGGGCGGAATGTAGGGATATGCAGATGGTTAGAGACGTGTTGAATTGGTTTGGTCGTCCCCTCGTCTGGTCAGAGATTTGCGTCATTGAGGCACTAAAACAGAAGTAGTGCACTGATTGGATACAGATTAAAACAGACTAGCAGATTTTCTATTTGCCCCACAGTCTACTAACAGTACGTACTGAAATATTACACGGTATTTCAAGGTTAACATATTAACAGAAAGCCCTTGCATATATGAAAATTGTAGAAGTACAGAATGAGATGATGATTTAAAGAGTTGTGTATTGACAGTAAGTGCTAACAAGGTCATAAATGAGGATGTTTTTTATGTTATAAGCGTTGGCCTCTGTGTAAGACTCTCAGGCGTAACTAAAGAACAAATAAGTACCTTCACAATTGTCAGTAACGTGTTTAGTATGTTAAACTTCCCTTTTTGTTTTTAAATAAAGATTACCTAATAATATGCTAACTCATGACGGGGAATTTCAAGAACACATCTAAACCGCTTCTCAGTTATGTCAATGAACAATAGGGTAGCCGGCATCCGTCACCCCTGCATTAGTGTGCTTGTTATCAGATGTAGGGCGCGGTTTTCTCAATGGAACAAACCAATTTCTTCCTTATAGCGTCTAGAAAACCGCGTTTCGCGTTCCATCATTCCTGATTAGGACTAGAGACTGTCAACAAGAGCATGCCATTAGTCAAATAACGTGATTAGAGTTTTTGCTGAAATGAATGTTCTTGACCATATTCGGTAACTACCGAAACAAATGGTCAGTGCCGATGGGTCACGACGATCTTTCGGACTAGCCATCCAATTAACTTCGAGCAATAGGTTCCTTGTGGAACTCTTGATCTTCAGCTATGATGTTCAACAGGCACCAGTAACGGACCGACAGTCTGGGCGGTTTTGATTCCGTTTGTCAACCTCATTTCGGTGTGAACGGCTTGTGAACGGAATGCATTATATAAAGACTTCATCCAGCTTTCTTAGCTTGTCAGTTGACATTATCAACCAACTCAACATTCCTTTCTCTACACTCTTTTAAAAAATCACCACAGTCTCTCTCTCACAATGCAAATCATTCAGTTCTCTCTCTTTGCTGCAGCCATGGCTGCTTCCGTCAACGGCGCCAATGTTGAAAAGCGCGACATCGACGAATGCACCTCCGCAGCCAACGATCTCGTCGAAGTCATGAGCGACATGCCAACTGCAGACAAGACCCTCGCAAGCTTCATCGCCAAGCAGACTGACTTCGAGGACGTCGCAGACAATTGCGTTATTCCTGCAGTCACTGGCTCCATGGCCGCTGCCTATACCGCCTACGCCAAGTCCATGGAGAGCTGGGTTTCTGAGATAAAGGATGATATTTCCAGCGTTTACGACGCTTGCAAGGATGTTCCCGAAGTTCAGGAGCAGCTTGATTCCTACAATGTTCCCATCAGCGGAATGTGCTCTTCTTTTGCTTGGGCTACTGCATCCGCCACGGAGACGGCCACTGCTACTGTCAAGGCCACCGACTCTGCCGCCGACTCAGCCACAGGCTCTGTCACCGAGACTGCCTCAAGCACCTCTACTCCTAGCAACGTTGCTGAGAACTCTGGAGTGCGTAGCACTGGGCTTGGAGCTATTGCTGTTGTTGCTATTGCTGGTTTGGCTGTAGCTGGAGCTAACTAGGTAAAAGATCTATATCTGCATTGTGTTTAGTTGATATACTAACGCATCAGCTTAGGCTTACGGTTTTACTTTTCAATATATCATTCATTTTCTATATAGAGAGTAAATGCAATAGAGCTTACAGTAACATCCTTGTCTCCTTGTCCTCTTGATACGTTGGCGGTGTAAGGGTGTCTGTTAGTTAGTTATGGAAAGATACTGTTTTTAATTCTTTGCGCCCTTGTGCCATTACTATTAGACAGATACCAGTAATAAGATACTAAGAACACCCGAATTGTTATTTAGTCATGCAACTATTATCTACATCAATATTTAACTGAAACACAACCTGCTTTCACCCTTACCACCAGCGAGCAGACATATCGCGAATGCTATTACTTCCACAATGAACCTCTCCGCCATAGTTATGGTGCGTATTCCAGTCATCGATGAACTTGAGGTCAACACCGATCTTGGAGTACTTGACTTTAATAGCCTCAGCAATGACATCCTTTCCGTTGACGACAGGACCCCATGGGTTAGGTGCAACACATGTGTTGTAGCCAGTAAGAACTAGATTATTCACGACACCAGGGAAGAAAGCGCCAACTTGAAGACGAGAGTCATCAGTCCCGGGGAACTTACTACCCTCAAACAAAGAAGGAATGCGAATGATGTCTTCGTCAGTCAATCCAGACTCTCGCTTGAGGATCTCAATGTTGCCATCAATACGACGAGCGCATTGCTCGTTAAGCTTCATTAACTTCTTGTCGTTCAGGAGTCCACTAATAGAAGGGGAATTGACGGGAATAGGCCCGCAAGCCCAACCATCGCAGTTATCCCCAGAACCATTGCTGGTATCATTCTTGCGTGAGATAGCGGGGATATCTCCATGACCAGCCTTGCGCTGACCCTCGAGAAGTTTGATCCCAGCACGAGGGTCATCGATGACAGCAACCCATCCTCGCTTGTTCTTAGCCGGGAGAAACTGAACAAACTCGTCGACATGACCAATAGCGAGCCATGCAGTGTCGAGTAGAACAGGATGCTGAGACTCCTGAGCCAGAAGGTAAGGAAGAATATGATGCTTCTGCTTGCCATGGTTTCCCAGAATGACACGACCAGATGGCCAAGACTTGCCCTTGAAAGTATAAGGAGGGATAGTTTCGATGTTACCCCCAGAGTTAATCTCATCACGCGCTCCTCCGAGGTGCTGCACGGCACCAACGCCAGCTTTGCGATAGTACTCAAAGAGCTGGCGACCAGCCACGCGCTCGTCTTGTGGGGATCTGATCATGATTCGAATGGAAACAGTACCCTTGGGTCCGGGCATGTTTGCATAGCCAGGCTCCATAAAGTCCTGAGCCCAAATATCATCACTGGCGTTGAAAAGATATAGGTCTTTCTTGACACCAGCCGCCTTGACCACTGAGGATAAACTCTCGGTGAATCCGACCAGGTACGGCGAATCGGTCTTGTTACCCTGGACAGCTAGGACTTGTTGGACGTTTTGGAGATGATGATGAATCAAGACTGGGGCAACGCGGAGCATCACTTCATCAGAAGATTTGACCCCGCCGTCGTTCAGTTCAAAGCGAACAGTGACTCGTCCGTCCCATCCACCAGGTCGTCGAGTATCGCGACCATCGATTCCCAGATTGAGTCCAGACTTCAATTCCTCCTGTGTAAAAACGTACTTGTCGTCCAAAAATACCCATTTGTTTCCCTCCTTACGGAAGATACGGCAGAAACGGCGCTGCTTAACATCAGGAATGGACACAGTTCCCTTGATGTTCTTGGAAGCAGATGGAACAGGCACAGTCTTGAGAGGCGCCAAAAACTGGGGCGATCTCTGGATATTGTCCGATGCATCGTTGCAGTCGTCAAGTTCCTCGTTGCTTAGCGCCGGGCCACTAAGGGCTTTCTTGGAACAGCGTCGGTCAGTATCGCCAATGTTTGGCAAGAAAATGGCGCCCGAGGTTTCAGTCCATTTCGTTTTGCCAATTACATCCGAAGTGCCTTTGAGATCAACCTTTCCGTCGCGGTTGGTATCGGCACGTATATCAGCATTGATTGAAGGATTCTGGTATGCCGCTAAAGCCACGGGAAGGCCTGGTGGACGAATTAGATTAAATGGAGTATTTCTATAAGGTAGTCAACATACCACAAAAGGCCAGAAGGTGGGAAATATGCATCTTGAGGCGAAGGGGGACTTGTGATGTCTGAGCGGTTTCATGAGAATAGAAGACCTACTGTCCTCTTCTTATACATATTGCTCAAAGAAACCGAGGTGATGCCCAATCCTTGAAGTTGCCTCCGTGTATACGTTACATCCAATCATAGTTGAGGTCCAAGTCCTCAATAGTAGTATTCATACTTCCAAGTACCGTGAATGTTCACCCATGGGGAGATGAAAAAGAGTGCCTCATCTAAGCTTAACTCCAAATCAGATAATAATTCTGGTACCAGTTGAGAAACTCTGATTGGTTAGACCGTAAAGACAGGGTACTGCGCTTAGCTGCGCCTTATAACGGCTCCACCATTTTCAGGTATATGCATCTCTGGCTATATTAACTACAAGGGTATTTTATGCTTGGCATACTGCATTGCATTACATTGTCAGATTGACTTGACATCGGGTTGTTGTCGGTCCCGGAGCGACAAAGTCTCGAGTTGGCCGGTGGGATAACAAATAAGTGGATCCCACGTGATGAGGAGGATCGTAAATATGTACTCAAACTTGACTTTATTCCATACTTTAAGATGAGTCCAGGTTCAAGGGCCGACTATGGTTGAAGTCAATTTGCACATCTCGTGTTATGGAAAGTGACAGTCGTCGTCGGTATCTTGAACATCGGTCCGATGTTAGTGCCGATACCGATCTTCGGTAGTTCTACACAATGGCGCGAGGCCGATCGGCAGACGGACAATCGGGGGGTATGATTCCGACTATTCACAAACACTTATATCGATACTACTCACTATAAGATTGATAGGATATCTATACAATTCAGAATCAAATATTTGTATTCAAAGAAACATGACATCCTTCGCCTCACTTGTAATTCGTGCGCAGAAGATACATACCCAAGTCCCAGCACTGGGTCTGTGTCGCGTCGTTGCTATCAGCGCAGATCGCATCGTCGCAGTTTCCACAGAACCCCATGGCTTGGACGAGTACATCGGGCCGGACACTATCGTCTTTGATGAGCCCAACAGTACTGTCCTACCATCCTTCGACGATACTCACACTCACCTCATGGTTGCTGCCATGAGCCAATTCGACGTGCCTGTGCATTTGGCAAAGAACATACCTACTATGCTTGACATGTTGCGTCAACGTGCCGATAGTACACCTATCGGTGAATGGATCATGACCACAGCCAATTGGCAGGAGTTCAATCTCGAAGAACAGCGGTTTCCGACACGACAAGAACTGGATAATGTGTCCACACAGCATCCGATCATAGTCAAGCGCGGCGGTCACAACATTGTTGCCAATTCTGTAGCCTTAGATTTGGCCGGCATCACGGACAAGACAGTATCCCCAGAGGGTGGTGTTATTGGCCGCGACAACGATGGCAATCTCAACGGGTTATTACAAGATAATGCACTCACTCCACTATTTGCCGTTTTGCCCCAGCCGAGTTTCGAAGAGTCTGTCCGTGGCATCGAAAGTGCATCAAAATCGTATGCAGCAACTGGTATCGGCTGCGTCCGCGATTGTGCAGTTTTTGCCAATCAAATGAAGCTCCTCAAAGCGGCTCACGATGAAAAAAGACTCCACGTTCGGTTACGTGTTTTAATTGCGGCTATCGGAATGACAACTGTCGCCGAAATCGAGAGCCTCCTTGACGAAGTTGAGCAATGGCGTTGTCTAGACACAGACCCATGGCTACAAGTGTGGGGTATCAAGTTCAGTATCGATGGTGGTATCGAAGCCAGCGCTACCGAAAGCCCGTACCTTGCCAGACCGGATCATGGGTGCTGCGGACCTACTGACTTTCGCGGTACTCTGACTTGGGATCCTGATACCCTTGAAGAAGCAATGGAGATGGTCCTTCGCCGGGGTTGGAGAATTGGAACTCATGCCTTTGGTGATCGAACTGTCCGTGTTCTCCTAGACGTATACCAAAGTATAATGAAGCGTTGTCCTGATATACCTTCAGGGTCTCTGGTCATAGAACATGGGGGTCTTGCACATAGCGACCAACGGGCTCGAGCCATCAGACTTGGGATCCCAGTGACCGTGCAGCATCCTTTATTGCACGATGCTGCTGGAATACAAAGCCAATACATTGGCGAAGAGCGAGAGAGCCACCTCTTTCCGGTTCGTCAGTGGATTGATGAAGGAGCAGATATTTCAGCTGGATCAGATTACCCTGTCGGTGCGTATGGTGCCATGAACTCAGTTTGGGGTCTTACAACGCGCCAAACTGTTTTGGGTGTCTTGGGTCCAGAACATGCTATTTCCAGACAGGAGGCTATTGATCTTCACACGACAAGAGCAGCGAAGCTGACAAAGGAAGAGCAGCATCGGGGTCGCATTCGTCCTGGGTTTCTCGGTGATCTCACCGTCTGGCCCAGTGATCCTCTAATCGTACAACCAGAGGAGCTATTGCATCTACAACCAAGCTATACAATCATAGGAGGGACAATTGTATATAAAAATAGTATATCACAGTGTCAATATGCCAATTAGAGGGTTATATAAATACGTTCAAGACGCCATGCATTTAATATCTTTCCAAATTGATTGGCAGTTCATCATCTGGGGATATCCTTGTGAGATAAAGATTGACAAGATAACATCGTTCATTATTGTGGGGATATCCGTTTTAGTTGCTCACGCCTTTTTACGCCCTGTGGCGCCCTTTTACGCCCTTGCGCCGTTGGTGTTGGAAAGGCGGCATTACCAGTAGTGAGATGCCGAGAAAAGCCGAGTGGTCACCCAGTCGCGCAACTATCATCTATATCAACCCAACTGTTAGTTGTCTGGCCTGACAGCAATAACATAGGTGCTTTGTTAGTCTAATCTCGCATCTAATCACCTACGCACCACCCTTACTCCAGCAACAACATGAGTACATCACCAGAGCGCCCTCTCGATGCGTCCCGACTCAAAATCACCAAAACAGACAAGCTCAATCCAATTCCCGAACCTGGCTCAGCCGAGCTTTGGGCGCAGAATGCATGCTGCGACCACATGGTTATTGCTCGTTGGAGTGTCGACCAAGGGTGGGAAGCGCCTGAACTAAAGCCTTTTGGGGACATTTCCATATCACCAGCTGCATCGTGTCTTCACTACGCCACACAGTGCTTTGAGGGTATGAAGGTTTACCGCGGCTTCGATGGCAAACTGCGACTGTTCAGACCCGAGCGAAATGCCAAGAGACTTGTTATGAGCTCTCAACGAGTCTCACTACCTGCATTTGACGAGGAGGAGCTAGTGAAATTAATCAAGGCACTGGTCCGGTTAGATTGCCCTCGTGAGAAACCCACATAGTCCCCTCTACGTTTTCTCTTTACTAATAAGTCTGTCAAGGATGGCTTCCCAAAGACAAGCCTGGGAACTTCCTGTATATTCGCCCTGCCGTAATTGGCAATGGCCGACAAATTGGAATTCAGATTCCAGCCGAGGCTACTATTATTATACTTATGGTAGCTTGGCCTGACTACTCCTCTGAGACACCTCCTGGCGCCCCTCCAAAACAACCGGGACTTCGTCTTCTTGCCTCAGAAAATGGATCTGCACGGGCTTGGCCAGGCGGCTTTGGTTACGCCAAAATTGGTGCTAACTATGGACCTAGTTTCCTTTCACTGGGCGAGTGCCGTAAGAGAGGTTATGATCAAATTCTTTGGGTCTTGGGCCCAGACTCTCAGGTCACTGAGGCTGGTGCCAGTAACTTTTTCGTGCTTATCAAAAACCGTGATACCGGGCGTCCCGAGCTCATTACGCCGCCTCTGGATGACAAGATCATTCTGGAAGGCATCACTCGGCAATCTGTCTTGGATCTAGCTCGGTCGAGACTATCAGATCAACTGGATGTAGTCGAAATCAAATTCAACATGCATGATCTGAAGGCAGCTTGGAAGGAGGGACGCATTCTTGAAGCTTTTGTATCAGGCACAGCTGTAAGTTACAAAAAGCCATGAGCTTTACTATGATAACAACTAATAGAGTGCAGTTCTTCATTTCGTCCGTTTCAGTCATTGCTTTCGAAGGAGAAGACATCGATATTCCGCTGAAAGGGTCCGTCCCCCCTGGAGGATGCGCTGAAACTATTAAAGGGTGGCTGAGAGATATTATGTTTGGTAATGTAGATCACGAGTGGGGGATTGTTGTCGAAGAAGAATAGAAGACGGCATCAGTCTCGTCTACATAACAAACAAGTACAATGAGGAAAGAAAAGATGTAATTAAACATAGTTAGTTACGATATCAAAAGTAACAATTGCTACCGTCGAGGTTATGCATTTATCTTGATACGTTCACTAGACATTCCATCAGTGGACCGCTAATGCTCCTTTTAATATCTAATGCCTTTTGAAAGCCATGTTCTCTAACCCAAGTCCGGTTCCAGCTATAACTCTGACGTATCAACGTGAAGTTGCGAAGCGACCAGCGAAAGCTTTATGTGAAACATGTATCCACTCTAGCTTCAACAATGTCGTGACTAAAGAAACGTTTAGAACTTTGTATCACCCCAATTATCAAGAGGCTACTTACATCGCTAGTTAAATACGGTAGGAGGTGTAAATAGTTGTAGTGAGTTGAGTAGCATCGACAATTCAGGAACATCGCCAGTGATGTCATCCCAAGCCAAGAGCTTGCCTGTTTTGGCAATGATCATTTTGGTAAAAATATCAGCCAGTTTCCTGCTGTCCCATATACCTTCTCTCCTGTCAAGTAACCGGAGAAGATGGACACCTCGCCACTGAATATCCGTATCCGGGCATGCTATAGTAGCAAGGGCTACTTGTGGGATAATACTGCCCTGGAACGTAAATATATGTCGTTTATCGTCTCCGAGACTGTTAATGACTTTATCCGCTGTCTGTAATATATTGACACAGTCAGCTATCTCCAGGTCGTCATATACCGACGTTAATTTCGTAGCTGCATTCCAAGTTGCTTGTTCTAGTTCAAGAGTTCTCATCAAATTCAGCTCTTTATTAGAGGCTGTTGCAGGATCAAAGGTCTGCTGAAATACCTTGAAACGAGTATCCCACTTGTGATAAAGTGCGATTGATCTTGTTTCTCTATCACCAAACTTTGATGTGGTATCAATGGGATAAGCATCTTCGCAAGAAGCATTTCCACTTGCCTGATCTAGACCATCACCGTAGAACTCAACGTCAAAAGCGCTTTCAATACGCATCAACGACGATGCTGCTGCCTGGACGGAGGTGAAAGGGGTATTGATATCTTCTGAAATCCTCGTCTTGTGACTTCTCGCCCAATTTGTAAGCTCCGAAACAAGTTTGGGGGGAGGCTTATCCCCTAAGTAAAGAAATAAGTCCGATGCTAAGCCACACAATGAAGGATAAATGGCGTCTATAAATTCAGCCGTGTCGTCTTGCTTGCACCTGGCGCCTTCGACATTCAAAAGCGCGTTCCTGGAAATTTGCGATTGACCCAGACTATTGAGTAGGGAAAGGGCAGCTTCGAGGTGTCGAGTTACGTTCACATGTCGCCCATATAGGTTATCTATACAGATGAATATCAGGCAGCATGTTAAAACTTCCCGAAGATCCTTGTACGACAAGCTTATGTTTTCTTGAATTGTCCGAATGGCGTTATTGTACTGCCGAATAGATGCCATCTCATAAAGATGTGCAAGAGACTGAGCCATGGGCCCCGTTTGGTAAAGAAATTTGAAGGATTTATGCGCACTTCCGAGGGCGCAAATCGCGGCTTTTACTGGCTTGGAGCTATGGCCCATCGGCAAGACATAAGTTTGCCAAAAGTCCATGGAATTCAACGAATTCGTCAACTCGGGGACCGTGAAGATTCGAAAATGGTGACTGAACTGAGACTCTGTAGAAGGGTCAAGTGTCTCTAACATCGAAGGAGCTGATAACGGACAGCGCGGAGTCGGAACATGGCATCGGGCTATAAGTTTGGAGTGGTGTTCAGGTCGAGAAACAATCGTTGTTTTTCGTATGTTGTTGTTTGCAGTAGACTGTGCGTAGCCGTCACACACGTGTTTGTCTTTCTCACAACGTTGACAGGTTGGTTTTCTCTCGTCGCATTTGAGATGACGAATTCTGAAAGAGCAACCAAGGTTAGTAAGAATTCCCCGTCATGTTCCCCACGGAGTAGCCTACTTGCTATACCGTTTGGTTAACTGCTGATCTAAACTCTATGAGGTGATACTGAAGCCTTACCATGTTATACACCCAGTCCTTACTTTGGGAGCACTAGCTCGCTTCCTCTTTGCCTTCTCAGTCCTTTCAGCCATGTGGAGAGCTGGTAATGAAGATTGATAGATTGCCTATTAATGAACTCTTCTGAACATAATGATAATGGCACGCGTATAATAAGAGTAACGGCAAGATCTGAAAGAATTTTTTACCTGTGATCGGTATTAGTCATCCGATTCGTATTCTCCTAGCTATTACTAGTTAGCTCCAAATCTTATTTCCATAGTGAGGACCCAGCCCCTGCCAGCTGGTGGCGCGGTTCTACGATCACGACTATGTATCAAAATCCTCATAACTTGAAAAGGAGACTTCGTAAAACACACTCTACGTGAAAGGTTTACCATTCCGAACTCCGCAAAGCCTGTAACAAGTGGAGGAAGGTAGCAATGGCGATAGCCTATGCATGAATTCTTATTTTTTTAATCTCGAAACTCGCCATATAGCGTCATGCTATCGAAAAGAATCCCTAGTTACTACCAAAAAGTCGCGTGATGTTCTCAGCCGCGATTTGCGCCGTCTCATATGCGCCATGAACACAGCCTGTGCCAGTACGCGAACAATGTTCGCCAGCAAATTGTAACCTGGAACTCGTGTTCTTGTCAAGAGCATCCCATAGTACTCTTGGGTCATCGCCAACCTTGGCTGTTGAATAAGTACCGAAACCAGCAAATTCATCTTTCGTCCAACTTGTAACCTTAGCCTCTATCATACGAGGTAAAGATTTGTATGGCTCCGTCCTGAAAAGTTCCAGTAATGGCTCAAAATACTCAAATAGTTGTTGCTGGTTGCTCCCCATTGACTCGACTTCATGGACGACAGGAGGAGATAACAAGACACAAATCTTTCTCGCGTCTGACATCACCCATAGGTTTGTCGCCACAAAGCATTGCGAAAGTACAGGGTACTTATGGCATTCGCTCTCTTCTGCTAGACTCGCAGGGGTAGGGATATAGATGAGGTTGTCGTTATGTTTAGACCAGAACACATCGGCAAACTCAAAGATGACTTTGCCTAGCGCTCCGTAACTGATCTTTGAAATGCCAGACGCTATGTCCGCAGGTACTTCCGGCTTGAATAGTAGTTTGTTCCGTTGCAAAACACCGAGAGGCACGGTGATGATCACAGCGTCGGCTTCAAATGTAGTCGTGCTACCGTCCTTGGCATGACGAACATCTAAGGCAATGGCATTGGGTTCTGTCGTGCGATCCCAAACAACTCTTTCCACGATTTGGTTGTATAGTACTGTCCCCGGAGAATTAATCACGGTGCTCCCAACAAAGTTCACAACCTTGTCGTAGCCACCCTTGACGTATAAGTCCCGCTGAGGTGGCAGCATCTCGTTTAAGAACATGGAGGAAATCTCGTTCAACGGAAGACCCAATGTGTTCTCTACGATTTTCAGAGCTTCCGGTGCCCATTGTTTGTCGTCCTCAGTAATCAACTGATGTTGATCCACGAAACTGCGGATATGATGCTCAGCTGAAATGTCAGGTCCATGAGGGTTCTTTTGGAGCCAATAATTGAGATAGTCGATGAACTCGTCCGTCACATTGACAGCCTTGAAGTTAGGCCCGGCAGGGCCAAATTCGGTGAAGTACAACGGGCTGCCGTCGTCGTAATAATACTCAATCCCTAGTTGTGAGATGAGTTTGACTAAAGGATTATATGCTGTAGCATGCATCCAGGAAGCACCTAGGTAGGTGTCAGTAATCCTTTTTGGACCTGTCGCAGAAGAGAGACAGCATCTATACAACATAGTAGAAGTTTAAGATTCGGACTTACCTAAATCAATGCAACCAGAATCCTCACGATCCGTGAGAATACGCCCGCCCACCCGGTCTCTTACCTCCAGAACGACGACGTCAAAGCCTCGGGCCATGAGGAGTGATGCAGAATGCAGACCGGCGATACCGGCGCCGACCACAATCACCTTCTTCTTCTGGAGACGGTTGCCATTGCACGCAGCTCCTTGGATGTTTTCCATTGCAAAGTTCAGTAGATCGCAATTGCTACTGTGAAGAGCCGCGAGCTAATACTTGAATGGATTACTGGCGAGAGTAGAGATTGTAGAAATATCTGTTTTTCCAAGTTAAGAATTTCTTATACTTATAGATGTGGGCAAAATTGCCTAACTTGGTACCGACGGGTCCTCCCGAGCTAAAGCAGGAAATATCCACATTTTGAGTACTTTTAGTAAGATATTAATTTCTCCGCAAGCTCCGATTGGACCTTTCGTACAGAGACGAATTATAGATACGTTTAAAAGTCCGGCTCCTGTGACCGATAGGAAGACAGTGATTGGTAGTACTACGCTCAATAACCCCTCACGAATAACGATGCACCACTTTACGTTCTGTCCGCGATGGCAAGCTTAGATACCCTACAGGGTTTAGAGGCTCTAGGCCCGTTTCTATAGAATGAAAAATCCTCCAAACTATTATAGTACGGAAAAAGATGAAGAAAGACAACGTTGAAACAAATGAAACGATAAAGATATATCGCCAGAATTGGGGGTTATTCCTGAAAGTCTGTGGGTAGAGAGGACTGAATTATGATCTGAAAAAGCAACACCCATTACCCCATGATGTGAGCATACCTGATCCTATGAGGCTGGCTGCTGATTCGGTGGGATTCAAATTCTGTGTAAACCTTTACACAACACTGCCTTTAATACTCCTGGTGACAGCTCATGCGAGCCTCAAGCTCATCTATAACGCTCTCGATAATTGACTCCTGAACAATACCACCTTGCCAGGTAACACTCAGTGTCAAAGGCCCACCCTTAACACTGACACAGTTAAAGCCTAGCGCTGGACCAGCGACAAAGCCACATTGCGTAAAGACTAGCTTTTCGAGCTTGATACCACTGCCCTCGGGCGGAGATATGCTTAGTATAAGTCCCAAGTTGGAAAGCTCATAAGTATACTGTCTCTTTTGACCACCTTGGCTTTTGCAATACTGAAACTTGTCCGGCATTTGAGCAAGTTGCCTCGCCATGTTATTTCCGTGAGGAAATTGTTTGACCTTGGTGACTATATCGTCACTGAAGAAGCGTGCAAGTTCCACAATATGCTTTTCTTCCGAGTCGGAATAAGCATCACAAGCCACTGTCTTGTCTAATTCTTCATGGTGAACGTAAGTAGTTAGATATGAGATGTGGTTGAGGATGTCTTTGTCGGAGACTCTTGTATGCTGTCGTATCTGAAAGGGTGTTACAGATCGGAACCCCAGAGTAGAACCTTCATCAATGCCCTCTTTCTTTAGTGCTCGTTGAAGAGCAGTACAGATGTATGCATGCAGTAGTCCAGTCAGAGTAACCTTGGCTAGTTTGCACTTTCGTAGAATACGGCAGACTACCTCTGGGACAAAAGTGATGATGCGAACCCGGCTTTCAAAATCTGTCTCAGGGGTCGGTGAAATGTCGTCACCTGCCCAAACCGGTTGATTAGGGTTACTTTGACTGTTGCAGGGTATACATTTGCATGGCGAAATGTCCATACATTCTTCGACTGTTGGTGGTATACTTAGAGTCTCATCCAACTTCAAAGGCCATCGGGCAGGTATGACCAAATCCAAAGACAATTGGAGGTTATCCATAAGCGAGGAATGGAACGCGATACCACTAAGACCATCAGCAATCGCATGGTGCGCGAAGAATGCAATGTCTAGCCTTGGGAGAGTGCCAAGTCCAGTGCTCAGGTCATCAGTCAAATGCTCAATGACAATAACCTTCCATGCTGGTTTATTGTGGGACCATGAATTGGCGTGGAATCTACCCAAGATTTGAGACATTGCTGTGTCTAGGTCGTCACTGTGCTGACTGGGAAGGACTTCTAAGACATCTTGTCGATTGATTGTATGAAGCGGCTTAAATAAAGGAATATCCTCTTTGAGTTCGTCAGAGATTCCATAGCGTAAACCGGGATGTTGTCTGATCGTTGCTTGTAGAGAAACCTCTAGGGTAGGGAGAATGTCTTGCAGACTGGAGGGCCCGTTTGATGTGTCGATCGTGAAAGACGATGTGACACATGCGGAGCGGTATTGGCCTAGGGTATGTCGGGCAGAGTAGTATTGTCCTATGACACCTGAAGAAATATTAGAACTTAGATCTCCAGAAACATTAAATGATAGCCTGAGACAACTGCTATCGATGAAACATAGCTCGGATTAATATAAATAAATAGGAAGAAACATACCCAGTGACACTGATTTGTGTTCAGCCATTAGACGTTGTTCAGTCTTTGTGGTGCTTGGATATTTACTACAAGGAGAAGAGAAAGAGCCACCAAACTAAGAAACGGACAGAGGGGAACATTTGAGTTTTAAATCCCAGACTGAGTCATTTTATTAGTCAAGGTACCGGTATTACCCGTCATTCTCCGGATAGCCATGGAAATGTTGTCGATGAGTGGATTCTGACATGACCTACTACATTCTAGAGTGGCTATTCATTATGCCACCACCACTACATCGATGCAAAGGATATGATATGTTTGTATTACTCAATCTTGTATGCTACTTCGTTGAAACCTGTTTACTTATCAAAACCTTCAAATACCAACTTCTCTCCTGAGATACCGCCGTTACGATTTAATTTCATCGCCTCTTCCACAGTAGACGGGCTAAGCTGTCCAACAACACGAATGGGAGACGGTTGCAGAGATCCGTTACTCAGCCAACTTTCCAATTGGCCATGAAACTCTACACTAAGATGATGGTCTTCCATCTTGACCTATAACAAGTATTAATTCGTGATCTTTGTCCCCATGCTGAAGCGGTTTCCTGGGTAACCTCGCAAAGCGATGCCGTCAGTACTTACAGGCCAATGTGCTTTGCCACGATAATTGTGTTCAGTGGGAAAAGCCGTAAAGACAAACACGTCTGTGACTTTAATGTGCGAGGGAACATCTTGCGTGTTCGCTTTTCCTGGTCTGACTGTACACAGTACTCCTTCAGGATGGCCAATGGCCTTGGCTGCAGTTGCCGAGGAAGTCTCATTCCCGACTGTATCAAAAACATGTCGTAGATCTGGCAGTGCGGCCTTGATCTTCGCAATTGCCTCATTGTCATTGTAGTCAAAGACATGAGTTGCTCCAGCCCGTCGAGCCTTGTCAAAGTTTCGAGGACTACAGGTTGTAGCGACTTCGATATTGTAAAGCTTGGCTAACTGGATTGCGTAATAACCCACAGTAGCTTTATTTGAATATCAGCAGGTATTATGTCAAATGATGTCCTAAGAACACGTACTGTTACCTCCCCAAATCAAGATAGACGCCTTGTTAGATGATGCGTCACGATTGACTGCAAGGCAATCTTTGGAGAATAGAGCAAGCCAGGCCGTATTACCTGCCAAAGGCACCGAAGAGGCTTGAGCTGGGCTCATCGTGGTAGGTACTTTGAAAGAAAGGCGCTCGTCTGCGATCGTGTACATGCTGCAGCTCAACATTAGCTAGACCTCAAGACTAAATCCATAGCTGGAGCTCACGAGTATGCCCCTAAGCCTTTGATCTCTCCTAATGCATGTATGAGCTATCAGTAGCAGAAATCGGAGAATTTTGCAAACTCACCGCCCCAGACAAAACCCGCGACTTTATCGCCAGTTTGTAACTTTGTCACGTTCGGATGGACGCTGACTACCGTACCAGAAAAGTCACATCCCAGCACGGCGCCGTCTCCGAAGGCGTTAACATCAAGCGCAAGCTCTATACCACGTTAGAAATAGAGCGGTATGAGGATCATTGTGGGATGGATGTACGGTCCGTCGGATTGAAAGCTGCATATTCAACCTTGACATAAACTTGATTTTCTGCTAGATGAGGTAGAGTGACCTTGTCTTGAACAAACGATTTGCCTTGTTGAATTAAGGCGTTGGACTCCATGATTAGGTAATTGTGTCACAGTGGTGGCTAAGGTAGATTTATAAATTAGAGAGAATTAATTTTAGGGGTAGTCCCTTTATAGAAGAATGCTGTACAGTTACCATTCCCCGCACTCAGTGTTTCCACAAATCCCCCATAATATTTTTATCAACCTGTGCCCGCCTATATACGCACTCAAACTGTCCAACATTAATATTCAATCATTTGCAATTGGACATTTTATATACTGACAGGGATAAATTTCACTTTCCTTAGATCCCAAACTCCACTTCTTGCGTAAATATCAGCCTGGAGAACAGCTAATATGCCTT
This sequence comes from Fusarium sambucinum, assembly GCF_050947815.1. Taxonomy (NCBI): domain Eukaryota; kingdom Fungi; phylum Ascomycota; class Sordariomycetes; order Hypocreales; family Nectriaceae; genus Fusarium; species Fusarium sambucinum. The sequence goes on along the minus strand of NC_139294.1, from coordinate 11,838,115 downwards.
CCTCGGATTTGGCACGAGCAATAATAGCACTTCCATTGATGGAAAGCCCATCGAGTGTGGCGCCTCCCATTTGGAAGAGACCAGAGTCAATGTGCTGAATCATCTCTTTGACATGAGTCCTGTCGAGTATTTGCTTAGGGTTAATTAAAATAGGGCTTCATTGTGCTACTTACTCTCTCACCCTCATTCGCGTATTGAGCGATCCTTCGACGTCTGGGATAAGGACAATCCATTCTGTCACAGTGTCTGGTACCACGGTTGTCGTCATGCTGATTTGGAGGTCTGGATCAAAACAACATCCTAACAACCATCTGTATTGCACTTTATCATTCAGACAACGCCCTACGTCCTGCGCTGTACACCTTGCGCCCTACGCCCTATGGCTTTTGAAATGACATAAATACGCCCAAACATGCGCCTTTGGGTTGAGTCTGTTGTCAATTCCTTGGCGTAAGGGATCCTGTCTGGAACTTAGTTCCCATCGGGTGAAGTGGCTAGCGCCTCCGGAACGTTTCGCATGTATTGTCGCACCCGGAACGTTCCAAACCCCTGTATTTATTACACTGACTTTTCTTAGAATGGGCATGAACTTCTGGTCATATTAACCACATGTTTACTTTGTGCTCGGTCTACTGCATTGCATTAAGTAACGGAAGTATTCTCACAATGACTCATTCACGTCATTAGACTAGAGATGTGCCAAAGCGGGGTTTGAGAAGGGCGTAAAGTTTTGCGCCCTGTGGAAAATAATGTGCTCCAATATGATATCCGATGGTCGCATTCTCATATCCCATACTCTCAATCAATTCGATCTGGCTAGAGACGGGCTCAAGATGAGTTCGGAACAATCTCCACCCAATGGCTCGTCCTATGATGAACATGACTGGCTGTTTTGGGTTCACCAGCCTCAGCACAATTCCATTAGCCTGACGGCGGATGCTACTGACCTAGCCGACGTTACGGCCAATTCCCTGGATACAGCTGTCTCCCTCGACTGTGTGTCTCAGCCAAGACTATCTGATCTTCAAGCCAATGAGTGGGAGACAGCAGACACAAGCCTCGTGTATGATTTCACACCCAGTCTCAACGACCAATTTGCCGACTCAGCTTTATCGTCGAGCGGATACTATGGAGTACCATCGGACTCGTCTGCGGGATCAATAGATTCCGCCCCGTCTTCAACGTCACCTGCTCGTATAAGACGAAGGAGACGACAAATACACCGAAATCGTGCTCAGCCACGAGATCGGGAGACAAACGATAGAAGATACCAATGCACATTCTGTACCGATGCTTTCAAAACGAAGCATGACTGGCAAAGACATGAAACAACTATGCATTTGAGTCTTGAGCAATGGAAGTAAGTCAGACGAAGGCAACACCCGATTCACAGTAACTGACTCTCTGATAGATGTTCTATGTACGGTCCGACGATACAGCGCTCAGACGGACGCACCTATTGCGTCTTTTGTAACTTTCCCGATCCTTCAGATGAACATCCCGAATTACACAATTACTCGGCTTGTGTCGCTCAGCCAGATGAAGCACGATTATTCCACCGTAAAGACCATTTGCGACAGCATCTTCGCCTGTTTCATCGAGGCTGTAACTTTAACGAATCCATGAAGAACTGGCTTTCATCGATAGACAATGTCAAATCCCGATGCGGATTCTGTGATGCTGAGATGGGAACCTGGACAGATCGACAAAAGCATCTAGCGGTACACTTTCGTACCGGATCTGATATGAAGGAATGGAAAGGCGATCGAGGGTTTGACCAAGAAATCGACGAAATTGTTGAAAACGACATACCTGCGTTTCTAATTGGCGAACAACGACTTACAATGGAACCCTTCTCAGCGTCAAAAGCAGATCATCGAACGAACGAGCCTCTTCCAGCCTCTCATAGCAGCGATGAACCTGGCCCTGGACTATTCTCGAGTCAAATGGAAGTGCTCCCGAGCAGTCATTCCCATCGAGAAATAGAGCGGCGTTTACTGCGATACGTCTCTACTGAAATTTCTCAAGGGCGTGTACCTTCGGACCGTCAAATACAAAGAAAGACTAGCGAGATTATGTATGGACCGGACAATGCATGGGATGCCACATGGGCTGATAACACCCAATGGCTTGACATGTTTAGGAAGAAAGCTGGATTAATAAGTTTACCGCTTAGTGGAGGGAAGAATGCGTTTGTAGGATTTGATGCTATATAGTGTAGTACCAAAAGTACTTCCGCATCGCGCCAAGAGATAGTAATCAACTTCTTCCTCTTGCAACCTCAGTCAACTGGCAAGCCAACAATAAGACAGTCAATGCCGGCTTTGTTGAACATAGCCAACAACTGTCACAGAGTACTTCCACTAGGGATCCCTATAGGCAGGCCAGTGAGACAGCGAGCTAGTCAGGGATGTCTATTGATGTAACGCCATCACTAGCGCGAATTTATCGCCCTGTTAGAGGGAAAATAAAAGGGACTAGACAATGGTTTTCATAGATTTCCACCAATAACAGACATAACGAAGGATCTGCGATAAACTTCGGTGTGTAACGGGCATACTGCTGAGTATACTTCCTAATTATAGAAAGGGATACGTCGCTGGAACTTGTCGCAAGTGTCTATTCTCGTCCCAAGATATATGAATACTGTGTAGTCAGGCAGTATAATCGGGCTATCAGAGAAAAGCTCAGTATACTGGTCTGTAAGCAGAACAGCCTGTTATACTTGCAAACAGCTTAAGCATGATACTTAGCTAGTGTGTGATGAGAAATAGATCTGCAATCACTTTTGATTACTCCGGCTATATTTGTGCCGATTAGCCAATTATCATCTATTGAGTTTATAGATAGCTTTTATCTGATAAGATTAAGACTTATCTTTTTGCTCCACATATACAAAAGAGTGACAGCAAATTATACTTCTTTAGGCAGGTAGTAAGTAGTATTGGTTGAATTGTGGTTTTCTAGCCAAGTACCTACCTGAATAGTATTGATAGGCTACTAGACTTACTAGTCTTCTACCCATCAGTGAGCTTTCCTCCCATTGTATCGGCAACTATGCGCCGAGTAGTCACGCCTTGCAGCATTCGACAAAGAACTTTTGTATGCCACATCAGACTCACTCGGCTTTAAGACCAGATGGAGGCAGTTGAACCTATTGTCGGTCGCTCAACCAAGCAAGATTACCGACTATACATCCACACGACACGTATATAAGTACTATTTGTGTCAGTCTTTCAGGCATATGCCAACTACTCTCTGCTCAGCACTATTCTGACCTAGCTATGCTATCTAAATCTCTTCTTTTGGGCTTTGGCGCCATCCGTGTTGTCCATGGCTGGGGTGTTTTAGGTCATGCCACTGTTGCCTACATTGCTCAACATTTTCTCGACGACGATGTTGCCTCCTGGTAAGTGCCCACGACTATGCTGCATGCTTAGCACATATTGATTTCAGAATAGGACGCAGGGTCTTCTAGGTGATACTTCAGACTCCTACCTTGCCAATGTTGCTTCGTGGGCCGACACCTATCGCACAACTGCAGCTGGAAAATGGTCTGCCCCCTTGCACTTTATCGATGCAGAGGACATCCCACCAACAAACTGCAACGTGGACTATGATCGTGACTGTGGCAGTTCTGGATGCTCTATTTCCGCCGTCGCCAACTACACACAGCGTGTAGCAGACAATCGTCTTTCCAAAGCCAACCAAGCTGAGGCTCTCAAATTCCTCGTCCACTTTTTGGGCGACATCACCCAGCCACTACACGATGAGGCCTACGAGGTTGGCGGAAATGAAATCAAGGTTACCTTTAACGGGTATTCCGGTGATAACTTGCACTCTGACTGGGATACTTATATGCCCGAGAAATTGATTGGTGGCCACGCCTTGGCTGATGCGCAGTCGTGGGCAAAGACACTCATCGCCGATATCGTTTCTGGCTCATACAAGTCCAAAGCTGCTTCTTGGGTTGCACACAGCGATGTGACTAATCCTATAACATCAGCAACTGCTTGGGCCTCAGATGCTAATGCTTATGTCTGTACTGTGGTGATGCCCAAAGGCGCAGCAGCGTTGCAGAATGGCGATCTCTACCCTACCTACTATAACTCGGTGATCCCTACCATCGAGCTCCAGGTTGCCAAGGGTGGATACCGCCTGGCGCATTGGCTGAACAGTATCTACTCTGCCAAGGTTGCAAAGCGTTCAGTGCATAAGCTGAATATGCGGAAGCCACTGCCAGACTTGATGGGGAAAGATTTACTTCCGAGTCCACGGCCTCTGAGTCGTGCTAAGCTTGCGCGAGAAGCAATGGGTGGGAGCTGCTGTACCTCAGGACATTCTCATTAGAAATTACATGCAGGTGGTATAATGGATATTAGAGCTGGAAAGACATATAACTAGTTATATTTAGTGTAACTAGCAAGGCTTAAAGATTCCAAACATTCCTTTCAATTTTATCCCTGAATATTCAACTGCTAAACTTATTATCTCGTCTATTGTATCACGTTACTGATGTAATCATAAGGTCTAATAACAAATAAATAAAAGAACCTAATATTGAAGGGTTGATATTAACTGGGTGAGTGAGTGCAGAGTTGAAAGTGATAAGTTTATCAGGGGCATATCAGCTACTAAAGCCATTAACCGATGGGAGGTATTTTACTTTAGCTAACTTTAATGACATGAGCTGAAAGGGTAAAGGCTTTATAACCTGCAAGTTATATTAGCTTAGTTCTACTACCAGATATCTTTTAGGGCATAATAGCATTATCTTCAAAGGATAGTATACATATAATATTGATGAGAACGAGATATGATATGGAGAGTTTCTGAAGACTGATTTCGATATACGATACTAAAGAGTCACCTGCTGATTAAAACTAGCCACAATCCTTTTTGTCCTTCGATTAAAGTGCGCATGAGTCGCCCACTGACCCAATCCCGCGAACGGTCCGCCGGCACTCATACCAAAGACATGCTTTTGATGTGAAGCGTCGATCTGCTTCGTGACCTTTTTCTTCAGCTTCTTGTTGCTGTTCATATACGTCCCCGCAAGTACCTGCATAATGACCCTAGCCAACCACCAGCAGTTATGCCACTGAATGTGGTACTGAGGCTCCTCACTGTGGACGATCAGCATGAGCTTAGCAATATCGCTCAGACGTGCTTTGTTCAAGTCCAAGTCAGCCTCAGCGAGAACCTTGTCGCCGCAAACAAGCTTTTCTCGAGACGGTGCGATAGTCACAATCAATTGTGCCTGGTCTGTCATGGCGTCCGCAGCTTCAGCCTCTTCAGGGAGATCACCCGTGCGTTCTACACGCATCCAGGATAGTCTTCCGTCGTAGGTCTTGATGCAGAGCAGCAGGTATTCATGTTCGATAATGCTGTACTCTTGAAGCCAGACGGCCTTTGTAACATAGCCGGGAGTTGCATGGTTGATGATGTGTTCGATCAGAGGGCGGTTGTTGTTGCGGCCGATCGGGGCGCCCTCGCTTTCTAGCTGAGCTTGTAAAGAGGAACCATATACTGAAGCGGGCAATGGTGGACCTCTTGATCTGCTGTTTAACATTGTGATGACGGTACTGAAATGTTGGCAAAATTGGTCGTAGGTATATCCAAGTATAGAAGACAATGAGTTTATCTTGTTTAAAAATGTAAGTGTATAGAGATAAATCAATTGCAGGTAGAAACTTTATCAATTTTATACTGTCGCGTTTGTACGCGTGCAATTAAAGTCACAAGCTAGAGCAAGTATGAGTTATCACACCCTTAAAGGTCACGGCCCTGACATGTCCAAATATATCCAGGTATGTCCGTCGGATTTCAAGCAGACAGCCTTGACAAGTAAGCAAGTCTGTCACACAAGCTCTGCGATTCGCTCCCCACCCTCGCACTCGTTTAACTGTTTCAGCCACATCATCTTTCCAGGGCTGCGCCTCATACAATTGAGTAAGATCACAGAGACCTGCAGGTTAACTCCAAGGATTTATCTGTAGAGGTTTATTCCAACTGTATCATCATATACCGCTACGCGAGATTTGATAATAAAGTAACAGCTTTTATTAGCCAATGATTCAATCAAAGTGCCATACTGACTCTGTAATGCTTTTTAAAAGACTTGACTGATTAACAGACTATTTACATCAGGCTGAACTGCGCACCAATCAGGCAGCACACCACAATATACATCAACCCAGAAACTGACACAATAACCCACCCAAATGACCCAACGTAAGCCACCAGACTTAGTGAAATAAAGAAGAAACCAGTGACAATAAGCAAATGCAAAGCCACAGAAACCGCAAGTCCAGCAGGCGTCCACTTTTTAATAGTCTCCTCATCCAGGTCCCCTTTTTTCTTTTGTTTCATCAGCGCAAGGACGCTGCCACTGTACCCAGCCAAAGCGATAGACATTGCGAATGAAAGCCAAGAAACAGCAAGAAACAGTCGGACTGTTTTGAGGGTGAATATTGGTGATTCCCATATGTCGGCGGGATCCGTCATTTCGCCCATTATAACTGCAAAGGTTGAGGCGCCAAAGACGGAGATGGCGATCATGGTGACCACGAAGAAACGGAAGAATTCGAGGTCGTCTCCATCCTTCTTTTGGGCTGTTTTGACTTGTCGTAAAACTTTGTACAGAATTTCTCTCTCGAGATCTTTATTCTGGGGAGGAACCTTGCTTTCGCTAGCAGGGTCGTTGTGTGTAGACATTGCGTGTTATGATTGTGATTGTGATGTAGTGTTCGCGTTGGCGAATTTTAAGTACTGTCCTGCTGTGTTGATATCGTTTTGTTGATTTTCACTCAGCCTTACAAATGCTACGGAACTCCGAATGTGCATAAGCTAAGCCCTGTCTGACTGGCAACCCACCACCGTGGGTGGTCAGCACAGCCTTATCCAGCCACCCTGATGACGACTTTTACTGTTTCTAGGGAGTCTAGGGAGTCCATCTGATTTATTTTCAGAGGTCATGTCTCAGTCTGACTCTTGCTCGGGCCGTAGAAGCTACATATAGAATGCTTGCACATCTTAGGTGGTGACCTATTGGACTTTACCACTGATTAGATGGCCGATATCACGCAGATTAAAGTGCAGTGCATTTGAGCTAGATATAAAAACTTTTCACCCTGGATGTTACCTTTCAATGTTCATTATGCAGAAGCTCTACTCCCAATCATCTTCCTCCTCTAATCCTCTAACCAAGTTATTAAAGTCTTCTTATGCATATGAGGAGAGGTATAAATATAATAAAGTTCTATACAGTTAAACACCGGCTACTAGGAGTAGAGCTAGGTATTTAAATCTTAAAGAGTTTTAATTATTTTATAGAAAAATAAAATAGCTTAAATACTTATACTGCTGCCTATTCTTTTAGGATAGTAATAGATATTAAGACTAAGCCGAATTAACCTAAATGTTTTAGTGTAATTATAAGTTTAATTACCTGTGTAGCCCTACTTTTGTCTAATCTTGATTTGGTCTGTTAATCTAGCATCTCAATTTAAAGAATATCTTCGAATAACTTCTGTAACCGGGCACCCTCACTATCGGCAACTTGGCCGTGCGTTTTGATGCTTCCATAGGGGTGGTAAGGATAGGGACTGTGCAAATATTAGAGACATATTACGCTACACTCCAGATAGTATGGCTATATCATATCACTTACCCGTACTCAGGCACAAATGTAATTATATCGCTATCTTCACTGCGGGCCTTGACAATTCGCAACCATAGCTTCTCGAAGAAATCCCTCTCTGGTTTGAATATAGGGTCCTCGGGGTCAGGACACTGCGAAGACTGTGTAGTTCCGATACGAGCGTGGATGTGTGTTACCTAGCAAGGCCGTCAGTTTTGGTATAGTAAAAAGAGGTGGCAGTTATACTCGAGGGATCAAAAGGTCGAGAATCTCCCTGTCCTCTTCTCCAAGATCCAGCAGTCTCTCACAGACTACTACCCAGTGGGAAAGGTCTGCTGTGACGCGAATGCTAGAGACCATTAATAGAAGTCTATGAGTTCGCTACAATATCAACGTACCTGGGAACCTTTGTCAAGATATACTTGGCGGCGTAAGGTGTGAATAGAGAACGATTACGATGCGTCTCGTGGCTGACCAAACCTGTCAGACCGACCTCCCGATCGATATCCAGAGTCTTTTGATAAAAATAGACTGATTCATCCAGACTCCAGTAGTCCCTGAGACCATAAGCACCTGCAGCAAGATACCACTTTGATAAAGACTTACCCTCCAGACTGAGCGTTGATTCTGACTGGCTTGAGAATCTTGGCGCACTCGAGATTCCGACGGTAAATTTCGAGATGGACGTCAGGAGTCAAACCCTTGGGTCGACCGCCTACATAGCCAGCCCATGCTGTGTGTATCCTGTTGAAAGTCAATGTTTGCACTGAAATCCTCGCTGCGGCCCACTAACAAGACAGTAGCTTCTAGACCAACATCGTCCAAAATCCGGCGCAGTTCTCGAAGATTATCAGTGTCTCGGTCGGTAATGTCAACTTCGACACCAGCTAGTATATGTTATTCTCGGTTTGTTTTCGTAATGCTTGTGAAACTGACCATAGCCCTGCTCCTTGAGATCGGGGAACCAAGGGATCCAGTTCTCGAACTTCTCTCCGGACTCAACGCCCCATACTGTTCGGAACCGCTTAATGACCACCATTTTTGTAAATTCAAACTCAAAGCACGAGATAGAACAAGATATGGAAAAGACTAGAAAGATTCAAAAAGCAAGCTATTGGATTTTAAGACCCTTTAACACTCTTATTTATACCTTGTTAATCACTGACTTAACTCGGCTATCTCTCCGCATAATCCACTAAGTCTAGCGTCTCCTGCTAGAAGGAGTAGAGTTTATCTAGCGGAGAAACTTTCCCTAACGGGCTATTCTCGACTCTCGAACTTGGCATTGAGAGCGCGGGGAAGGGTTCCACTTTTAACATGATGTCAGTTACCTCCCGATTGAATCCGAAGAGGAAAGTCCGTGAAAAAGCCGGTGCCATACTTCACATAAGTAAACGCATTCGGTAATTTCTTCCGCCCACTCATTACACACGCTACACATTAGACATGACGGTAAGAATCCCGAGCAAGTCCTGGCCTGGAATAGTGTTGGGAAGAAGTTTCTTGGAAACGCGGGGTATAAATAGCATATAGTCATACTCAAATAGCATTTATCTCTTCTTTGCTACTTCAATATTACTGAGTTCGAATATCAGACTCACTTCATTTTTCATCATGACTACGCAAACCATGAAGGCTGTCAATTATCAAGGCCCTTATAAGGTCAAGGTTGAAGATATTGAGCTCCCTAAGTTAGAGCATCCTGACGACATCATCGTTAAAGTTACAACTGTAAGATTTACAGCCTTGCACCGACAAGATTATGGTGGCTGACCAAGATCAAAGGCTGCTATCTGCGGTTCCGACTTACAGTAAGTCAACAAAAACCAGGGTATAAGTAATGATGCTCACCACTCTACAGCATGTATGAGGGCCGAACGGCAGCAGAACCCGGCATTACATTTGGTTCGCTTACCCTCCCTAGTACTTACCTCCTTCTCCACTAACCACTAACATCGCAGGCCATGAGAACATGGGCATAGTCGAACAGCTCGGCGAGGGTGTTACATTGCTGAAAAAGGGAGACCGCGTTGTTATGCCCTTTAACGTTGCTGATGGTCGGTGTCGCAACTGTGAAGAGGGCAGAACTGCTTTCTGCATCGGCGTTAACCCTGGATTTGCCGGAGGTGCGTACGGTTATGTCGCAATGGGTCCCTATCGAGGAGGCCAGGCTCAGTATATCCGAGTCCCTTTCGCAGATTTTAACGCTCTTAAACTCCCTACTGGCAAGGAGCATGAGGCGGATTTTATTCTTCTGGCTGGTAAGCTGGCCATCCTCTCTCCCCTCTCCTCTCTCCTCCCATATCACTAGCTCACATTACATAAGATATCTTCCCTACTGGCTGGCATGGCGTGGAGATTTCTGGCTTTCGCTCTGGAGAGAGCGTTGCTGTCTTCGGTGCCGGCCCCGTTGGTCTTATGGCCGCTTACTCTGCGGTTATCCGGGGTGCTTCCCGAGTTTTTGTCGTTGACCGTGTTCACGATCGCTTACAAGCTGCTGAGAAAATTGGCTGTATACCAATTGATTTTTCAAAAGGTGGTAATGCTGTGGATATGATTATTCAAGCTAACAATGGAGAAATGGTTGACCGATCTATTGATGCTGTTGGCTACCAGGCTGTCACTAAGGATGGTGACACTGAACAGCCTAATATTGTCCTTGAGAACATGATTCAAGTGACAAGAGCTTGTGGCGGCTTGGGGATTCCGGGTCTTTATGTCCCAAGTGACCCTGGTGCTTCCGATGAGGCTTCTAAGAAGGGTATGATTAGCCTTAGCTTCGGCAAGCTTTTTGAAAAGGTATGACCCTTTAATACTGTTTACGTAGGCACCTATTAACCGTTGATAAATACAGGGACTTACTATTGGCACTGGCCAATGCAATGTTAAGTCATATAACCGTTATCTGCGAGACCTTATTATTTCTGGTCGGGCTAAGCCTAGCTTTGTTGTCTCGCATGAAATTAATATTGAAGATGCTGAAGTTGCTTATGAGAAATTTGATAAGCGAATTGATGGATACACTAAGGTTCTTATCCACCCTAATGGTGGTTTCTGAAGCCTAAGACTTGAAAGCGTTTAGATGTTTTCATCTATGGGAAATTAAAGTATGGAAGGCATAAGAGGCATTGATTACTATATATCCTGATTAGTATTATTAAATTTATTGTAAACCCTAAGTCCAACTTGCCCTCCTACTGTTGCATGCTGAATTCTATTAATCCCTCCCAAAATTCTTATACTCCCTCGGCTTAGAGCACTTTAACTACTCCACATTCAAAGTCCTGTTTCCCCGCCACGCCCAGTTAAGGGCATGGAGTTCCACAGAGGCAAAGGCCCAGCCAGACCAGTACACACGGTGAGGTGGACCGGCCAGCCAGGCGTTATTTCCAAAAGGCTATATTATCGTGATCCTCTTATACATTTATGTTACTCATGTTTGGCAATGCTTTTACTGTGAGATGACCTGTCTCGCCAGGAAATAATAATAACAGAGCTGATAATACTTCAACACCAAAAGACCCGTAAGTAAGCACTAACACAATCCCTGTCCACGCGCTATAAAAACACGCAATTCTGAAACATCTTACCTTGCTCTATGATATTCAATCCCATTTATGTCTCAATGACCTGCAGCACAATAAGCCATGGCGACGCTCGAAGAATTTTCTTATCGACCTTTGGCTGACCAAGACCTTCCCATCCGTGTCCTTCAAGTCGAGTCGGGGAAGATCTCAGAGCCTCTTTCTTGCGCGCTCGTGAACTACGCCGATGCAGCTGAAAAAGGGTGGACGTGTCTCTCCTACACTTGGGGTACAGAACCGCCCTCAGAAGAGATAAAACTTAACGGCGCGTCTTTCCCGGTGCGGACGAATGTGTATAATTTCCTTCGAGAAGCTCAGCGTCAAGGTCTCACGAACTTATGGATTGACTCAGTATGCATCAATCAGTCCGACACCGACGAGCGTAATACACAGGTAGCGCTCATGGCTAGAATCTACAGCGAGGCGAAATTGGTCATTGTTTGGCTTGGTTATACCTCGCCAGCCCTGGAGCGTGCCATCAAACACCTAGACTTAAACTTCCCCGCCGATACAGTAACTATCAGGGCGGCGGCGGCTCAACCCGTGTGCTGCCAGTTGTCATCTGCCGAGTGTTCAGCACTTTTTGAAGCCTGTGGTGCTGAGATATGGACACGTCGATGGGTGAAGCAAGAAATCATACTGCCTGACAGGGTTATCTTACATTGTGGCCAGACGTCTATCAGCATTTCTGTCTTTTTTGCCGCTATGGACGCTCTAGTTGATTACAGCACATTGCACAACCACAACTCACCTTCCAGTTCTATTCAGGCGGACGGCTCTATAAGGCAACAAGACGAGCCGACATCATGTTTCTTCGATAACCACAACATTGACCAATTACATCGTCAGTGCGCCAACGTACTGGCTTTCCGCTCCGCCATTCGCTCCAAAGGTCATCAAAAAGACCTTGCTGTGTTGTTGAAAACATTTCAAGACTCTTTATGCACAGATTTCCACGACCATGTCTATGCCTATCGTGGTGTGATGGAGCGAGGCATGGAATTTCCAGTGGACTACAACAAGCCAAAGGCTGACATGTTTCTTTCAACACTCGACTTTATCGCCCAAACCACCCATTATCGCCTGCGTGGCACAAGCGCTGCCGAGAGAGATCTATTAGCTGATTTGTACACGGGTTTCAAGTTCACCAATGAGGATCTTGAAGCTATGCTTGGATACTATGAAACCCGTTTTGTACTCCAGGTTGGCTATAGCTTCGATATGCTTCGGAAGGACATATCTGTCTGGACTTTCACAGACTCCATCACCGATCGTGCCGAGTTCATGGCATCACCCTGGAGAGAGAACAGTCTATGTAGAGACTGCAGCAAGATTGTTTTGAACGACCAAGATATGGACGAATGTCACACTGTTCTCAACCAACTACGCCCAGACCCTGACTTAGCAGAGCGAGGTGTATGGACATATGGACTTCGGTCGTGGAAAGGCGTAGGCCTTGACGGGCTTCGTACTGTATACATGCCGCACTGGTTGTATGGGCCTAGTGAAGAAACCCTTCGACTGTTGCGAAGCGAAGTCCGTGACGGCCACCCTCTTAGAGCAATGTCGTTTGACGCATGTTGGAATGATCAAGAGCTTGTGGACTGGCTCCATAAGGTGAAGGATCACCTGGTCGTTATGGTCACTGATAGAGATGACGCTGCTTATCAAATGCACATCTTTATTATGCCTCGCTGCAAGTCAGAAGAATGTCTCCTAGCTGAAAGGCCTGGTCTACAAGTTCAAGGTTCATAGAAATTAAGACAATACACTTAAGTTATAATTTACTATATCTTGAGGGTTAATATTCACTATACCTAAAATCTAGATTCGCTATTATAATCTACATTAGTATTATTCAAGCTTCTGGGAATATGTCAACTGTCTTATTCAGGTCCTTGCCGTTGTCGCTGAGCAAGATAGTATCAACAATATCCTTTTCGACACATTTATGCGGTTTTAGAATCATGAGCTGGAGTCTAGGTGATATTCTTGTATCGAACTCATGGGGGATCCTTGGGGATGTGTTATCTATCGAGGTGTAACTTCTCTTTGGCGAAAAGGACTTTGAGGAAGATAGAGACTTTCTCCGTCTATAAGCGTTGGCACTGCTACTGTCGTCGGCGATAACTGTCCAATGTGGGTTTATAGTGGTCATCGTTGAGAGAAAGCAGCTTTTGATATTGATAAGGTGAAGAAGAATAACCCCCTCTATCTTGGTGGGATAGGTAGTCTTATAACTATAGTCACAGAAAGGCCAGATAAACTTCCATAATGCATCTCTGCATGCCCAAAATAGCGGAGAATCCAAACCCAACAATACACCGCACTTGTGTCGACTACCGTGCTCAGCGAACCACTCATCCGCTTACATCTCATACAATGCTGAGGTCACCGACCACTCTATGTCCTTGTTGTTCTCAACCGTGGCAGTTAATGTTCTATTGACTGTATGACGCAAAGCCCCTCCTGGAAGCTTCCCTTCGCTCTACTTCGTGGCAGATAACACGATGCTATCGCGTTAAATCAATCCGTCCCTTACCGCTTGACTACAATCCCCTCCAGAGCAGCAATGACCGCCTTTACTTCTTCCACTATTCACATATCAGTTTATGGTCAATGATGCTGAGTCTGAAGGCATACCAGTGTTATAATGAGCCATGCTCACTCTGACGATTGCATCAACTGGATCCAACCCCAAGATATCCTTGATCAGGCGCTGCGAGTAGAAGCTGCCCCATCTGAAGCCCAGATTTGTCTTCTGCTCCACCGCCTCTACCAACTCTTGGGATCCCCAGCCGTCCACCTTGAAGCTAATAATCGGCACTCTAGTGTTTGGATCATGGCTTTTCTCGCCATAGATGGTCACATCGCCTCGACTGGTAAGGTACTCTAACAAAAGAGCTTGCAGTGTAAATTCCTGCTCCTTGATACCCTCCCAACCTTCGTGGAGAAGATGGCTGACAAGGACAGGGATGCTTGAAATGAGCTCGTAGTTCCCAGCAGCGAGGCCTAGCTTATCAGCCAATGACTCGCTCGGGTTAAAGTGATGGCCTAGGGAGCGCATATGCTCCTGTGCTTTCTTGCTGGCATAAAGCATTGAGACATGGGGACCATACACTTTATACCATGAGAAAGAGTAGAAATCGACGTCAAGGGCCTTGACGTCGATCTTCCGGTGAGGGGCGTAGGCAACGCTATCTACACAGATAAGAACGTCTGGAAATTGATGAGCGTAGGCCGTTATGCTCCTGATGTCGTGAATCGTGCCCAGAATGTTGCTGCAGTGTGTGAGAGTCAATAGCCGCGTCTTTGCAGTCAAAAGACCTTTCAGGTTCTCAACAGTAAGCTTTGGGCTTGTCGAATGCTCCGGCTTCCACCATTTGAGCGTTAGGCGCTGCCGTTCGGCGAGGTCAACCCATGCCGCGATGTTTGCCTCGTGGTCTATGGCTGAAACAACGATTTCGTCGCCTGCCTGAAAGGTGAGGGATAGAGAGAGGTTTCTGAATAGTTGAGTCGTCGAGCCTCCAAAAACTGTGCTAGCGTCAACATGTATGATGGAGAGTAAAATCGATAGTGGGTAGTCGTACCAACTTCGTCTTTGGAAGCGTTGATGTATTTGGCGCCTGCAACAAACCCCTCACTCACGCGGTTGGTGGACAGCCGCCCGATGCTGTAGGATGCACCTAGCTGGACATTGGAACTAGTCAGATAGTCCCGGATGCTGTAGGAATGTGTCCGTATTAGCCTGGCTATGACAATGTCCCTTTCGTGCTGTCTTACGCGTCTGCTACAGCGCCTAGAACTTGGCTGCCGCCGGCATTATCGAGATATACCTGATCCTGCTGCTGCAGGGCAGGGAAATTGGCCCTCAAGGCCTGAACATCAAACTTGGTGGAAGACATGTAGGGAAAAAGCCAGTGGACTCAAGGTACCAAGCTGTAATCCAAGCGATGGGTTCACTTTATATTACTCAGTGACCACCCGCATCTTGACGTAATCGTATGAGGGAATAAGACAATGTTAAAGACGCCCTACAATATAACGCCCTACAACATGACGCCCCACGATATGACGCCCTACGACATACCGCCTCCTCTATTACCCACAAAACCATACTATGTCTCTATTAGCCTATGTAGGAGGAGGGATCTTGAAAAGGTATAATTAAAGGCTTAGTTAGAGGGAAATCCTTATAAATTTAAGATAAGAATAAACTGAAAATAATTTTCTCTTATAGTCTGTATAAGTTTATATAATTTAGGAATAGCAGGCAAGCAGTAACATGCCTTTTGGCGAGGCGCATTTTCCTGGCAATATGTTAAGCTCTGCATTAAAGTCTTGGAATGTTAAATACATATTAAGCCATTCTATATAAGCGCGAAAACGCTGCTACTAATGCCACATCAGCTGAATTTATAACTAGTTGAACGATAAAGTCTGATAAAGGGGAAAGAGGCATAGCTTATACTGTTAATAATGAGGCTTGGTCTAAGTCTGGTAATATACAGTAATACTGGAAGAAAAGCAGAACAGTAAAGGAGCAATAGCCCAGAGGGCAGTTAGACGTTTCAGTACTCCAGCGTTGGCAATTTAGGGTCTTTGCATTATCGGCGAAAAATGTTCTTTCTCCGCTACGTCAATTTAGCGACTGGGGCTGCCCCACTACTGTATACCATTGATGTAGTCGGGAGCTATCCAAGTCCCTTACCCGGGGAACCGATGAGCTACCGGCATCCTTGTTAGGCCTGCTGTTGTGATTTAGTCATTCATTAACTTACCCAGTAATTGGCATTTAGTATATTGTCAGTATCATTGGTCTGTCCTGTGTACTAAAGGATGCGTAACCTAGTCTACCCTTTTAACCATACTCAGTACCTCGGGCGAGTAGGCGGTACTGGCCACTTCTTTCATTGGTACGTTAGCGCCCACCCCGCCCAGGAAGTCCGCCGATCACGGAAACCATTGCGGAAACATATTACTGCATTTAATTGAGGTGTGCCCACTAGCGTTTCCGATGCGGGCTGCTGCACAAACATCTTCCAACATAGGGGAATTACTTCCTTAAACTACAGTTAAATTGGTAATGCTTCAACATAAAACCTTGGTTCCATCATCGAAATGAGCAGCGTTGCAAGCCCCCAACCCCCAGGGGAGAAGGTCGATGACCGTGTTGTCTCCTTCCCACCGACCACGCCAATGCGTGGAACCTTCGCCTCCCTCACGCCACTATCCGCCTCCCACTCACCGGCCCTTTTCACACATCTCGGGGGGCACTCTAACGCGCTCCTCTGGACATTTCTCCCTTCCAATCCCATTCCCGACCAAGCCTGCTGTGATGCCCTCGTCGCAGAGTGGTCGATCAGTCGAGACCCACAATATTTCGTGGTTACCAACCCACAAGGAGAGGCCTTGGGTATCATGTCTTTCCTTAGTATTTTACCCGAGCACAGAGGAATAGAGATCGGTTGGGTGGTACTAGGCAATGCGCTGAAGCGCACGAGAATGGCGACTGAAGCGTTCTATCTAATGCTCAGGAGGGCGTTTGACGAGTTGGGCTACCAGCGGGTAGCATGGAGAACGAATTTGTTGAACGCAGCCAGCTTATCAGCAGCAGAGAGATTGGGGTTTGTATTTGAGGGCATATTCCGGTAAGTTACCAGATCTTGGGTAGTATAAGGGATTCTCTAACAACTAGATAGGAAGCATTGGATTGTGAAAGGTAGAAGGAGGGACACAGCATGGTATAGCATCACGGACGACGAGTGGCCAATCGTAAAGAGGGGGTTTCTGATGTGGCTGGACAAAGACAACTTCGACGAGAAAGGGTGTCAGAAACGCGGACTCAAGGAGTGCCGGGACGCTCTGGAGTGATCCATTTGAAGGCTACAGTAATTTTGATTGACTGTCCGGCGTGAAAATTACGCTGCTGAGGGTGTGGAGAAATTGTCATGACAAGGTGGAGAAAATATGTGTTGATTGCACAATATCGTCGTGAAACATAGTCATAATTGTTAAAGTTGTACCAGTGAGGGCAATCTCAACAGACGCAAAAGCTAGGTCGTTTTGTGAGACGATGGTCGCACACCCGGCGATTGTTGAGCCAGAGACGTAGACTTTAGAGTCGTCGTAGTGCTCAAACCATATCTTATTAAGGCGCTGAGGCTTAGTGAAAGCCGGTAACCAACCACTCCATGACTTTGGCGTTGTTTTGCAAGACGTTGCAGAGCTCTGATACGAAATGGATATGGGAATTAGGAGTATCGATGGTTTTTTACCCAGAGTAGAAGGCTAATTCGTCGTAGCACCGATAAGAGAATAGTCACAATACACGCAACGATAGATCTGTGGCTACCATCACGTAGATAGGTAATTATATATCAAGATAGTGAGAAGGTAGTAAATAGCTTGGAGATAATAGAAAGATATAAACGGCCTAATAAGCGGATACTAAGCCGTGTCTTAGTTCTTCTATACTGCCTAGTTACATGTGAACGGGCCAGGAGGAAGGGGATATTAGAATTGCTGACTGGACAGACCGAAATTACAAAAGCTATGCTACCATTCCTACATAACCAACATGGGTTTATGCTACAAGGTACGCCAATCATAATTATTCTTGCAGCACACATATATAACAGTAAGCCTTGGTTTCAGCCACAAAAGACTTCCCCGTCTTGGTGTATGAAAAGTGGACTGGTGATTTCAGGCAATTCAACGTCGAGAACCTAAGTATTATTGATTAAGACCTAGAGGAAATTGAGAAGGCCCGGGCAAAAGTTTAAGAGATCTTAAAACAAAAACATTGATCAACATAAAAATTTTTAACTACAGTAACACCATTTCTTCCAAGCCTTCCATTACTAAAACTGTGAAGGGAAAACTTCATTCTAACAGTATGATATAAGGGCATGTAATGCCAACTCTGACGACTCAATTACATGCTGCATTGTCTCTATTCCTCTTTCAATCTCGAAACCTCCATGCTTCTCTCTGCGCATGGTATACAACACTCTCTGTGGCATTGAGTAACCCGGTGATAAAGCAGAGAGCGGCTGGTAAGTCTACCACTAACGATCTCGTGAAATGCATCTTCAACCACATCTCCAATGATTCCGTGCTCTTAGCGTCTTGATCATTGCGACGGACTTTGGCCAGCAACTTGATTGCGGTCGAACCAAAAATAAGCAGATGACTAGCTGCAAACAGAGTTCCCGCCATGTAGGATAATATGGTAATCCAGTCCCCAGTTGTGTTCCAGGTAGTTGCGACATTCGCCAGTCCACTCGCCAAGCTTAGTGTAAAGCTTCCAAAGACAACTTTGGTTCCTGCTGGTGCCCAATTGGTGAACCATGGCGGTAGAAGCTCATTGGCTTGCTCTCGATACTGGCGTTTTGTCCAGCATGACAGGAATGTATATTCATCGTAGGCGAACTGTAGGCTGACTAATGACGAAATGACCGGTAAAAGGCGTAGTAGCTTGGTTGGTAGAATTAATCCGAAGCCGATTGACAATACCATGATCGAAACCAAGAGTTTTATGATTTGCTGCGATGTCCTGCTGGGCGCAGACTTTGTGTGAGTCATCGTGAAATGTCGAATTGTTGATCCAAGCGAAGGTAAGACAGAGTAACAGCAAAATAAAGTGATATTAAAGATTGGAAAATGAAGGTGCAGTGGTTTCGAGGAAGCGGTTTATTTGTACTTGAGTGGTAGAGGGGTTGACACCACCAGTATCGCACTAGCTCTGAGTAAGATTTGCCGAATCTGGCGATCTGAACGGGATAGCAACATATTTCAGCCTATAAAATTCTTTGCGCGCCTAGATAAGTTTGTTGATCAATCAAATTCAAGCTCAAATCCCCGTATCATGGTTAGATAATGACTTTGCCGCTCGGCTTATATGCTCAACTACCTCGATTGGTGTTGCTATTGGATTTGGCGTGCAAATACTTTCCAAACAAGCTTTGCATTTGCATGGACACGTGACAATAATCAAATGCTGTAAATCATACCTTTTACCATCTTGGAATTTTGTGCCTCATTGAGCCACAACGATGACGTTTTTCCAAGTCGGAAATCTCTATTCATAACAACTCGGCGTAGGTTGCACGGATACACCTGATAGATATGATCACGTGGACTACTACAAGAGTTTCCAAACGGAAGATGCCACTGATTGACTAAATTGATTTATTGTTTTGCTGTAGTATTTAAGTAAAATGCTACTGCTGTGTATCCAACCTGGCCATAATTGGTTGCAACTTCCTGTCCCGGGACATGCCCTGATCAAGGACCTTGGGTATGGCTCCAAGCCTCCATTTAGACGTCGAGGATCTTGAACTCGGCAGGGACGGCATCGGGACCAGCGCCAGTAACGGCAATCTCCTCCTGTAAGCAAGGAAAGCAAGTCAGCGTTCAGTCCAGACTCCATACACATTACCACCTCTCTCCCAAGGTTGGAAAAACTTACCAACTCTTGAATCTTCTCTTCCGAGAGGCCCTCAATGTTGTACATGGTACCGTCAAAAAGGCCAAGCGCATTGGGCGCGACGACGGATTCACATTTTCCGCCCTCAGGCTGCTCGGCAGGGCACGACAGGTCATCGGCACGCTTTCGGCCGACGAAGTAGTACTTGCCTGCCGTACGGTCACCTCGTGAACCGTATGCCATGCAAATGTCTGTGTTTCCGTTTGAATCTTGCTGGCTTGCGATGTATCTGCAGCCACCACCCGTGTAGGACTCGCCGCGAATGCGCCACGCGCTTGGGATCTTTTGATACTCGTTAGTCCTGATATGTTTGTGTAGAAAAGGAAAATGTTTTTACTCACAGCGTTAACAGAGATGCTTAACAGGCCACTGCTTGCTGAGTCGGTGAACGAGCAGCATACGCCGGGGTTGATGCCAGCGCAAGCTCTGAAGGACCCGTTGCAACTGGTGCCTGTCCAAGCTCTGACATCAACGGCTGATGCAGTGGCTGCGAGAGTGAGGATGAGTCCGGAGAAGTACATATTGATGGATGTAGTGATGGTATTTGTTGGGAAAGTGAAGTTGGAGATGGTGGTGAGTGAGGAAGCAAAAAGAACTGGATGAAGCACCTATCTTTATACTTTTTCTTGACCAGCTTACCCATCCTACGACCGTTCTCAGTTTGAATAACAGAAGGAGTAGTTGATACCTGAACAGTGTTACTATGCAGGGGCCGATCGTGAGTTGTCTAACTACCTTCCAGATGGGGCGTCGGATGTTAGCCGGCCATGCTTGGTAGTATTGCAAGCATCTATCGGCAACGATCAATAGCCCTGCCAATCCTCCACAACCAAAGTCCCTTTGCCACATGTTGAGTCTTTTCTGTTATATATTTAGTTCTTTTTACAACTTGCTAAAATCCTTTATCTCATGTGTTAATTACCCGTACCAGATTGCAATATTCATTTCCTAGGTTATCCTGCTCTATTGGCGCACTTCCTGTACTTACGGTTAAATGTCCTTAATTAATAATAATTAATCTGAACTACTATCAATTTACATAGTTTAACTAGCGTATATTAAACAAGGTAAGCGGATAGGATCCTCTTTTCGAAACCTTACTTTTTGGCTGACTGCGTCTTAGTATTAATCCTTCAGTCAGCAAGCTTAAACAATACCTGCCATTTCGGGCCACTTTCGCCAAGGGCATTTCATAGGATATCTGTTTTGTCTACCGAGATGAATACGATGTGGTATCGTGTATGATGGACTATCAGCCTAAAATTGAACCCTGTCGTTTCTGCTCCCAAACCTACGTAGATAGTTACATAGTCTAGAATCCTACTCTCCGTCAGCTTATTACACAGACTAGTTCAATAATCATGTCTATCCTATCTGTATAAGGGAGAGTTATTAATTGTTTAAATAGTCTTAATTACTTAGGGCTTCTTTTAATTTAATTCAATTGTCTTGAATATTTCTGGATTAGCAGATTCCAAGCTCATCTTTGGATTGGTTTTGGATGATCTGACATAACAGTTGTCTTCTGACAATTACTGCAGTTGAGGCCAGCGTAACAGCAATGTTACGGGACCTTCGGTTTGGATATCGCCTCGGGGAGGGGTAATGCCGCAGGACACTTGCAGGGCTAATGCAAGCATAAGGCTGAAATAGGCACAAGCGCTTATTTCTACCCGGATCGCTGTTCACTGGGTTGGATTGACTACTGCCGATGCGTAATCCTCCGTCTCACTGCATCTCCGCGTCAAGACGACGACAATAAGGGATCGAAGCTGACCAATAGTTAGGCTGTTGTCCATGACTATTCATGAAAACGGGAACCTTACCAAGGGCATACATACTACGTCAAGCTCGACCTCCTCTAACAAGTTCCCACATTTTCATTAGTTCTTGTCAATAGCAAGGGTATTGCTGACTGCATTGACTCGGGTATTGTTTTCCTTCTTTAAAACTTCCTTATTAATAGATTCAAGTTGGGAGTAGAGAACTTGGCGTAAAGATTGCTTTCCAGTCTTGGTAGTTCAAACTTGTAGTCTAGTCTAGTAATCTGAACTATGCCGAATTGGTGAAAGCTCTACATTTGCATCCGTTGTTAACAAGTGGACCTAGTCTATTCTTTCTAAGAGATATATGATTTGTAGCATTGCCAATGGATGATGTTTCTACTTGTTTCTCTATTGGACAATCCGTTCTCTCGAGTCAGTCCGCTGTCTTTCGTATTGTCCCTTTTATATATATAGTACAATGATCTATCCTTGCTACCTGTTAGGGTAAAGTGAAAAAAAACATACAACAGCCGGGATTCGCTGGTCATCACTGACCCAACTACTGATCCGCCCCTCACTGGCTTGACTATGGGAGAGCGGACGGGGAGTCTTCCATAGTCAAGCTGGTCTTGGCTCTAAAATTTGGAAGATTCGCCGATGTTCATCCGGGTACCACGTAGTCCATAATCAATACAGCTCCGGAAACCGGCCTTAATATTCTTACAGTATCTGCTGCCATTATGTCCTTATCACCGTTATCGACTATAACACTATCCATCAGAAATGGCTCTAGTTATAACAACGGTAATTATCCACCTAGGCTTTATATCTATGCCCCCTCCTTTAATATTTATTCCCTTTTTTATAAGAGTATTTACTATTATCTTATAACTATTCTATAAGGCTACTAAAAGTAATATTTATATATTTTAATCTCTAGCTTTAATATCTATTCCCTTTTCTATAAGAATCTTAACTACTGCTTTATAACTACTATATGTTTTTGCGAAATTCGGTAGGAGGCAATATGAAATTTATTACTTATCCAAGGGAAAGATAATCTATTAGAGGTCAGATCTGACTGACTTAGCTCTATAGCCGAGTTATATCCAAGCAAGCAAATCACAGATAAGTATTTTTATAGTGCATAATACTGAATTTCGCAAAAATTTACGGTATTCTATAAAGCCAGTAAGAGTAATATTAATATATCCCTGTCTCCTGCAGTTATTAAGGTACTATGTAATAATAAAACACTGACTGTAGATCTCTGTCCTGTTTATAACGCCAATACAATTGCTTCTTCTTAATTCTCTTTATTCTCCTCGTCTTTGCCATCGCCATCATCATCCCCAATCCTGCTGATAACCTCCAGGCCTTTCGAGGTATTAGCTCCTGTATCTAGCAGCTGAGTAATAAAGTCCTCGATGACGTCGTCGCCCCCCGCATTTGTCAGCTGTTTTAATGCAAAGTGCATAGCTCTATCAAGTGACACTTGTTTCTCCAGGAGTTGTGCGAATAGCAGCTTATGTCTATGAGCTATAGCATGGCGGATGAGTTCAGTCTGTTGCTGAACTGGCTCAAGGCCAGCGCCCGCCTCAATCAATTTAAGGATTACCTCGCTGAGCCCTCCTTTAGATACTCGCAATATCGTAGTGTCTGCCAGGTGAGCATGCTAGGTCACCTGATCTCAGCGCTAAGGGATTTACACCCCGGTGGTAGTGTGTAACCCGATGCAGGTCAGTACTCCCCGAGAGCTGTGAGACTATATTAGGCCCTGTTGCCTTCTCTCCTCTTCCGTTCCTTCTCTTTCCTTCACTATAGCGAGCCTAGAAAGCATCGCAAGATACAATCTAAGCCTTGGTCAATCTCAAACTGATACCCCCCGAGAACCGTGAACCTACATTTGACCCTCTTCCCCTCACTTCACTTCTCCTCTCTTTCTTTCACTATGGCGGGCCTGGAGAAACCACCGCAAGATCCAAGTCCTGCTTGCGAACCCATATTTCCGATGTCGCCTATGGAGTCCTTTGAGTCCTTTGACCATATCGGAAAAGGAAAGGAGCACGACGAATCACTTCCGCCGTCCACACCGTTCACCACAACAGCGCCTGACAGAGATATGCCTAAGGATCTCCGGCCAGCGACACTTTCGCGAAGAGCTTCCGTTGTACCTGAAGCGGTTATCGTCGAACGGCGAAAGCGACGAGGTCTCCTCGCCAATCTCTCCTTGATAGCAGAGGTTGACGACCCCTACCATTATGCCCGTAAGACAAAATGGATTCTGACCATCCTCGTGGCATTTATGGGAATGGCTGGTCCCATGGGATCTACTATCATAGTCCCTGGGCTCAAGGACATCGCAGAGGCCTTCGATGCTTCCCATACCATTACGAACATGAATGCAGCCGTCTACATGCTCTCCATGGGAATCTTTCCGTTGTTCTGGTCCAGCTTCTCAGAGACGAGCGGGAGAAGGACAATATATATCGTCTCCTTTGGCCTCTTTGTGCTCTTCGGAGCCTTGGCTGCTGTTTCAACGAATATGGCTATGCTGATCGTCTTCCGAACGTTCTCGGGAGGAGCTGCAGCATCCGTCCAAGCTGTCGGAGCAGGAACGATTGCCGACATATGGGAGGTCAAGGAGCGGGGCCGAGCAATGGGAATATTCTACTTGGGCCCCCTTTGTGGTCCACTCTTCGCACCAATCCTTGGCGGAGTACTAGCAGAAGAACTCGGCTGGCGGAGCACACAATGGTTCCTCGTAATATACGGCAGCATGACACTCCTCGTGCTAGTCTTCGTACTCCCCGAAACTCTGCGTTCGAAGACGCTCGCCGCTGCTTCCCTTCCTGCTTCTACTCCCGAGAAGCGACCAACCGGAAATCTCAAACGCGTCTCAACTACTCAGTCTGTTGCCGAGAAGTCCACATCTGTAGCCTCCCACCTCCGCCGCATCTTCGTCGATCCCTTCTCCATCCTACTCTACCTCCGTTTCCTTCCTGTCGCCCTCACAGTGTACTACGCCTCCATCACTTTCGCCTTCCTCTACTTTCTCAACATCTCCATCCAAAAGACATTCTCATCCGCTCCCTACAATTATTCCACCCTTGTCGTCGGCCTCCTTTATATCCCCAGCTCCGTCGGATATATGCTCGCATCTCTCTTGGGTGGACTCTGGATTGACCGCATCATGCACCGAGAAGCGCGAAAAGCCGGCCGCTACGACGACAAGGGCAAACTAATCTTCCGCCCCGAAGACCGGATGCGTGAAAACGCGTGGATAGCAGCCTTTCTCTGGCCCGCGGCTCTCATCTGGTACGGCTGGACCACCGAGAAAGGCGTCATATGGATAGTGCCTATGGTCGCCAACTTCTTTTTCGGCATCGGATCCATGCTCATTACGTCTGTCAGCACCACCATGTTGACCGAGTTTATGCCGAGTAAAGGCTCGGCGGGGATGGCTATTAATAACTTCTGTAGGAATTTGTGTGTGTTTGGGGCTACGATTGCGGCGGATCCGGCGATTGATGCCATTGGGAATGGCTGGTTGTTTATGATATTGGGGTTGTGGGCTTTGTCGACGGGTGGGTTGGTGCTGGTGGCTATGAATAGGCGTTCGGGGAGGTGGAGGGAAGAGATGGTTAAGGCGTTGGGGGAATAGGGCATAGGGGAAATATGGCATTAGGAGTTAGGCGTTTAGGTTGAGTGGCTGGTCGATTCATGGAGGTATGAAGCGTAGTGCATGCAGATTTGACAGCGTCAAGGCATTAGACTCTTAAGCGTTTTCCTATGTATGTATATGCGTCTGGAGCTGTCTCTCTCCTATGTACCACTGGCATATTTTATTCATGTACCACTGGAAACATCTTCTCTCCTTGTCATTGTAGTCTCCAACAGTTTCGTGGGATAGGGTGATGAGTGAATCGTACATTTCGACGCACACGGTGACGAGATGACCGTTCGGTGAAATGTTCTTACTACCTAGATCTTCCCTTTTCGTGCATTATATAGTAGACATGCCTCTTGAAACGTGTCATTTGTTCTTTGTCAAATTGACTTAATAGACTTGCCATCGGACTATAGAACGTTACTCACTGCCTACATTCAACTGGTATATGAGAAGTAGGACAAGAGCCAATCCACCAGAACCACAAGACAATGAATTTCGACTGATTGAGTGACGATTCAGAGAACAATCTGATGAGCGGCACCTAAAGCACTAAAGACGTTCACATCGATAGACACTCATCACTTGAGACGCAGGGACACATCGAACTGCCAGTTGATGCGATTAATGAGCCTCCAAAGGTGTATGTTGCTCTGGGAGGTCTCAAGGTCAGCACCGAAACCAACTTGCGCCTCAAGGTGATTGTCAGCAATGTCACCGCCATGGGCTTCGACTGGCATGATGGGCGACCTCGCTTATCTTTTTAGGTACAGCTGGCTATGTCTTCTTTGCTTAATATATCAAAATGTCTTTTTGTATTTCAAGAAGTGGAGTGAGGGAGACATTCTAGGAACAACCATAGCAACCTTTGATGTCGCGCACAAACAGCAACGAGCCAATAGCCTCAATGAACTATCGAGTTTCAGAATAATTTTAATAATGAAACAGGTCAAAGGAGAACAAAATTCCGTCCAAGACATCTTATTTCTTGGTTTCATCCCTGAAGTATACAATCTGGCTAGTTTCTACAGACAGCTAGCTATACTCGAGCACAGCTACTAGCCTAGGCATTCCTGATCGTGTGTCTGCGGATGTCTTTCAATCACTTAGCAGCTGTTCCTGCATGAATACCACCTAGTATCGTATTAGCAAGGGGATGCTGATTGGAAAGTGGTACAAACAGACCTGAAACGAGCATGTCTGCACCTGTTGTAAACGCTGCAGCATCGCTCAATAGGTAGCAAACCATAGGTGTTAAGTCTTCTGGAACACCTAATCTCTGAACAGCTGCTCCTTTCTCGTACCAATCAAGAATGGCTCGCTTTTCGCCCTGCAAGCGCGCTAACATAGGAGTTTGGATGGCACCTATATAATCTTTAGATTCGCTCATCCCGGTTATGATTGACTCACCTGGTGAAATGCAATTGACCCTTATTCCATATTGACCAAGCTCTCCAGCCAGAGGACCCATAAGGCCTTTGATGGCAGCCTTGCTAGCGTTATATGCAGACTTCGGTTGCACTGGGACGTATATCCCTTGCGCGTTGATACTGGCGATGGCAACGATGCTCCCGGGAGTTTTAGTATCAACGAGATGTTGTGCAAGGAGCTTTATTGTCCAATATGTGCCCATAATGTTGACATTGAGCGTTCGTTGGGTGACCTCCCAGTCAGCTTGTAGTATGGGGGTATCCATAACAATTCCAGCGGCTGTTAAAGCACCATGCAACTGACCACCCATAGCATCGACACATTCTGCAAAAGCCTTTTCCAAGGAGTCCTGCTTGGTTACGTCGCCCCGAGTGTAGAATGTCTTGATACCGTAACGTTTACCTAGCGATTTGAACTCTTCCACAGGCTCGGGGGCTGTATCAATGATTGCAACGCTACCGCCCAGTTGAGCGATCGCCTTAGCACAGGCGAATCCGATACCCCCGCCGCCTCCAGTGAGAAGGAAGTTCTTATTGCTTAGATCGAATCTGTCGGTGACCTTTACGTCGCCCAAGTCTTTTGGATTGAAAGTGGTCATGGTTGCTAATGTGAAATGGGATATAATAAGTGAAATAGGAATCAATGGTTGACTTTAGAGAAGAGAGACCAGATTCATGAGCATATGGTTTGGGTTATATCCTTTGGCTAATTTCAGAGGTATTCATGGTTTCGGAAACCGTATCCGAAACCGTATCCACTTACTATGCATGGCCTCGGAAGACCGACGAAAGGCTTGATCGCTACTACATCGGCCCACAGAGCCGTGGTCATGACACTATACCTGAAATAGATACAGGTTAGCTTAACCGATAGATGTGTCTCAAAGACCCTACGATTGTCCGAGAACACTGTTCTGCATCTGCGGGGTAAGTTATCGCAAGCATATGACCCGTGATGTGAAGTCGGAGCCCTACCCGTGAAGACGATACCATTTTCACTAGACAACGGCTATCTTTCCGAGGTCTTCTTACGCGGCCAGGTGAAGTTTGGGTATTAAAAGTGACAGATATATACTCTGAGAACCTTTTGTTTAAGATCCCGCCTCATGATTCCAAAAGAGTAGAAGTTCAATTATACACAAACAGATCAGGTTCTAACTATCTCACAATCTCATTTTATCGAATCATCAATACATAACCTCTGTATCCCTTACTACCCAACTGTTCAACCGTGACTCTTATCACGGAACAAAAGCCATGCCAAACAAGCCGCGCGTTAGCCTGGGCCTTCTCACCTTTGGCCCAGAGGGATCAGAAGCTGACGGAACACGAATCACATCTCTGGAAGAATTCAACAAATGCCTCGATTATTTGCAATCGCGGGGCTACAACGAAGTCGACACTGCCCGTACTTACGTCGCGGGGAAACAAGAAGCCTGGACCAAGCTTACCAAGTGGCGTGAACGCAAGCTTACCTTGGCAACAAAGTGGTATCCTTACAATCCTGGCGACCATTCGAAGGCTGTTATCAGGGCAAACCTGTCTAAGAGTCTAGGTGAACTCGGTTCGGACAGTGTAGATATCTTTTACCTGCATGCACCTGATCGTTCCGTTCCTTTCGAGGAGACTCTGGAAGCTTGTGATGAGCTGTATCGTGAGGGCAAATTTGAGAAATTGGGCCTCAGCAATTATGCAGCCTGGGAAGTCGCTGAACTATGTACCATTGCAAGTCAGAAAGGATGGGTCAAGCCATCTATTTACCAGGCGATGTACAATTGTTTGACTCGCTCTATCGAGGAGGAACTGATACCTTGCTGCCGTAAGTTCGGCCTCGACATTCTCGTTTACAACCCACTAGCAGGAGGCGTCCTCAGCGGAAGATATAAAAGCAAGGAATACTCAGACGAAGGTGGAAGATTTTCTAGTGCGAACGTTGGATTTGGAATGATGTATCGTGATCGGTATTTCAGAGACGATAACTTTGAGGCTCTGAAGGTTATCCAACCGGTCGCTAACAGGCTGGGTCTGACACTTTTGGAGATTGCATTCAGGTGGCTAGTTCATCATAGCAAGCTCAAGGTCAAGGATGGTAACGATGGAATAGTAATTGGCATCAGTTCACTGGCTCAGCTTGAGAGCAACCTGGACAACTTGGAGAAGGGCCCGCTGCCTGAGGAAGCCGTGCAGGTCCTAGACAAAGCATGGGGAATTACCAAGCCTTCTTCTATCACGTATTGGAGATAAAGGTTGTTTATTGAATGATAGTATGTGAGGATGGGATTAATTGACTGATTACTTTATTGGATCTGGTACCCAACGAATCAATATTCTTGTTGCTGCTCCTCGTGGCTGGAATCTACTTTCTCTGTCCACTGGAGAAGGTAAAGGTAGCTGCTTGAGTATCTCCCAGCACGACAGTCATACATTCTTTGTCATTAGATCTGAAGGAAGCCTTTGGCCTGGGATAGTTGAGGCGACTAACAAATATGCTAAAAATAAAATTTCCTACATACAGTCTCTCATGACTTCGACTTTATTATTGCGGCCAAAGATCTTCTCCCCTTTCTCAAATGCATCAACATATGCCGTAATAATCATACTCATCTTCGTCATCTTCATTCTCACCCAGCCTTCTTGTCTAAGCTTTATCTGATTCCGCTCAAACTCCCTGTCCCAGCGCTGCTCAACGCACGCTGACAAGGGACCACCTAGGAACACGATGGCCTTTGTCATGGTCCACCGGCCGTAGGCCCAACCTGTCTGGTCAATTTGCCATTTGCTGTCGTCCCAGTCAACGTGGAGAGTGGTCTCTTGGTTATCCCAGTCCTGGCTGACAAATGTTTTGTGATTCACAGGTCGTAGTTCCGTTTGAGATAAAGCGCCATTGAGCGCTGGCCTGAATGGTCTAAGTTGTGATTCAGGCGGACTGTCTTGTCTGATTTATAAGTTGAGGCCACCTTGGGCGCAGTCTATAGTGAGAGTAGTGACTTCAGGTGATGGCCATACCATGGGGAAATATGTTGACGACAGCGCAAGACGGAGACGACTCCCAGGGCTGATGCGGTTCCCAAAATGATTCAACTTCAGAGTAATCTCATAAAATGTACCTGGCTCAAGAGGCTTGAAGTCTTGATGGCCTTTTCGATGTGTGAGGAGATCTTGGTGGCTGCACCGTCCGGTAAGACTTCTGACAAGGTCACTGCTATCAAAGTGTTGGGCTTGTTGCTTACGATGCGTAGCTTTAAAATTGGCGGCCCAAGAAAGTCTGTCGGTTTAGCGAAGGGCTCTATATCGAATACCAGAGAACCACCAGCCTCCAGACGTTGGTCTGCGGGTCCTTCGCCTTCGACGCCAAAAATCAACCACCTACCACCCGCGAAGCCCAGAGTTTGCGGAGAACAAATATCAATCTTATCATGGCTATTCGATTTTCCATCGGTCAGTTTTCCAGGAGACAGGCTCAGGTGTTTGAAAGTACATTTCTCGTCAGCCCAGCTATCCTCGGCAACTCAAGTACCAGGTCAAGTTTCAACATAAGGCGTAGGCCGAGTTAGACCTTATTCAGTCTGTGGCGCGCTTCGGGTTTATTGACTTGACTACCAAAACACATCCTCGAAGCGACCTAATGGCTACCAGTGTGCTACCACCTAGGGACCAGTTGTACATATAGCAAGAACTAGCCAAAACACCCACTGATGGTACGATAGGAGACCTCACTATTGTGAAGATGGCTGACACCTTGATAAGTTCGTTGAAATCTGTTCCTTAAGATACTAGTCGTTTTCAATGACAATGATACGGGAAGAATCTCCTTTATTATGCGTATATATGGCTGGCCACTTTCGTGTTTCAAACCCTCGGCTTAGTACGCGACGTATTCCTATCTATCTCCAAGAATTCTAGCCTGTCCACCAATAAATCTACTCGGCCATACGAGGACTAAACGTATATTCAAGACATCCAGCCTGTCTGTTCCCGCCGACGCCTTTATTATCACCTAGATGAAAAGTCAGTCTTTAATTCTCGAAATCATACCAAGAATAATACTCACAGTCCGCCCAGCTGTTATACATCATATGCCAGCAGTTGGGGGAACTATTCTTGCCGTCGAGTTTGCCAATGTCCTGCTTTTCGACGTCGGTTGTGCAGCCTCCCTTCCATTCAATAGAAAAGAAGTAATCACTCTTGCCCTCGGTGTACTTCTTCTGCCAACGGGGCGTGTCTTTGGTAAAGAACTGTGGTGCTGCAGCGCAGGCATAACTGGAGAGGTTGATCACGTCTTCGCGGCGGGTGTCCTTGTGGCCGGGGAAGTTGGATTCACTGTGACAAAACTGCTCCCGTGGACCGTTGAGAGGGACATAGTTTTTTGTCGAGCCTTTCTTGTTAGGTGCCTCAATGCTCCATTTGAAGGTGCCACAGCCACGGTCGTATGATCCTTGGGTAGCCATGTAAGACTGAGTACCACCTGCGTGACCGCAACGGCCGCTGGCGATGCTCTTGTAGGTTTCTGTGCATGCGTCGAAGCTGGTGCATGCTCTTGTATCAGTACCATCCTTTGGCTCCCACTCTAGTTTTACCTTGTAGTCATCGTAGTCTTTCTGGTTGATCGGTGGCGCCCTACGGTGCTTACTGTTGTTGATGACTTGACCTTTGCCGTCAACAGACCACGACAAGCCTGTCTTTCCGTCGCCTTTCCCAAGCTCTCCACAAAAGTCTTTTGTGACACTGTATTCGTCTCCTGAAAATATGTTCCAAGGCATTCCAGATCCCTCGTTGGCGTCACAATCGGGCACTGCGGAACTCGTTGGTGTTGAGGAAGGAAGGGCGCTGTAGGTGTAGGTGCCACATCCGACGTCGATTGTGCCACGTTTGAAGCTATATCCAGCATCAAGGCATTCATCACCGAAGGCCTCCATCGAGTTACCACACGATAAGTTGCAATCTCCACTGGCACCGCTCCAGTCGTACTCAAAGACCCAGCCATCACAGGCTTCAGCTGTCTGTTGTAACAACCTTCTCCTGTTCTCAAGAGAAGCACGCTTCTGCTTGGAACTGTTTTCGGCGTCAGCACCTGTGAGGTTCTTGGTCACCTGCTTGCCTATATCTTGATCCACTTCAGTGCAGAACTTTTTGTAGACAGACATGAAGCAATCCCGCGGAATGTTCTCATCGTCTTGGCTGTCTTCGCATGTGACATCTGGGTGGAGGGAATCGTTGATAGAAATGTTCTCATCGTCAAACAACTGCTCGAGATACTCTTGTGATTCAACCTCAACATCTTCAACGGACGTTGGAATAGTCTCTTCCTCGCGTACTAGATCACCCCAGACAATAGAGACTTCAGGAATGATTGAAGTTGTTATCGTGGGTGCTTCTCTCGCCGGGCAGTCGACCATGGGTGGACACGTTACATAAACAGTGCTGGGTGTCGTTAGCCATCATTGTAAAATGTTGGATGTATTCTTTTACTTACCTTGTGTGAGTTTGACTCTCGGAATAAAAGGAAACAACCTTAGTGCAAGGCGTTGGTTCTTGCTTTTCGCAATCATCATCTGGTTTCTCAGGTTCATTGGGATCTTTAGGATCTTCGGGGCCTTCAGGATCCTTAGGGTCTTCAGGATCTTTGGGATCTTTGGGATCTTTGGGATCTTTGGGATCTTTGGGATCTTTGGGGTCCTTGGGATCTTTGGGGTCTTTGGGGTCCTTGGGATCGTTAGGGTCCTTGGGACCTTTGGGGTCTTTAGGATCGTTTGGATCTTTGGGATCTTTAGGGTCGTTGGGGTTGTTAGGATCCTTGGGGTCCTTAGGGTTAATAGGGTCAATTGGGTCGATTGGGTCGATTGGGTCGATTGGGTCGATTGGGTCTTTAGGGTCGATTGGGTCTTTAGGGTCGATTGGGTCTTCAGGGTCCTTTGGATCTTGTGCGGCCGTGGGAATAGGGGGGATTGGAGGAACTATGATCGGTTCATCGGCCTTCTTTGTTGTGGTGACTGGGGCTTCTGGTTCCTGAGGACGAGGGCTTGGGTCCTGGGGCTTTTCTGTTGCAGTGGCTGGAGCTTCTGGATCCTGAGGACGTGAAACCGGGTCTTGGGGCTTTTCTGCTGTGGCTGGTGGATTCTGGATCGTGTTCTCTGGCTCTTGAGGTCCTATATCTGGAATTTCGGGTGTAACTGTCGGACTGATTGGGTTTTCGACTGGTATATCTGGCTGTTGAAGGGTAGGTACCGGCTCCTGAGGTTTCTCTGTTGGATTGATTGGATTCTCAATTGGGTCTTCCGGCTTTTCAGCATCTGGCACCGGGTTTTCTACCTTTACTGTTGTAGCTGGTATTTCACCTTCGGGCTGATCGTTTGGCTCACCAGCAACTGGAACTGGAGTTGGGGTTTCCTCTTGTCTTGGTGCAAGAAGATTTGCCAAGCCTTCAATGTTGCCAGCTTCGTAGCCCGCATGACTTGCATCCAGATTCCAATCTTGTGCAGAAGCATAAGTGAGAGCTGGATGGTCGGACGGCTTGCCAACGGGGTTGGCAAGGGCCACTGCTACCCATGGCGCTACAAGAACGCTGAGCTTCCAGGGCATAGGCATGATTGTATTGTAGGGTCAAAACGATAGGAAACAAGATGGGATAGATGAAGTTGATAGAATGTTGAGAGGTGAAGAGGCATAAGAAAAAGGAATAAGGGTAGATCACGCTTGTTAAATATCTTGAGGATAGACTTACAATACACAGAATATTTCAGTCGTTGACTCAAGTCTGTCATAAACACCACTACCTAGAATAGGAACTCAGTATCTCAGTTATTTTGCTGAGTCAGTTGCTCGACTGATCAACGTTTGAAAAATGATAACATCGTATTGATGACAATAAGCCGTTTACCCATAAATCAATAAGCAGCTATTTCAAGTCGAATAAGCGACGTATATTGACCCTGCCAGGCCGTTATTGTAGTACTAGTGCTGATCTGGATTATATGAGGAAAGTCTCCGAACATTTTGTATTTCTCCGCCAATAGAGTACTGGTAGTAGAACTATAGAATGACATTTTCTCAAGTTACTACATGTCAATGGTATTCGAAGCTGTTCGTGATATGGCGAGGCTATGCGCAAGTAAGATTTATTGCTTTGCCTCAGATAAATGAATAAGAACGTAAAGCAGCCACTCTAAATGCTTAGTTTAATCGGCTTAGTCTTCAACCCCCTGTCTCCGCCTATTGTGCATGAGACACTAGTACAAAGTAGGTCGATTTGCCTAGCCGCCAGGGATCTCATTTCGAGTAGAAGCTTACGCCGGTGTAAGCCATTGGGCGATGCATCGGTGAAATATCTATCGCATAATCCACCCAACTTATAACCTTGAGCCTTATGTCAGACGGCGCGAACACTCCTTTTGTGTAAGCGAATCATAATTCCCTCAGCCTAGTCTTCTTGTATCTAATGTGAATAATGGCGCTAGTACCTGTTTCCTATTCGGAATCTCACTTGGACTATTTCCGCCTTAATTCACTCGTAATGCCGCAGTGAATAAGATCAGCACTAATAAAATGATATCAGCATGCTTACGATAGATTTAATCTTAGTTATTGGAATCATGAAGCTCCTGTCTAGTCAATGGATAATTGCTCTGTTATCCCTACATATGAGGCGTATATAATTGTCGAGCTTAACTCACCATTCAACCCTCGTATAATTCAAAAGACATATCAACAGCTTGTACAAGAATCGTCTCAATTTCTTTTCCATCTTGAATCAAGATCTCGTTCACTTTTGCCTCAGATAAAGATATTTTCTTGGCTTGTTTATCTCACAATGAAGCCTTTCAAAGTATTCACGCTGCTTGCTGGCCTTGGCTCAGCTGCTAACCTGAACTTATGGGACATTGACGATTCTTGTCATCCCCATATGGATGCTTTGCAGAAAGCCTTCGATGATGCGGAGCTCATGGCAGTAAAAGCTCGGGACGACCTAGAGTTACTTAACGATGCCCGCCCAAGATTCGCGATAGGCAAGACGGACGAACGTAACAACTGGGACCGTATTGCACGTGCAGTGACAGCCGTATTCGGCTTTGTTCCAGACAAAAAAGGGCACGACCCTAAGGAAGACCATTGGTCCAATGTCATGAGTGAGTTCATCACGGGGCTCAATACAAAGCCTGCCTTGATTACAACAATTAACAATGGCTGATTATCCTCCATAGAAGTTTATGACGACATGGTTAAGACGCTCCATGAGGGTGTCATGGTACCAGAGAACGGTTATACCGGACTACAGCCTCTCATCCTGTGTAACCAGAACAAATTCATTTGGGTTGGAAGGAATGACGTTGACCCTCATGATATCGGTGGACGTCTACTATATATATCCAGGCCAGATCTGATCAAAGATGAGCACGCGGGAGCTTGGGTCTACAAGGAACGCTACATGGCTTCAACCGAAAGGCAAGCCAACGTCGGTATGTGCCCCCCAGGCCGGTGGGCTGTCACCCAGACCGGTTTTGATGTCATCGCCATTTGTCCCAAAAGCTTCAGCGACGACGCCCATCCGCAATCCGCATCTGAGGCAAAGGCGAGCTTGAAGGCAGGGGATAAACTGAATTCCTGGACACATACAAGCCTTTCTAAAACCACAGTTCATGAACTAGCCCATTGGTTTGGCGGCCCAAACAATAGGGGTAAGTGCAATCTCTCGGCCAGCATGGACTGTTATTTTGTTTCTTTAATCTACTGCCAAGTACATCTATCAATACGCTAACACGTTGATCTATCAAGTTCCTGATCAACATGCGGTTAACAGGGCAGGGGAGCTTGTGTATCATAATCCTGCGACCAACAAGTATGTCACCGATCGGAATATTCCGGGAGTAACGAAAGTCGTTGTTTGTGAGTTATCGCCTTGAGATTAATTTCCGAATAGCATTCAGGAATGTTGCTGCTGACAATATATATCACTTACGACAGATGATTACTTTTGGGTTGCGAATTTGGCGCGTACTCATGATGGACCAAACAGCGGTAACTCGGGACCAAGCAAGGCAACTTTCACAGCTGAAGCTTATGCCATGTTCGCCGCTATGTCGTAAGAGAACCTGTCTCCTTTGATAATTCTGAATTTCCCGAGTTATTGTCAGTTGCTAACAGTTGTGACTTTGTTAGATATCTGGATGTCTTTGACTGGGCTGATAATGGAATAGCAAAGCCTGTTACAAAGGCTATTGCATATGAAAAGTTACCAAATGGTAAACGAAGGGGCTAAATTGAGGAGACTCTCGGTATAGACTAGACAGGGCAACAACCCTGAATACTAAGCCCTAAGATCTCGGGATCCTCAATAACATCCCATTCAGCTATAGTGTAAATATTTAAAACTGGTTCCTCTATAAGTGGATCTCTATCCCATCTGGTCTCTTTAGTTCTGTTTTTATATCTCGAGTCAATTCATCCATTTCACTTGTTCAGAATCTGGGCTGAGGCGTGCTTACTAACAGCTTCTATCTTCCTGGTCCGTTTATTGGAGGATTTCTTTTGATGAAATTGGAAGGCGAAAGACCATGGCGCTGGGCTATACCCCACAGGCGATCCTTGGATTTATTCTTGGAGGTGCCAGTGAGAACATTCAAAAGGGTTTCCCACTATTTGTGGTTCTCTGTGGAATCTTACTTACTCTAGGTGTGGTTGGTCCAGGAAGGTAAGTGACTCCTATGTATAACTAAATACTCCACTCTAACCTGTTTTTACCTACAGCACGGTTGTAATCATGGCAACTGAACCATTCCCAACCTCGGTTCGAGGACACACGATGGGATTTATCTCGGCTTGGTCCAAGGCCGGAGTTGCTATAGGCACTCAAGTCTTTACTGCCATACTCAGCTCATACGCCGATCCCGTTAAGGGTAACCAAGTTGCCTTTTTGGTAGGCTCCGGCTTTGCAGTTACTGGTGCATTGAATGCCTGGTTTGTTCTCCAGGATGGTGAAAAGCAGCTGGAGAAAGAAGACCTTATTTGGAAGAATTACCTTGCTGGGCATGGACGGGATGTAACTTGGGGTGATTACGAGACTCCGGATCCGGTGAAGACAAAGCATCCGGAGCTATTGGTACGATCTTACTGTCTCTATTATAGTTCATCATGTCAGACATATTATTCCACTCCGGCTGCTTAGGGCTCTAAGGTTCCGTGTAAATGTGCTGAAACGGTGTGTAAGCATGTATTGTAACTTTCGCGTGCCCACTATATTCCTAAGAATTTCTATATGTTCCCCTGTTTAATTGTACTGGTGGGACTGGCGCTCTTGGTGGCTTAGGGTATGGCATACGTACACGATCCATCACAGGTTCTGCCTCCGATTCTAGTCCATCTTCCGATGCAACAATTACATGACGGCCTAGACTTACTTTATGCTGATCACCAGGCACGATCCTTTTACACGGTCCTAAAAATTCGCTTCTTTGGCCAAACGATGACACACTCCGTTCTCTACTTTGTGACCCAATGCTTTTGTTCGACCCTCAAGGTCCTCTCAACTCATACCATATCTTTTTCCTCTGCCCAACTAAAACTGCCCATGACACGTCCATCACACACTGATCTTTCGCAGAGACTTCACAAACACCGGTCCAATCAGTCCATGCTTTTGCCAATCTACAGAAGTATACAGGACAGGTGAAGCGGGGCCGATACCATTTGCCTTGACATAATCAACTCTGGCCTTGACTGCATTAAACAAAGTAGATGCAACCTCTACTCTGACTGTGTTGGATCCTGAGACAAGATAATCAGAGACATCAATTTGAGCATCATAAATGTCAATCGCTGGAAGCTGCTTGTCGTTTACCCATGCCCGCATGGTGTTAAGAACGGGACCAAACTGTAGTACAGCGACAGAATCCTTGCCTGGGACTCGTGGGATCTGGAAGGTGGCTGTATATGTACCGACTCCGGATATATTTTGCACTCCAGACATCTCAGACCAGGGTTTCAAAACCTTCTGAGTGTCTAGGTTCATCACCTTCTTCACAGATGCTGACTTTGTCTCGTCAGGACCAGGAATCCAGGACTCGAGGGTCAAGTTCCAGTTGCTCATATTGATGTTGAAGAGTTTCTTCTTGTCGCTGGTACTCATGGGGGGGATATGCTTTGTTTTTCCATTGGATAAAGTCAAGGAAGCTGCTTCAGTGTCTCCTAATACGATGGTGAAACCATGTTTGCCATTGGAATCGTAGGAAGTATTAATAATATTCTTAGACTGTGAGACAATGCTGGCCTTGGTCTTCCCACTGGTGAAAGCAATGATCGTTGTCTGGCCTTGCTTCAAGGATACTTCGAAGGTGACCTTGCCCAAGGATTGCTTGAAGGATGCCATAGCAACTTCTCGCCCTGTCCATGCATTGAGACTAAAAGGAACCTTACCCTGTTCAACCTCTGCTGTGATCTCAAACTTTGCCGACAAGCCTTGGTTGAAGAGGAGAAGATAGTCCGAACTGTTATCTGACCTCCACACGGTATACAAATTCTGAGCAGAATCCGAGCCCGTCT